>NC_054470.1:84693050-85013208 GCF_017639515.1 Carcharodon carcharias
ATAGGGAGAGGTGAGGATGAATATGAACACAAGGATGAGAATTTTAAAATGGAGGCATTTGATGACCACGAACCAATGTAGGTCAGCGAGCACAGGGGTGATGGGAAAATGAGACTTTGCGCAAGTTAGGATACTGGCAGAAAGATTGTGCAAGTTTCAAGACTGGGGGGCAGACAGGATAGGATTGGAATAGCTGAATCAGAAAGTTAAAAGCATGGAGGAAGAGGGTTTCAGCAGAATATAGGCCAGGGCAGGGTGGAATTGGATTGCGGTGGGGAAACGGATTCATTTGAATTCTTGAACACTGAATTATGAGCACAATGTAGAAAACTTGGCTTTAAATCATTATCGTGTCAATATTTGCAGGGAAGGTACCAGGATTGTGCCAATATCTCCGGTGAGTTATCCATATAGTGCAGTTTGAAAATAAGAACCTACATTTAAATTGTTCCGTGTTAATCAGTTAAAATCTGTGAAAGAATAGAAACTACATTTTGTTTTACAGAAAGCGAGGAAGGCGGGGATTCCAACTGTATCCTTCCCCATGATAGTAGCACACCTGACCCAGAAATTTCCATTCCTTCTCCACGATGCACATGGATGGAAGTGTACACGCTGCAACTGGACAAACGTGGAGGACGTATTTCTTTTCCTAACTCCTAAAGTAACACCAGCAAGAGCAGAGGAGCAAAATGAGTGGCAGTAATAGGACAGTGAACTCTGGTCCTTGTTCTGCAACTTCAGGCAACTTCTTCCGGATATGTCCGTGTTGACCTTCTCACCTCTCTTCTTGCTTCACCACCAACGATGTCTGACGTTCCCTCCCTTTCATCCTCCTTAGGGTGCTGACTGTCATATTAGGCCACGGTTTGCTCTGGGTGACATGATTGAATTAATGATGTAACCAAATTTACTCATGTGGTCATGAGGAAACAGAGCTACATTAATTCAATTATGTTAGCTTAATTAAAGTTTGTAACTTTGTGGACTCGCTTTTCTGTTGATCTTCCTTTGTTCTTTGTGCAGAAAAACATGTTTTTTCCAACAATTAATTAGGCAAAGCTCAGAAGCACATGAAAAATGGCATAAATACTTAACAGTTATACATTAGTACCTTTTAGAACAAGGTTAACGATCATGCCTTGCTGTTTGGTTTTACCACTACAATTTCATATAAGTATTACAAAGTTATTCATAAAAACAAGCCATGAAAATACACTGAATCCTACAGCCCCAATTTTTTAAAATTCTTTCTGGGGATGTGGGCATCACTGGCCTGTCAAGTGCCTTAGCAGAACAAGATGCGGCAGGATTTTCTGAAGAGAGGCAAGCGGTGGTCAAGACCCCTGTCACCTCTACTAGATTTCATCCTACCTGTGCAGTTACCACAAGTAGGCAGCTTGTTTACTACTGATGAGGCTGAAAGAAACTGCAAGTTAAGGTTAATGATAAGTTAAATACCAAATTAAAAACTTTACTGGATGTTAGAAAGAGACCCTTGAAATTATCCTACTCACCAAATTCCCCAAGTTACGCAAGTGTTTCTTCCAGATGGTACTCTGTCAAGCTGGACTGCGCGCTACTTACCTGTAATGTCAGTCTACAACCTGACTAGATCAATTTACACATTCCAGGAGTGTTGGGCGAGTACCCAACTTCTTGGTCGTGCCTCTACACTTCCACATGCATACACAGGTGATTTAATTGAGTGTGGGAGGAGTTATTAGTAGAAATGTCTTCATGCAGAAGCTACTGGAACATAGAATGCTCCACCACATGGCATGATTGAGGCAGAAACCACTGTGGGGATTATTTTGGTGGAAGGGTGGAAACTGGTGCTGAATGTGTGGTGTGCTAAGACAACATACTGGTTTGAAAATCTGGTTTTAGCATATAATTTTGGTCCTAATTGCTGATTACCATAATTTGAATTTGCCTGGAGGTGCTAAAACAGACACCCACAGTTTTAGCACTCAAGCACTGATAAGACAATTTTCAAAGCAGCAAATATGGGCTCCATGTACTCATTTCCAGTGAGCATGCTAGCTGAAACAATGACACATTTCAGGATGGCTTGGCAACCAAGTGAGAAGGGCACATAGATTCCTGAAAACTGAAGATCCTGTGGCAGAAGGTCCAAAGGGAGAGAGATGTTTTGTACCCTAAAGGGATAACCTACACCTCATCTTCCTCCCATTCCTCCTGCAGACCAAGGAGGACTCCTAGCAAGATGCCAATGTTGAAGGACTCATTTTCTCCTGCTGACTTCTATAAGGTAGATAGAATGGCATTTATTATTTAAATCAAGCCTTTGAGAAATTTCCAGAATAAATATCAATAGAGTGTTGAAGTCTTGACAGGTTGCCCAGAAAGTCTCCTAATGTGTTTCAGAAGTCCTCTTCAAACCGCCAGTAGCAAGAGAATAGCAAAAGCTTAAGTAATGTTCCATACAGGCTCATAAAGCTTTTCCTGAGTCATGTATAACTGGGGGAAAGCCAACTTCAATGGGGTATGGAGCTGACCCAAATAAGTTGGAATCAAAGGTTGGCAGGCAAAACTGTATCTGAAAAATGGGCTGCCTTTAGAAAAGATGGTTCGGCCACAGTCAAGGTTGGAATCAAAGGTTGGCAGGAGAAACTAGCTAAACAATGGAATAATTCAGGTACAGTCAGGGTCCCACAAAAGGGAAAAACTAGGGGAAACAACTCTAGAGCTCCCTGGATAACAACAGAGATAGTGATTAAAGTGAAGAAAAAATGTGCATTTGACAAACATCAGGTGGATAATAAAGCTATGAACCAAGTTGAATATAGGTTCACAGGAGAATTAAAAAAGCAAATAAGGATAGTGTAGAACTTCAAAAGACAGACAGCTTAGAAGAATGGATGGACAAATCACAAGTTTAAATTTAATGCAAAGAAGAGTGAAGAGATTAATTTTGGTAGGAAAAACACAGGGAGACAATGTAAATTAAAGGTTACAATTCTAAAGGGGGTGCAGGAGCAGAGGGATCTTGGTGCATTTGGGCATAAGTCATTGAAGGTGACATGTCAGGCTCAGAGAATGGTTAATAAAGTATTCGGCATCCTGGGCTTTAATAATAGGGGCAGAGAGTACAAAAAGCAAGAAAGATATGTTAAATTTGTATAAAGCACTGATTCGACCTCAACTGGAGTATTATGTCCAATTCTGGGTGTCCCAGTTTAGGAATGATGTGAAGGCATTGGAGAAAGTGCAGAAAAGATACACAAGAATGGTTCAAGAAATGAGCAGCTTTAGTTACGAAGATAGGCTGGAGAAGTTGGGACTGTTTTCCATGGAGAAGAGAAAGTTGAGGGGGGATTTAATAGAAGTATTCAAAATCATGAGGTTTCTTGAGAAACTGTTCCCATCAGTAGAAGGGTCAAGGACCAGAGGGCACAGATTTAAGGTAAATGGCAAAAGTAGTAAAGGCAACACGAGGGAAATCTCTCGTGCAGCAAGTGGTTAGGATTGGAATGTACTGCCTGGGAACGTGGTGAAATTGGTTTAATCGAGGCATTCAAGAGGGAATTGGGTTATTATCTGAAAAGGAGGAACGTGGAGGATGACAGGAGAAAGCAAGGGAATGGCAAAAGGTGAATTGTTCCTTCAGAAAGCCAGCACAGACACGACAGGTTGAACTGCATCCTTATGTGCTTTAACCATTCTGTGATTCTGTGAACTAACCCAGTTGAATGTTTTTTGGAAAGTCACTGGTCTGGTAGATAAGGAAACGCCTAAGGACTTTCAGAAGGGTTTTGATAAAGTTCTGTTAAGGAAACTATTAGAAAAAATGGAAACAGATGGAATTGGAGGCACTTGTTTGACATGAGTAATGAGTTAGGTATTGGCACGACGCGAGGAGGTGTGCGCCGAGGATTTATGGGGCCTCAGCTTTTCACTATATTTATGAATGACTCAGATGAAGAAATGATTAGCTACATGTCCAAGTTTGCTGATGTCACTAGTCATGTGGCAGACCAAGTAGTTACAAAGATAAATTGATAGTTTAAATGAATAGGCCAAGCAGTGCCAGATGGAGTTCAATATTGGGAATTGCGAGGTCACCCACTTTGGACTCAAGAATTTACAAATAGTAAGATGATAGGATTGGTGCAGGAACAGGACACATACACATAGATCACTAACAACTGGTGCAAAAATGTCAGCCTTAATCTCAAGTGGGCTAGAAGATGAAGGGATGAAAGTTATGCATCAGTTATATAAAGCTCTGGTTAGACTGTATCTGGACTACTGCATTCAGTTCCCAGCCTCTCGTCTCAGGAAGGACATATTGGCGTTGGAGCAGGTGTGATGCAGCTTCACCAGAATTAGTTAAATTTAATAAAGGTTCCAGTATGAGGAAAGTTTGCATAGATTAGACTTGCATTTTCTCGAGTATAGAAGATTGTGGGGTGATATGGGGTTTAAGATGATTAAAGGAGTTACCAGGGTGCAGAGAGGGCTAGGGCGGGGGGTGAGTTCAGACCAAGGGGTCAGAATCTTAACATTAAAAGAGTGAAATCAGGAAGCACTTCATACAAAGTGTAATAGAAACCTGGACACCACTCACCCTGCTCCCACCCAGAAACTATAAAATGTAAAAACTGAAGACTATACTTTTGACTAATAAAAATCAAAGGGACATGGAGCCAAGTGTTACATGGAGTCCAGATACAGATCAACTATGTTCGCACTCTGAAACATGCTCAAGTTGACAAATGGCCTACTCCTATTCCTTTATTCGACCAACACCACCTAACCCACCCCATTTTACTTTCTCCCACCCCCGTTCTTCTTGACCAGCAAAATAAAAATATCAGCTCCGGATTCTGTATAATGTGCATTACTGTAGTCACATGAATAAATCATAGACAAAGACAAATATGCTTGGATGTCACAATGTGGCACAATTTTCTTATGTTTTATTATTTAAATAATGTGCTGTGCAGTTAATTGATTACAAGTAGTGTGTGCTAGTAAGTGCAGGTTAACTGTGTGGTGATTGTAAGTAAAACGTTTCATACTGTTTTGGGAGTCACATGACTGTACAGAAGAATCAGCCCTTAGCGCGGGTAATCTTAGGGCAGAGCTTTCTAATCATGGACTTGGTTCAAGCATGTAGCTTCATCAGGAGCTCTGTAAATAAAGTTTATTGTTTCTGACAAGAAACCTGTCCAGTAAACCAAGTTTATTACAAACTTCTAAGTTAAATGTTCATTGACATATTTTTGGAATATTTATGTGATTGTCAGAAGACTAGAATAAGTGTGCTTGGGAAAATGAAGCAATTGTACTATCCCACATAAACAGGCAGTATCTGAATCAAATAAGTATTTTGACAATGTTTTTGTTAATCTACTGTGTCATGACATCTTTCATATTGAGTCATTGTTTAGTTAGAACAAAAGTACATGAGCTTTTCTGGTTCTGCTCGTTTCTGAAGCTAAAATGTGCAATCCACTTGATTGTGAAGACTACACCCATTAAAATGCATAGAATTTAAGATTTGCACCTTTCCCTCAAAACAATTTTTGATGGAATCTGCAAATGATAGTCTATTCAAACTAAATGTGTCAAATAAAGGAGATTACAGATCTTGCAAAGAACTCCAAGCCTTGTCACGAAACACACCTGAAAGTAATAACATTTAAATAATCTCAATACTGTTCAGTTTATGTAGTTTACATTTTTGTTGGAAAACATACAGATCAAATTGCCCGCAATAAAGATTGCTGTGTTCAAAAAATGTTGCAATATGGGATGGTCACATCCACCAGGCTCTGACGAAAGTCATTGCATCATATGCTTGGCCTCAGCCGCACAAGTTTCCAATAAATGCAGTGTGTTTGCTTGACTTCTGATATAAACTGGAACTCCCCCAAGGGAGTTTGATTGCCTTTCCTGTTCACACATGTAAAGAAGTCTTGAGTGAATCCTACTGATAGTCATTCCATTCATTTCATTATGATATCTCTTTCTAATTGTTATGAATATTCATAATACATCGACAATTAAACCTGGCACAACTGTAGAATGTCTAACTGAATAACTATTACAAAGTCCCTCAAAAAGTTATTTCCTTCCTTTCCCTCCAAAACTTCTGAAACCCACCCCAACATTAATGTTATTTAATGTCAATTTAGAAAAGGTATAAATTGGAGAACCATTGGAACAGGAGTGGCCATCAGTATCCCAAGCCTAGCCATCTGAAACGACTTCATCATGACCTTTGCACCAATATAATGTCCATAATGTCCTCCACCAGTGGGGGAGGTGGTGACACAGCAGTAGTCACTGGACTTGTAATCCAGAGACCCAAGCTAATGCTCTGGGGACACAGGTTAACGGCAGCTGGTGGAATCTAAATTCAGTTGATGAACCTTGAATTAAAAAGCTAGTTTCAGTGATGGTGACATGAAACCACCATTGACGTCATAAAAATCCAGAGTTCATAAATTCCCTTTAAGGAAAGAAATCAACGTCCTTACCTGGTCTGGTCCAGAAGTGACTCCAGACCCATAGGTGCCAGTCTTTAGCCAATTCAATTCATTCCACATGATATCAAGAAATGGCTGAGGGCATGAGAAACTGCAAAGGCCCTGACAACATTAGGCAATAGTACCTGGGACTTGTTTTCCAAATCTAGCTGCGTCCTTAGCCAAGCTGTTCCAATACAGCTACAACACTGGCATCCACCCAACAATGTGGAAAATTGCCCAGGTATGTCCTATCCAAAAAAGTCAGGACAATTCCAACCAGGCCAGCAATCCATTCTCTATCATCTGCAAAATCATGGAAGAGGTTGTCCTATCAAGTGGCACTTACTCAGCAACAACCTGCTCACTGACACTAAGTTTGGGTTCTGCCAGGGCCACTCAGCTCCTGACCTCATTGCAGTCTTGGTCAAAACATGGACAGAAGAGCTGAACAGCAGAGGTGAGGCAAGGGTAACCACATCAAGACCACATTTGACCTAATGTGGCATCAAGGAGTCCTAGCAAAACTGGAGTCAATGAGAATCACGGGGAAAACTCTCCACTGGCTGGAGTCATACCCAGCACATGGTTGTAATTATTGAAGGTCAATCATCTCAGTTCCAGGACATCACTGCAGGGGTTCCTCAGGGTAGTGTCTAGGCCCAGCCATCTTCAGCTGCTTCATCAATGATCTTCCCTCCATCATAAAGGTCAGAAGTGGGGGTGTGCATTGATGATTGCACAATGTTCAACATCCTTTGCAACTCCTCAGGTATTGAAGCCTTCCACGAACATACGCAATAAAACCCGGAAAACATTCAGGCTTGGGCTGACAAGTGACAAGTAACATTTGTGCCACAGGAGTGCCAGACAATGACCATCTCTCCTTGGCATTCAATGGCATTATCATCGCTGAATTCCCCCTATCATCATCCTGGGGGTTACCATTGACCAGAAACTGAACTGGACTAACCATATAAATACTGTGGCTACAAGAGCAGGTCAGAGGCTAGGAATTCTGCAGCGAGTAACTGACCTCTTGACTCCCCAAATTCTATCCACCATCTACAAGGCTGAAGCGTAATGGAATACTCACCAGTTGCCTGGGCGAGCGCAGCTCCCACAACACTCAAGAAGCTCAACACCATCAACAAAGCAGCCCACTTGGTTGGCACCACAATCCACCATCTAAATAGTTACTCCCTCCACCACTGGTAGCAGTGCATATCATCTACATGATGCATTGTAGCAATTCACAAAGGTTCCTTCAAAAGCACTTTCCAAACTCAATCTCCCTACCTCCTGGAAGGCAAGGGCAGCAGATGCATGAGAAAACCACCACCTGCATGTTCCCCTCCAAGCCACACACCATACTGACTTGGAACTATATATCACTGTTCCTTCACCATCACTATATCAAAATCCTGGAACTCCCCTCCGAACAGCACTCTGGGTGCACCAACAGCACATGTGAGTGCAGCAGTTCAAGAAAGTGGTTCACCACCACCTTCTCAAGGATAATTAGGGGTGGGCAATAAATGCTGGCCCAGCCAGTGTCACCCAAATCCCATCAAAAAAATAAGAAAAAGGAGTGGGGATATTTGATGATTGCACAGCGTCCAGTTCCACTTGCAACTCCTCAGATAATAATGCAGCATGATAGGACTATGTTCAGGCTTGGGCTTAAGTGGAAAATAACATTCATGCCATACAAGTGCCTGGCAATGATCAGCTCCAACAAGTCTAACCACTGCCCCTTGACAATCAACACTGAATGCCTCACCATTATTATCCACATTGACAGGAAACTTAACTAGCATGGATTCAAAAGGCAGAATTTTCCATGCCCGCTGGCATCAGGCGTGTTTGGCAGCATGAGCAGACAATATGGCGAGATGGCCAAAAGTTGGTTTCACAACATCGTGAAACCAGTTTGCACTCATCCACTCCACCCATTAGGATGCATTTCCCACCATCAGACAACAGGAACATCATTGCAATACATCTGCATATTATAAGACCAGCTTGCCAGAATCAACACCCCCCCAACACAGGATCATCTGAGCACAATCACGCCAACATGTTTCACAACATAAGTGACGTGCACCTGGTGAGCTACACTTCGCTCAGGACTTCTAGGCTTGTTTGCCTACCTTGCTTCAGGCAGCACTCGTGGGCATCTGTGCCAGGCTTCACAGGCAGCACCATAGCACTTTTAGGAGGGGTTCAGGGGCCTGTCCCTGCCACCAGACCGGTCATAAGTCAGGGGTGGCTTCTCAAAGGCTGCAGGGCTCAGGCTTGCTTGGAGAAGGCAGAGAAGTAGCCTCAGGTAAAGGAAGAGGCTTCAGGGAAAGGGCTACACTGTGGAAGGGGGCATCCCAGGGTGTGTCTGGGGGTACATGTTGATCTGTGTAAGTGACCTCAAGATGGTGGGGCTGAGGAGTCTCAGTCTCCAGAGGAGATCAAGCGAGGTGGAGATGTGAGGGTATGTGAGAGAGAATGAGTGGTGATGTCCCTTGAGCCTGCAGTGAGGGAGATGCCAGGGAATGTGTGATGGGCTTGAGTGTGAGAGTTTAGGGTGATGAGATGGCTGCCTTACTCTGGGTACACGGATGAGATCATTCATCATCTATCTGCTTTGGGTAGCCAACCTCTTTCGTGCAGCATTGGCAGTGATGATCAGTGCCATCGCCTATCAAGCCAGAGTGATAATGTAGCTACCATTCCTGCAGCCAGAGCATCCAATATGTGCTTAACGGACACATCACGAAACCTGGGGGCTGCAGTCTTTTTGCCTTTTGGGGCCATGTCTTCTTTACAGCAGTCCTGGGTTGGAAGCACTGAGTGGTGTGCGCGCAGCTGCACTTTAAATGTGGCACCTGGTGCAATGAAGCAGTGAGGTAACAGTGGGCGGGTGAGTCGGAGCCCGCCCGCCATCAAAATGGCGTTTTTCCCAGGAATGCATAATTAATGAGGCAGGATTGGGACAACACGGCATGAAAAGCCACCATTGCGACCGGAGAATAAAATGTCCTTTTTCCCACCCGCTGCCACATTTAGTGCAAATCTGGGACGATCCGCCCAAAGAGTCCAAAAACCATCAGGTCCTGGAGACTTTTCTACCTTCATAAAGACTGCCAGAGGTCAGAGGCTGCGTATCATGTGGCAAATGACTTACCTCCTGACTCCCCCAAAAGCCTTTCCATTATCTACAAGGCACAAGTGAAGAATTTGATAAAATACTGCCCATTGCATGGATAAATGCAGCTCCAAAAGCACTCAAGGAGCTTAGCACTATACAATTCAGAACCTGGACACCACCTTAAACATTCACTCCCTTCACCAGCTTTGTATTGTAGCTTCGTCAACCGCACCTTTACAAACCCACGATGTATACTGCCTGGTAAAACAAGGAACGCAGGCACACAGAACACCATGCCTGCAAATTCCCCTCCAATTCACACACACCACGTTGATTGGGAAATATATTGCCATTCCTTCACTCCCGCAAGGCAAAAATCTTGGAACTCGCTCCCAAACAGCAATATAGGTGTACCTAAGTCATGTGCACTGCAGCATTTCAAGAAAGCAGCTCATTGACATCTTCTCAAAAGCAAATAGAGATGGGAAATAAATGCTAATCTTATCAGTGATGCCCACACCCCATCAACAAATTTTTTTTTAAAAATCCTTATCCACTAGGCTAGTGGCTTCTTCAAAAAATTCAATGAGGCTTGTTAGACATGACTGACCCTTTACAAATCCATACTGGCTTGCTCTGATCAGTTCATATTTGCCCGAATGCCCAGTTGCTCTGATCCTAATCACAAATCACAGAATTGCCCCAGATTTGTACTAAGTGTAGAAGTGGGACGCTGTTTCACCCCAAACCTGACATATTTGTGCATTCCCAGGAAATACGCCACTTCACTGGTCATCACCTCACCGCTTCATCACGCCGGGCACCATATACAAATTCCAGCCGCTCGCACACATCTCAGTGCTTCCAGCCCACGACTACAGCAGGGAATATATCCACGAAAGGCAAAAAGACAACAGCCCCCAGCTTTAATGATATGTCACTGGAATGCCATGAATGTCACCGTGAGTGAGTCCTCAACCCGCTCTGGCCATAGGACAGGCAGCAGCATCACCAATCCACCATGGCAGGCAGTGCCAATGCTGCACTGAAGAGGTTGGCCATCCAATGTAGACAGAGGATGAATGTTCTCATCTGTGCAGAGTATGGTAACCATCTCATCACTCTAAACTCTCATACTCAAGCCCATCACAAATTCACTGGCATGTCACTCTCTGCCAGCTCAAGGGACATCACCATCCATTCTCTCTCACACACCCTCATATGCCCATCTGGCCTCATCTCCTCTGGAGAATGCCTCCTCAGCCCTCACCACCTTGATGCCACTTGCACAGGTCAACATGTGCCCCCACACATGTCCTGGGATACCCTCCTTCCACAGTACAGCCCTCATCCTGCAGCCTTTCCCCTTGCCTGAGGTCACTTCTTCCCCTTCCCCAACAAGTCCTTGCCCTGCAGCCATTGAAAGGCCACCCACATATGGTTGATCTGGTAGGTCGAGCTTACCCGTGATCTCCCCCTAAAAGTGAAGTGGTGCTGTCTGTGAAACCTGGCGCTGATGGCTGACCAGAGCAAGGCAGGCAAACAAACCTTGAAGTCCCAAGTGAAGTGCAGCTCACCAAGTGCACATCACTTATGTGCAGTTGTGAAACACATCGACGAGATGGGGGGGGGGGGGCGGAATGAGTCCAGCAGGGTGGCCAAATGCTGATGTATCGCAATGAGGTTCCTGATGTCTGATGACCGGAAACACAGATGCGCCATCAGTGGGCTGAGCAGATGGTCACAAACTGGTTTCACGCCATCGTGAAACCGATTACAACATATTGTCCGCTCACGCCACCGATCATGGCTGATGCCGGCAGTCAGGGAAAATCCAAGCCTATAGCAACTTCCCCAAAACCAATGCAAATCTAATGGGTCTATAATTCTATAATTTCCTGAGTTATCTGTCCAACACTTTTTTAAAAATAGCGGAATGTCATTGGTAACTTTCCAAACCAGGGGGACAACACTTGGAAGTGAAGTTTTGCAAGTTTAAGACAAAATAATCGCTCAGGTGGAAATTATCAGGTCCTGGAGACTTTTCAAGTCTCATTATTTTCTTTTATAAACTTAGTTTTAGTAAATTCCACCCTTAATTTTATTTGTACTTTTCCCAATTTCTCTGACACTTTACCACCTTCCTCTACTATGAAGACTGATACAAATTAATTAGTTAGGAATGTTTGTTATTGAACAACTAACAAACAACACTGTTGATGTGGTATAAATGGACTTCACAAAGGCATTTAATACAGTGTTATGCAACAGATTTGTGAGCAAAGTTATTGCTCATGGAATAAAGAGACAGTACAAACACAGATATGAAATTGGCTGAGTGACAGGAAACAGAGGGCAGTGGTTAATGGATGTGTTTCAGTCTGGAGGAAGGTTGCAGTGGGGTTCTCCAGAGGTCAGTGTTGGGACCCTTGTTTTTCCTGCTATATGTTAATGACTGAGACCTTGGTGTCCATGTGCAAATTTTGAAATTGTGCCATGACATGAAACTTGGAAACGTTATGAACTGTGAGGAGGGGAACTTTCAAAGGGCATAGACAAGTTGGTGGATGGACAGATGAAGTTCAATGCAGAGAAATGTGAAGTGATTCATTTTGGTAAGAAGAACATGGAGGGATAAAATAAAACAAAGGACACAATTCTAAAGGGGCAGAGGGATCTGGATGTTTATGTGCATAAGTCATTGAAGGTGGCAGCACAAGTTAAAAAAGAGTGGTAATAAAGCATACAGTATCCAATGATTTATTAAGAGGGCCATAGCACACAAGAACAAGGTTAAACTTGTATAAGACACTAGCTAGCCTTAGCTGCAGTCTTGCGTCCAGTTCTGGATGCTATACTATAGAAAGGATGTGAAGGCATTGGGGAGAATGCAGAAAAGATTCACGAGAAAGCTTCCGGGGTGAAGAGCTTCAGGTATGAAGCTAGATTGGAAAAGTTTGGACTGTTTTCCTTGGAGAGAAAAAAGCTGAGATTTGATAGAGATATTCAAAATTACGAGGGATTTGGATAAAGTAGGTAGAGAGAAACTATTCCCACCTAAAGGATCAAGATGAAAGGGTGCATATTTAAACTAATTGGCAAAAGAAGTAAAAGCGATATGAGAAAAAAAGAATTAACACAGTGAGTGGTTAAGGCCTGGGATGGACTGTCCAAGAATGTGGTGGAGACATATTCAATCTAAGCATTCAAAGTGAATTAGACTGTTATCTGAAAAGGAAGAATGTGCAGAGCTATGGGGAGAAGGCGGGGGAATGACAGTGAAATACTCACTTGGAGAACCAGTGCAGACACAATAGGCTGAATGGCCTCCTTCTGCAATGTAACAATTTTGAGATTTTTATTATTTGCTCACCAGATGCGAGTATCGCTGGCTAGGTCAGCATTTATTGCCCATCCCTAATTGTCCTTGAGAAGGTGATGGTGAGCTGCTTTTTTGAATCACTGCAGTCCATGTGGTATTAGGGAACACACAGTGCTGTTAGGGAGGGAGTTCTGGGATTTTGACCCAGTGACAATGAATGAACGACGATATAGTTCCAAGTCAGGAAGGTACGCAGCTTTGGCGGTGGGGGGGGGAAGTGGCGTTCCCATGCATCTGCTATCTTTGCTCTTCCAGGTTGTAGAGATCACAGGCTTTGTAGGTGCTGTTGAAGGAGCCTTGGTGAGTTCCTGCAGTGTATCTGTAAATGGTATACACTGCTGCCACTGTGCATTGGTAGTGGAGGTAGTGAATGCTCAAGGTGCTGGATGGGGTACCAATCAAATGGGTTGCTTTGTCCTGATTGGTGTTGAGCTTGATTGTTGTTGGAGCTGCACTGATCCAGGCAAGTGGAGAGTATTCCATCACACTCCTGGCTTGTCCCTTGTAGATATTGGACAGGCTTTCGGAGTCAGGAGGCAAGTTACTCGTTGCAGGATTCCCAGCCTCCGAACTCCTCTTGTAGCCACAGTATTTATATGGCTAGTCCAGTACAGTTTCTGGTCAATGGTAACTCCCAGGATGTTGATAGTGGGAGATTAATCGATGGTAATGCTATTGAATGTCAAAGGGAGATGGTTAGATTCTCTCCTGTTGGAGATAGTCATAGCATGGATGCAATGAGATCAGGAGCTGACTGGCCCTTACAGAACAGGTTACTGTTGAGTAAGTACCACTTGATAGCGCTCCAAAAGCCCCTCAGTCACTTTGCTAATGATCAAGTGCAGACGGTTGGGGTGGTAATTGGCAGCTTTAAATTTGTCCTGCTTTTTGTGGGCAGGACATACCTGGGCAATTTTCCACATTGCTGGGTAGATGCCAGTTTTGAAGCTGTACTGGAACACTTAGCTAGGATGCAGCTAGTTCTGGAGAACAAGTCTTCAGTACGATTGCCATAATGTTATCAGAGTCCACTGCCTTTGCACTATCCCTTGCCTTCAGTCATTTCTTGATATCACGTGCAGTGAATCAAATATGCTGAAGGTTGGCATCTGTGATGCAGGGGAACTCAGGAGGAGGCAGAGATTGATCATCCAGCTGGCACATCTGGCTGAAGATGGCTGCAAATGCTTCAACCTTGCCTTTGCACTGATGTGCTGCGTTCCCTCTTCATTGAGGATACAGATATTTAAAGGGCCTCCTCCTCCAGTTAGCTGTTTCATTGTCCACCACCATTCACAATTGGATGTGGCAGGACTGCAGAGCTTAGATCTCATCTATTTGTGGGATCGCTTAGCTCTGCCGATCACATGCTGCTACCATGCTTTGTTATGCAAGTAGTCCTGCATTGTAGCTTCACCAGGTTGACATCTTATTTTTAAGTATGCCCAATGCAGCTCCTCGCATGCCCTCCTGCACTTTTCATTGAACCAGGGTTGATCTCCTACCTTGACGATAATGGGGATTACAAGTGTAGTGGGGATGTGCTGGGCCATGAGGTTATAGATTGTGGTTGAATACAATTCTGCTTTTGATGATGGTTCACAGCACATCATGGATGCCCAGTTTCGAGTTGCTAAATCTGTTCAAAATCTATCCCATTTAGCACAGTGGTAGTGCCACACATCATGATGGAGTGTATCCTCATTGTGAAGGTAGGACTGTGTCTCCAAAAGGACTTTGCAGTATATATTTTTTTAAAAACAAAAAAACTGCGGATGCTGGAAATCCAAAACAAAAACAGAATTACCTGGAAAAACTCAGCAGGTCTGGCGGCATCGGCGGAGAAGAAAAGAAAAGAAGAAAAGAAAAGAACTTGCGTTCTGTCGAAGGGTCATGAGGACTCGAAACGTCAACTCTTTTCTTCTCCGCCGATGCTGCCAGACCTGCTGAGTTTTTCCAGGTAATTCTGTTTTTGTTTTATATTTTTTTAAATTCATTTACAGGATGTGGGCTTTGCTGGATGGGACAGCATTTATTACTCATTTCTAGTGGACGTATGCATCTGTGACAGGTAGATTAGTGAGGAATGAGGTTATGTACATTTTCTCCTCTTGCTGGTTCCCTCACTACCTACCACAGACCCAGTCTAGCAGCTGTGTCCTTTAGGACTTGGCCAGCTCAATCAGTAGTAGCGCTACTGAGTCAATCTTGATGATGGACATTGAAGTCCCCTGCCCATTTCCACCCTCAGTGCTTCTTCCAACTGATGCTCAATATGAAAGGGTACTGATTCATCAACTGAGAGGGGGTGGTAAGTGGTAATCAACAGCAGGTTTCCTTGTTCACATTTGACCTGAGGTCATGAGAATTCATGTGATCTGGAGTCAATGCTGAGGACTCCCAGGGCAACTCCCACCTGCTGATATGCCACTGTGCTGGTGGAGCAGGACATACCCAAGCATGAAGATGGTGTCTAGGACCCTGTAAGATATGGTTCCGTGAGTAAGTCAACATCAGGCTCTCGGCAGCTCTCCCATTTTTGGCACAAGCCCCCAGGTGTTAGTAAGGAGGGCTTTGCATAGGAACATAAAAAATAGGAGCAGAGGTAGGCCATTCAGCCCTTTGAGCCTACTCCACCATTCAACAAGATCATGGCTGATCTTCTATTTCAACACCATTTTCCTGCACTAACCCCATATCCCTTGAATTTTTAAAAATATGTACAAATCCATCAATCTCAATCTTGAACATACTCAATAACTGAACTTCCACAGCCCTCTAGGGCAGAGGATTCCAAAGATTCACCACCCTCTGTGTGAAAAAGTTCCTCACCTCAGTCCCAAATGGCTTGCCCCTTATTTTGAGATTGTCCCCTCTGGTTCTCAACTCTCCCCCCAACTCAACCCCCCAACCAGGCCTGGCAAAAAATAATTCCTGTAAGATTTTAAACAATCGCACCCAAAGTGGGGCTCACACCCATGAGCCTGAGATTGAGACCCTATTGCTTTACCGACTTAGCTAGCCAGGCATTCGATTGTAGGGTTGACAGGGCTGGGTTTCCCACTGTTGGTTCCAGTGCCTAGGTCAATGCCAGGTGGTCCAACCAATTTCATTCATTTTAGACTTTGTGGCAGTTTGATACAACTGAGGGGCTTGCTAATCCATTTCAGAGGGCATTTACCAGTCAACCACATTGCTACGGTTCTGGACTCACATGTAGGCCAGACTGAGTGAGGATGGCAGATTTTCTTCCCAAAAGGATATTATTGAACCAAATGAGTTTTTACGACAATCAACAATGGTTTCACGGTCACTATTACTGAGATTAATTCCAGATTTATTAATTGAATTTAAATTCCACCAGCTGCCATTGTGTCATTTGAACCTGTGTGCCCAGAGCAACAGTTACTAGTCCAGTGACATTACCACTGCACCACCGCCTCTCCCTACATTGTGATTCTGGAAAGGTGTGCGTAAATGCAAGTTACGATGTCCCCAGTCTTTGTGTCATACATAATGATATAGACAAACTTGGAAGTATGGTATTATGTTATTTAACTCATTAGTGCATAACTAATTTAATTCATAGTGCATAGTTGAGGCCAGGTCCTACTGGGCCACCACTAGCCACTTACTCGCAATTGGAGTACATCTTTTTTCTACCACCTAACCATCTTCTAAGACAGTCAATAGTTTGCCTTCAATTCCATGGACTTGAGCTTTAACTAACTGCGTAACACCTTATCGAATGCCTTCTGGAAGACTACGTAAATTATGTCCGGAGGGTCTCCTTTATCTACCATGTTAGTGATGTCCTCGAAAAAATTCAAATAAGTTTGCTAAATATGACTTACCTTTGGCAAATTCATTCTGACTCTCTCTGATCCATTGATTTTTGTAGTTAAAAAGCCATAAATGATCCTGAGTTTTTCAAATAAAGATACAGAGTACAAAAATGCGAAAAGTTATAATAAACCATGATAAACCATTGTTCAGTCTCAACTGGAGCAGTGTGCTAATTTTGGGTACCCCACTTTAGGAAGGACATAAAGGTTTTAGAGGGGGTTTAGAAACTATTCACCAGAATGGCTCCGAGGATTAGACACTTCAATTACGGGGGTAGGTTAGCAAAGCTGAGGTTGTTCTCCTTAGATTGTTGACAGGGGATCATGAAGGCCTCAACAGAGTAGATAGGGAGAAACTGTTCCCATTAGCTGAAGTGTTCAAAACCAGAGGACACCAATTTAAATTGATCGGTAGAAGAACCAGAGGCAACATGAGGAAAAACTTCTTTGCGCAGCCAGTGGTTTGAATCTGGAACGCACTGCCCGAGGATGAGGACGAGGCAGATTCAAATCGAGGCTTTAAAAAGGGAATTGGATAATTACCTAAAAAGAAAAAAATTGCAGAGCTATGGGGAAGAGGAAGGGAAGAGGTGGCAAGCTGAGTATTTCTTAGGGAGATCAGGCGTGGACACAATGGGCAAAAGAGTTTTCTTCTGTGCTGTTACCATCTATGATCCTATGTTCTCAGTGCTTAGTCACTTTGTTCTTAATTATAGATGCAAACAACTTTCATACAACAGGTATTAGACTATCAGGTCTAGAATTTCCTGCTTTTTTTTTCTTCCCTCTCTCTCCTTTCCTAAATAATGGAGTTGCATTTACAATTTCCCAATCTAAAAAGACATCTCTAAATAATAAATTACTATTTACTTATTTAACAATTTATTTTAATGAACCAACTTACCAATTTTAAATGTGCTTCGTAAATTAAACACAACTTGCCTGGGTTTCGCAGCTCCTCATGCTACACTATGATGTCATTTTTTTGGATTTATCTTGCTTTCATTTTACTATTGATCTGCTACAATTTCTCTATTCTCACAATAATCAGAGAATCATAAAATGGTTACAGCACAGGAAGCCATTCACCCCATCATGTTTGTGCTGGCTTTCTGCAAATCACCTAGTGTTACTGCCCCACCTTTCCTCCATAGCATGGCAACTTGTTTTTTTATTCATTCACTGGATATGGGCTTCACTGCCTGGGCTAGCATTTGTTGCCCATCCCTAGTTGCCCTTAAGGTGGTGGTGAGCTGCCTTCTTGAACTGCTGCAGTCCCTGTGGTGTAGGTGCACCCACAGTGCTGTTAGGAAGGGAGCTCCAGGATTTTGACCCAGAGACGGCGAAGGAACTTTTCCCTCTCGAGATAATGATTCCAATCCCTTTTGAAAGCAACAATTGAATCTGCTGCCACCACACTCAAATCCATATCAGATCCTAACCACTCACTGTGCAAAAAAAGGTTTCTCCTCATGCCATCGTTGCTTCTCTTGCCAATCACCTTAAATCTCTAGTTCTTGATCTTTCCAGCAAGGGGAAATTTTTTCTCTATATGTACCGAGTTTTGACCCGTCATGATTTTGAACACCTCTGTCAGATCTTTTAATCTCTTCTCCAAGGAGAAGTGTTCAAGTTTCTCCAAGCAATCTAAGTAACTAAAGTTCTTCGTCTCTAGAACCATTATCATAAATCTTTGCTGCACCCTCTGCAATACCTTCACATCCTTCCTAAAACGTGGCATCCAAAACTGGACACAACTCCAGTTGTGGTCGAGCCAGTGTCTTACACAGGTATACTGTAATTTTGTTGCTATTGGACTCTCTACCCCCTAATTATAAATCCCAGGTTCCCATATATTTTTGCATGCGTTTTCTCAACCTGTCCAGCCTCCTTCCAAGAGTATGGTTACAGTCAGCTTTATTTATTGAGGCCTACTATGGCCAGAACCCAACCTGTAATTGACCTAACCTATGCCTCACGGATGTGACTATAATTAAAGGAACCTGTGAGAATAAGAATAAATATTGTCAAAAGGGTAGCCGAAATGCAGACCATGGCACCTCAAAGCAATAAGCTTTCCAAAGAGGGGAGTAGGTGGGTGGGTTTTGGTTTGTCTCATTGAAAAATTATCATGGCAGCAAGTGCTGAATGGCGATGACAATACAAATAAAACAAGTAACCATAATTCATGACATAGTTATAGACAATCATTAAAATAAAAGTAAATAATAAATGGATTGCACAATTATGATCATTTTAACAAATAATTTACCATCTGTTGCAAAATACAGGTCTCCTTAATTTACAGAATAGAAATGAAAGACACTCTGCATTTTGTTAAAGCCCAATGATTGAGAATTTAATTATGAGTTTTAGAAAGTAGGGGATTGGGCTGTCTCATGTTCTATTCATTCTATATCTTATTTGTGGAATGGTGTCTTTCTTCCTTAATTGCATCACACATTTACTTCAGTTGTGGCAATGGGAAGTGGGATTCAAATCTAACAAAGTCCAGGCAGGGCTTTGTCCACCTTTAGGCAAGAGAACACATTGAGTTGTTTGATATGTCAATGGCGCTTTGGTACACATTACCAAGGATCAGTTTCATTGTTTATTTCAGAATACTTTTGAGCTTGTTCACATGCTCTTTGGTGAGTCCAGCATTCCAAATAGGCGCTGCGTTTTAACAATAGGTCTTATTGAATTACTAAAGGCAGAGAATAGATCCAGTTTGAGATAAATTGTGATGCTTGAGAAGGCTTGGCATATGACATACCATTTGCTCTCTTAAGCATTTCAGGCACTTGGTAATCCCATTTGAAATCATTTAGATTGTAGATTCCTAATAGTCTAATTCACACTTGTCACACAATTTCAGTATTGCTTAAGTTGATGAGAGGGTGGTCAGTCTCATGATTCACCATTGCCCATTCACTCAGAGAAGCGATTCCTCCTTACATGTGAGATGTGTTGTCTTGATTACAATACTCCAAGAGGGTCAGTTTATTCGCATATTTATAGCAATGAACAGGCGTGGTGGTAATGGAGACATTGTTTATGATGACTAAAAACACAAGAATTTGGTTCCTTGTGGGACTTTGGCATTTACCGTTATCCAACTTCCAACTGGAAGGTACTCAATTCATATCAAACACATTTGTTGTCCACTGTTGAGAAAGTCCAAGAGCCAGTCTACACATGACAGGCTCACTCCTAATTGAAGGAGAAAGCTGATTGTGATACTGTGATCGACACAGTCAAAAGCTTTACTAAAATCAGTTAGTTGATGATATTTTCTGTTTGTCAGTGTTAAGATACAGCTGACTGAGGAGATCCATGAGACAATGGACTGTGGTTAATCCCGTTCTATTAACAAACCGCTGATACTCTAAATGCTTCATCATATCACTCATCGTCCACTTAACAATAAAGGGCCAGGAGGAGGGGAACTGTAAAGTGGTAGTCATGATAATTTGAGCATCTTAGTGTTTTAATAAAAGGATTGTTTTTCTTCTCAATCTTACTGTAGCAGTCAACTGTTTGGTGTTTGTTTGTGTATGCCTATTGACTCTTCTCTGCATGCTATTAGTCAAGCCAGTGTGTGGTTACAGAGAAACAGGAACTAAAAGTAAGCTGGAAGCTCGTGCTGTAGATATTTTAAAAGCATTGAAAATAAAGCTCCTTTGTGTCATCTCTCCATATCTCCGAGGCTTAAAACACAACTAGAGGTGAGGTTGATGGAGAAAAGTTTAAATTTAGTGGCTCCATGGAATTTATAGCACAGAACCGGGTCATTTGGCCTACCTCATTTATGTTGGTGTTTATATTTCACACAAGGCTCATCCCACCCTTATTGATCACAGTCAGGGTAACCTTCTTTCTTCCTCATGCATTTAACAACTTCCTTGAATGTATCTATCCTAGAATCATTGAATGGTTACAGCATAGAAGGAGGCCATTTAATACATTGTCTTTGTGTCCACTCTCTGCAACAACAACTCAGCTAGATCCACTCCTCGGCCTTTACCCTGTTGCCCATTAAAATCTTCTCTCTTCATTTAATTATCCAGTTCCCTTTTGAAAACCACAATGGAATCTGGCTCCACCACATGTTCAGGCAGTGCATTCAAGACCCAAACCACTTGTTACATAGAGGTCTTTCCTCATGTCGCCTCCGGTTCTTTTGTTAATCATCTTAGGGTTCGCAACCTTCTGCTGATGGGAACAGTTTCTCCCCATTTACGCTCTCCAAACTCATGATTTTGAACATATTTAACAAATCTCAGCCTTCTCTTCTCCGACAAGAACAGCCCCAGCTTCGCCAATCTATCCAAGTGACTGAAGTTTTCATCCTCTGAACCATTCTCATAAATCTTTTCTGCATCCTTTCTAAAACCTTCACATTCTTCAGTTGAGGCTGAACCAGTGTTTAATGAAGGACACAACTTACTTGCTTTTGTATTCTGTGGCCCGATGTATGAGATGCAAGATTCAGTATAATTTATTAACTGCTTTCTCAATCTGTCCTGCCACCTTCAATGATTTATGCACATATATACCCAGGTCCCTCTGATCCCGCATTTCCTTCAAATATGTACCCTTTATTTTATGTCACCTCTCCTCGTTCTCCTGATCAAAATGTATCACTTCACATTTCTCTACATTAAATTTCATCTGCCATGTGTCTGCCCATTCCACCAGCATGTCTATATCCTTTTGAATTCTAACACTATCCTCCTCACAGTTCACAATACTTCCAAGTATTGCATCATCTTCAAATTCTGACATTTTGCCCTGTACACCCAGGTCAAGGTTATAAATATAAATCAAGATAAGCAGTGATCCCTCCATACATATACCATTCCCCAGTCAGAAGTAACCAAAGTCTTCTGTAATTCATGTTTTTAATAGGATTGAATTAAATAATTAAACTGTCGCATAATGAAATTCTGCCCATGCTAAAGACTTATGTTTCTAAATACCACATAGTTCGAAATAAATTGCCTACTGGCACTGATATTTTTCACTTAAAAAGCATAGTTTTAGTAACGTTTGGGGGCTAAAATGGTTAATACAATTGAATGCAATGTAACAGGAGATTGAGAAATGATATGGCCAACACATTTTCTTAGAGCTCCTGCACCTCAAAACCTCCCACCATACCACTGGTCCCAATGAAGTTATTGATGCAACCTGATTTAACATGAAGTTAATGGGATGGCCACATTGTCTGCAATACTATGGGAGGAGACCCATGCAAAATTAGCGTTCATTTAGTGAGGATTCCTTGTGAGCCAGGTGGAGCACAAGTGCTTCCTGCAAGGAGTCCTCAAGCCTCCCAAGACTTGCTGCTCCCTCTACGGATTAGCATGAGTGCCAAAGCCCTTATCCAGTGCTAGAATTATCCAGAGGCCCATTCCTTTGGGACCCCAGACTCCTAAAACTCCTAAATCAATTTTCAACTCCTGCCCACTGACCCTGATGTCAGTCCCAATGGTTTTGGATGGGTTGTAGTGTCAGAATATTCAAATGCGGCCCAGAAGTTAAAGTGGCCCAGTCTTGCTCTGGAGCTCCCTATGGGGATTCCCCTCAATTAAAAACAAATTGAGCCATGGTGTGAACCCAATCAGAATGACATTACAAGAACATTCTTTTAACTTCACAATTGCCAGGAACTTGTGTTTCCCATCTTAACCTGATGACACAAATCTGGAAGCTCTGCAGTTCTGCCACGTCCAGTTGTGAATGGTGGTGGACAATTAAACAACTCACTGGAGGAGGCAACTCCACAAATATCCCCATCCTCAGTGATGGGGGAACCCCGCACGTCAGTGCAAAACATAAAGCTGAAGCATTTGCTACAATCTTCACCCAGAAGTGTCGAGTGGATGATCCATCTCAGCCTCCTCCAGAGGTCCCCAGCATCGCAGATCCCAGTTCTTCAGCCAATTTGATTCACTCCACGTGATATCAAGAAACTGCTGAAGTTGCTGGATAGTGCAAAGGCTATGGGGCATGATAATATTCTGGCAATAGTACTGAAGACTTGTATTCCAGAACTTGTCGCACCCCTAGCCAAGCTGTGCCAGTTCAGCTACAACACTGGCATCTACCCAGCTATGTAAAATTGTCCAGGTATGTCCTGTACACAAAAAGGACAAATCTAACCTAGCCAATTATCGCCCCATCAGTCTACTCTCGATCATCAGTAAAGTATTGGAAAGGGTCACCAACAGTGCTATCAGGCTTAGCAATAACATGCTCACTGACACCCAGTTTGCGTTCTGCCCAGGCATCTCAGTTCCTGGCCTCATTACAGCCTTGGTTCAAACATGGACAAAAGAGCAGAACTCCCGAGGTGAGGTGAGAGTGACGGCCCTTGACATCAAGGCTGCATTTGACTGAGTGTGGCATCAAGGAGCCCTAGCAAAACTGGAATCAATGGGAATCAGGAGGGAAAACTCTCCACTGGTTGGAGTCATACCTAACACAAAGGAAGATAGTTTGCTTCTTGGAGATCAAACATCTGAGATCAGGACATCACTGCAGGAGCTCCTCAAGGCAGCATCCTCAGCCCAACCATCTTCAGCTGCTTCATCAATATCTTCCTGCCATCATAAGATCAGAAATGGAGATGTTCACTGATGAATGCACATATTTAGTACAATTCGTGACTCCTCAGATACTGAAGCAGTCCATGTCTAAATGCAGCAAGACCTGGACAATATCCAGGCTTGGGCTGACAAGTGACAAGTAACATTCACACCACACGAGTGCCAGGTAATGACCACCTCCAACAAGAGAGAATCTAACCATCGCCCCTTGACATTCAATGTCATTACCATCACTGAATCCCCCTCTATCAACATCCTGAAGGCTACCATTGACCAGAAACTGAATTGGACTAGCCATATAAATACTGTGGCTACAAGAGGTCAGGCTAGGAACCCTGTGGTAAGTAACTCACCTCCTGACTCCCCATCTACGAGAAACAAGTCAGGAGTGTAAAGGATTGTTGCCTGGGTGAGTGCAGCTCCCACAACACTTAAGAAGCTTGACACCATGCAGGACAAAGCAGCGCACTTGATTGGCACCCCATCCACAACTATTCACTCCCTCTACCACCGATGCACAGTGGCAGCAGTTTGTATCATCTACAAGACAAACTCACCAAGGCTCCTCAGACAGCACCTTCCAAACCCACTACCGCTGCCATCTAGAAGGACAAGGGCAGCTGATAATGGCAACACCATCACCTGGAAGCTCCCCTCCAAGTCACTCACCATCCTGACTTGGAAATATATCACCAGTCCTGCACTGTTGTGGGGTCAAAATCCTGAAACTCCCCCTAACAGCACTGTGGGTGTTCTTACACCACATGGACTACAGCTACCACATGGCACTTTGCTGCCACTTTCTCAAAGGCAATTTGGGACAGGCCCAGCCAGTGACACCCACATCCTGTCAATGAATAAGAAAAACACAACCATTCAAGAGCAGAAGCACCACCACTGTGTATTTTAATGCTACTGCCCATCTGTTTGCTTAAAAAAGTTTCAAGAAACAAAGTTCTCTGGAAATACTGGCACCCTTGATGTTTTGGATTGCCATCAAATTAAGCAGCCGTTTCTGCTTAAAATGTAATAGCAACAGTACAGAGCTCTTCAGAAAATAAACTACATATGTTGTAAACAGAATTTTCCTTCCAGATTTTAGTTAGCAAAATCTTAGCGCTCACAAGAGCAACATATTTTTAACACTCCATAGCCTTGTCACTCCTAGCCTATAGCACTCAGACTTCTGTTGCTGCATGTGATCTCTGCTGTACTGACTCGGGCCTCCTTTGCTTCCCCACCTTCCCCCAGTAGAGCGTTTAGTCTCAGTCCCACATTCCTCTCTCCCATCAACCCCTTCACGTTATTGCCTCCTTCCCATAACCGATCGCCACCACTCCCGTCGCCATAACTTGCCAGCTGCTGTTCACTATCCAATGATTTGTGTACTTTAGGAAATGTTATAACAGTTCAAGTTTAGGTTTAATAATTATTTACAATTATTTTGTAACTCTTTCGAGTACAAACCCGTTTCCATCTGTTTCAGATGAAATTACATTGTTTCATAGTTTGCTACTGTGGGATTTGAACTCTTGATCTAGGGGTTACAAACCCAGCACTACTTGGCTATTTAAGCCAAGCTTTTATAACAGTTCAAGTTGTCGGGGTTAGTGTCATTCATTAAATACGTAGCTGGATTACTACCGTGGGATGCGTCAAACAACAAGCGTCAGGCGGAAAGTAGAGTTCCGAGTTCATCCGAAATTCTTCAGCGCCAATCAAAACTAACTAATCAATTCCTGCTGCCAGAAACCTGCACCTCTGTTGCCAAATGTGTATAAAATCTTGAATAGCTACAACTTCCTTCTAACTTGAGGTGGTAATTCTGCACCTTAGCATTCCTATTATGGCAGCAGCCTGTACTGTACTTCCACTTAGCGTTTGTTACTCAAGGCACTTATGTGAATCACTCTTAAGTTTTAAATATTTGTTCAGGGAAACATCGAGTGGGAGGGGACCAGGGCAACTGGCGCAAAAGTCGTTCACACCTGCCAGATAAAATAGTTTAAACGTGATTCATCGGTTCTTAAAGGATTTACAGCAAATCATACAATGGCTATGCCACAGTAGTAGTAACTGAAGTCTGAATTTTTGTTGCATTCTCATTTTCCAATTATTTCAAAATTTCGACATGTACTGACATTAAGGGGAAAAGTGGTGCAAAAACAATTAAACAAATCTTAGTTTTCAAAAAAGCACCGAATAGACTGTGAAGTATCTACTTACTGTCTCCTTGAAGTTGTTCTCATCGGATTTGTGCAGAGTCTCGGAGTTAGTGCTCAGGCTCCAGGTGATGTTGTTATGTCCAACAGGGGTGCTATCTACTCTGATCAGTCTGTGTTTTGGCGAGGTATATTTGGAGCTGGGCGAGGAGCCCGCTTTCCTCTCGCTGCAGCTCCTGTACAAGAGCGGGTTCGCGTGTATCATGAGCCGTTTCTCGGCGCTTTTGTCGTCCTCTGGGTGCTCCTGACACATGGCTCTCAGCCGGCGGAGGCTTGAGCCCGGCCCATTGTTGTAAGGATCTTCAAAGTCCTTTTCTTTTTGCAGCCGGTAGGCTCTCATTAAATCGCTCTCCTGACAGGCCGACTCGCTGTTCGGTTTCTTCTTGCTGTAGTCCGGTTTGGGTGGCTGGGGGGGATTCCTTGTCTTGTGATTCCACAAATTGAAGTACTCTCTCAGCCACTTCGCCATCTTCACTACTTTAAAAGTCCCTGGTGACTTTATCCGTGGAACAAACCTTCCTTCTCCAGTCCTGGCAGCTGCTGTCCTGCCAGACAGTCCCGGGGCCTTTCACTCACTCATTGCCCAACTTTACCGCTGTGCGCCCTCCACCGGGCCACTCTGCTCTGCTGCCCTGCACCACCACGCCCCCCGTACGGTTCCTTTCCCCTCTCTCCCCAGGTGCGAATCGGCTGAGATTTTCTCTCATTTCCTGTCGTCACCCAATCAGCGCCGAGGCTGCCTGTTCAGGTAAAGGGTGGGGCGGCTGTCCTGTCCGCACTCAGACTGGCTGCGGAGGGCGATTTTAACTCACTCACAAGTTCACATAATAATAATTTGCTATGTTGTTTGCAGCGATACTTAGAAGTGTAGGTGAATCATGATGCGAGGCGGATGAACGAATGAATCATATCGGACTATTTTGTCCGAATAACTGTAACATTTTCTTCCATTGCGGGAGGTAAACTTTGATCCAAATCTTCCTGTGTCCAGATGTTCACAGACCGGACTAACAATGGAAGATCCCGTGTTAGTCCTGACGCGTGGACATACTTAGGCATTGCCGATGGGCTGATTCCCTTCTGCCTGTGATCCTGCGTGAATATCTCTGACCCTGAATTCAAGGTGGAAACTTGGGCGAGGTGCACGCAACTTACCAGGAAAATGTTAGTCAGTTTAAAACCTGATCTAACAGCTGGGTAACTCGACAACTGAAACCTCCATCACAACCCCCAACTACCATCCAAACCAACCCAACTACCACCCAAACTAACCCACACTCCCCAACCAGACCCAACTATCCCCCCCACCGGACTGCCCCCAACCTGACTTGACTAAACCCCCAATCACTCCACTAACCCCCAACCAACCAACTAACCACTGACAACCCTTGACCCAACTCGACTAATCCCCCAATCAACCAACTACCCCCAACTTGACTACCCACCTCACCCACCCACATGACTACCCACTCACTCACTAACCCACTCACCCAACTACCCACCTCACCCACCCATTCACTCATCCATTCACTAACCCACACTCATTCATTTAAAGACCAGACCTTTAAATATTTACCAGGTACATCCCCCTTAAAAAGGGGACATGCCCTATAAGACCATAAGATGTAGGAGCAGAAGCAGGCCATTCAGCCCATCGAGTCTGCTCTGCCATCCAATGAGATCATGGCTGATCTGATAATCCTCAACTCCACTTTCCTGCCTTTTCCCCATAACCCTCGATCCCCTTACTGATTAAAAATCTGTCTTATCTCAGCCATGAATATGCTTAACAACCCAGCCTCTACAGCCCTCTGCAGTAAAGAATTCCACACATTAACTACCCTCTGAGGGAAGAAATTCCTCCTCATCTCTGTTTTAAACGGGTGCCCTCTTACCCTGAGATTATGCCCTCTGGTCCCAGACTCTCCCACAAGGGAAAACAACCTCTCAGCATCTACCCTGTCAAGCTCCCCCTGAGAATCTTATATGTTTCAATAAGATCACCTCTCATTCTTCTAAACTCCAATGGTACAGGCCCAACCTCTCCTCATAAGAAAATCCCTCCATACCTGGGATCAACCTAGTGAACCTTTGCTGGACTGCCTCCAATGCCAGTATATCTTTCCTTAGACAAGGGGACCAAAACTGTTCAATAGGTGCCTAGTATAGTCTTAGCAAGACTTCCCTATTTTTATACTCCATTCCCTTTGAAATAAAGGCCAACATTCTATTTGCCTCCCCTATTAACTGCTGAACTTGTATGCTAGCTTTTTGGGATTCATGTACGAGAACCCCCCCAATCCCTCTGTGCTGCAGCTTTCTTCAATCTTTCTCCATTTAAATAATATTCAGCTCCTCTATTCTTCCTGCCAAACCTCACTTTCCTGCATTTTATTCCATCTGCCACATGTTTGCCCATTCACTTAACCTGTCTATATCCCTCTATACACTCTTTGTGTCATTCTCATCACTTGCCTTTCCACCTATTTTTGCGTCATCCGCAAACTTGGCGATAGTACATTCATTTCCCTCATCCAAGTCATTAATATATATTGTAAATAATTGTGGCCCCAGCACTGATTCCTGTGGCACTCCACCAGTTACAGGTTCCCATCCTAAAAATGCGCCCCCCCCCCCCCCTTATCCCAACTCTCTGTTGTCTATTAGTCAGCCAATCCTCTATCCATGCTAATATACTACCCCCAACACCATGGGCTCTTATGTTATTAAGTAGCCTTATGTGTGTTACCTTATCAAACGCTTTTTGGAAATCCAAATATATTACATCTACTGGTTCCCCTTTATCTATCCTGCTTGTTACCTTTTCAAAGAATTCTAATAAGCTTGTCAAGCATGTTTCCCTTTCATGAAGCCATGCTGACTCTGCTTGATTAGATTATGCATTTCTAAATGCTCTGCTATTGCATCCTTTATAATAGACTCCAACATTTTCCCAATGACAGATATTAAGCTAACTGGCCTGTCTTTTTTTTTTGTCTCCCTCCCTTTTTGAATAAGGGTGTTACATTGGCAGTTTTCCAATCCTCTGGAACTTTTCCAGGATCTAAGGACTCTTGGAAGATTACTACCAGTGCATCTACTGTCTCTGCAGCTACTTCCTTTAATATCCTAGGATGCAACCCATCGGGTCCAGGGGACTTATTGGGCTTTAGCCCCATTAGTTTCCCTAGTACTTTTTCTCTAGTGATAGTTATTGTATTTATTTCCTCCCCTCCTTTTGCCCCATGATTATTTAGCATTTCTGCTGCGACTCTATGCATTTTAGGTTAAGTACTTGCAGGCACTTGTTTCTATTTAGCTCCTGCATATTATCCAGTGTTTAATAAATAGGGGTGACAAAGATTCACTGGTGCTTAAATACCTTAATTCCAATATGCTTCACAGTTTTTTTGTAGCCAGTTTTTGATAAGCGGGGAAATCTTTAGTAGACCTACGGACAAATATTCTTTTAGTATGAGAGACAAACCAAAGTTCCATTTTCACAAGTAATGTTAATTGAAAAGAAATAAAACTCAACAGATTTGGAATATTTCATGTCTTTACACCTTCTAATTCCCCAAAAACTATTTAAACATAAAATATAGAATCATAGACATTAAAGAAATTTACAGCACGGAAGAGAACATTTGGCCCATCATGCCTACTCATGCTAACAAGCAATTCAATCACAATCAAATGCACCAGCTTTTTAACTTCTAATAATAATAACAACTAATGTTTATCTAGCACCTCTTAATGTAATAAAATTTCCCAAGGTGCTTCAAGGAGCATTATAAAACATTATAAGTGACGTAAGGTAGGTTTTAAGAAATAACTTGAAGGAAGAAGTTAGGGTAGAGAGGCAGAGCAGTGTAGAGGGTGTACTCAAGAGCTTCAGGAGCTGAGACAACTGAAGGTCACCATTGGTGGAATGATTAAAATCAGGATACAATAGAAACCAGAATTACATGAGTACAGAGCTCTCAGACGGTTGTGAGTCTGGAGGAGATTACAGAGATAGGAAGGGGCGAGGCCTTGGAGTGGTTTCAAAAGAAGGATAACAGCAGAGCTTTGGATGACCTCAAGTTTACAGAGGGTAGAATGTGGGGGACCAGCCAGACATGGATTGGTATAGCAGAAGTCTAAAGGTAACTAAGGCTGAGACAAGTGTGTCAAGTTGACTGATGTTACAGAAGTGGGAATAGGCAGGAGGCTGCTGCCAACATATCAGAAGAAATAAACTGGGTGGTCCTATGGTTTAGAGGTTCCTCCTTACAGGTTCTCCTCCAGGCTGCAAGGGTAAGGTGGAAAGTCCTCTTTCCAAGGGAAGGCAAGAAGAGACCAAACAATCCTGAACAGAGATGGAAGAGGAGATCAGTAGCCATTTGATGAATCCAAAACCTGGGTGCAGTGTTGCAAATGGGTTAATGGCCTCCTTCCATTCAGCAGGATGAGGTCTCCTTTTCGGGGCTTGCATATTTTGGGGTTGTCACCCCCTCCCCACGTAGCATGTGATAGCATGCTAGATGGGGATGAAGAGACCACCCGGGAGGTGAGAAGGGGATGTGGCAGCAACATATCCCTTCTGATACGTGGTATCTCCATGACAGCCGAGGTAACACTCACCATATCCTTTGAGAGAGGACCTATGGAGGAGGCATTTGGGAGGCCCAACCATGTATAAAGGGATGCCACCCACAAAAATGTTGTACTCGACTTTGTGGGAAAGCTAATCGGCTTGCAAAAAAATGGACCCACAATAACAAGGAATGGGCCAAGACTGGTGGATGCATCCCAGATATTCGTACTCTGCTGCCAGTAGAGGAGAGGCCTTGGAACAGGCTTGCTCACAAGCTTGCTGCAAGATTGCAGTTGCGGGGATAGGAGTATCAACCAAGAAAGTGGGGAGACATAGTGCTCATATGTTCACCACTGTTCATATGGAGCCCTCGATCAAGCATTGTTAAGACGAGGAAATATGAAGCTCTTAAGCTCTCAATAAAACCATAAGACCATAAGACATAGGAGCAGAAATTAGGCCATTTGACCCATCAAGTCTGCTTCACCATTCAATCATGGCTGATAAGTTTCTCAACCCCATTCTCCTGCCTTCTCCTTTGATCCCCTTACCAATCAAGAACCTATCTATCTCGATATTAAATACACTCAATGACCTGTCCTCCACAGACTTCTGTGGCAATGAATTCCATTGATTCACCACTCTCTGGCTAAAGAAGTTTCTCCTCATCTCTGTTCTAAAAGGTCTTCCCTTTACTCTGAGGCTGTGCCCTTGGGTCCTAGTCTCTCCTACTAATGGAAACATCTTCCCCACGTCCACTCTGTCCAGCCCTTTCAGTATTCTGTAAGTTTCAATCAGATCCCCCTCATCCTTCTAAATTCCATCGAGTATAGACCCAGAGTCCTCAAACGTTCCTCATATGTTAAGCCTTTCATTCCTGGGATCGTTCTCGTGAACCTCCTCTGGACCCTCTCCAGGGCCAGCACATCCTTCCTGAGATATGGGGCCCAAAATTGCTCACAATATTCTAAATTTGGTCTGACCAGAGCCTTATAAAGCCTCAGCAGCACATCCGTGCTTTTATATTCTCGAAATAAATATCAATATTGCATTTGCCTTCCTAACTACCGACTCAACCTGCAAGTTAACCAGGTTTGTTTAAATTGAGGGATATGGAGAAATTGTTTGTGCAGATTACGTAGAGATGTGGGAATCTGCAGAATTTGATGAATTACAAGAAACTGAGTACTTCTGCTTGACGTAGAAAGCAATTCTGTTGAAAAAGATAAGAATGCAGATATTGAAGGCATAATTAAACAAAGAACATTGAAAAATGAGTAGTTTGTTAGAAATCGTTCTATTTGTGTAGTTCAACATTAAAAATTATTGGAGATGTAGAAAGTGATTGAATTGAAGAAAGTTGTACAATCAGTGAACGAGCAGATGATACAAAGATAGAATTTGATGAAGATAGGAGATTTTGCAAAGAGTACGAATATGTTATATCTGCTTATAGAGAAAATGCTTCAATATGTGTTGTTGCTCGAAATTGCGAGATTGATAGATACAGAGAACCGCGTTTGCTGAAACTGAAGAAATGGAGAAATTGAAGTTGCAGAGAATGCAGGTAACCTGCAAACGAGCTCAATCTTAAGAGAATCCTGGACTAGGACTCCCAAGTCCCTTTGCACTCCAGATTTCTGAATTCTCTCGCCATTTAGAAAATAGTCTATGCCTCTATTCTTCCTACCAAACTGCATGACCTCACACTTCCCCACGTTGTATTTCATCTGCCACTTCTTTGCCCATTCTCCTAAACTGTCTAAATCCTTCTGCAGCCTCCCCGCCTCCTCAATACCACCTGCCCCTCCACCTAATGTTTGTGTTCTCACATGCAGGTCTCAGCAATTCCAAAGAACAATCAGTCGCAGACACTGGGGGGCAACAGTACACCCCTGAGGATGAGGAGAAATGCTCAGAGGGTGCACCATCACATCATTCTCTGGCACACTCCACCAGCACAGATACTCACATATCGGTGGGTATGCGTTTGCGATTAGATTCAGAGTCACAAGCTGGTGAGTACACACGAACATATAAAATAGGAGCAGAAGTAGGCCATTTGGCCCCTTTCCCTCCACCACCGATGCATAATAGCAACAGTGTATACCATCTGCAAGATGCACTGCACAAACTCACCAAGGCTCCTTAGGCAGCACCTTCCAAACACACGACCACTACCATCTAGAAGGACATCTAGAAGGGCAGCAGATACACGGGAACACCAGCACCTGGAAGTTACCCTCCAAGCCACTCACCATCCTGACTTCGAAATATATCGCTGTTCCTTCACTGTTGCTGGGTCAAAATCCTGGAACTCCCTCCCTAACAACACTGTGGGTGTACCTGCACCACATGGACTGCAGCAGTTCAAGAAGGAAGCTCACCACCACCTTCTCTAGGGAAATTAGGGTTGGGCAATAAATGTTGGCTGAGTCAGCAACGCCCACATCCCATAAATGAATAAAAAAGAAATAAGGTCATGGCTGATATGTTTGTGTTTCAAGTTCCACATTCCCATCTACTCCCAATAACCTTTGATGCCCATGCCTAACAAGAATCTATCTAAAACAAAAACAGAATTACCTGGAAAAACTCAGCAGGTCTGGCAGCATCGGCGGAGAAGAAAAGAGTTGACGTTTCGAGTCCTCATGACCCTTCGACAGAACTAGGTGAATCCCAGGAAGGGTTGAAATATAAGCTGGTTTAAGGTGGTGGTGGTGGTGGTGGGGGGGGCGTGGGGGGGGGGCGGTGGTGTTGGGTGGGGGGAGAGGAGAGAGGTGGAGGGGGGTGTGGTGTGGTTGTAGGCAAAAGCAGTGATAGAAGCAGATCATCAAAAGATGTCACAGACGGCAGAACAAAAGAATACATAGGTGTCGAAGTTGGTGATATTATCTAAACGAATGTGCTAATTAAGAATGGATGGTAGGGCACTCAAGGTAGAGCTCGAGTGGGGGTGGGGGGAGCATAAAAGATTTAAAAATATTTAAAAATAATGGAAATAGGAGGGAAAAAGAAAAATCGATATAATTTATTGGAAAAAAAACAAAAGGAAGGGAGAAGAAACAGAAGGGGGGTGGGGATGGAGGAGGGAGGTCAAGACCTAAAGTTGTTGAATTCAATATTCAGTCCGGAAGGCTGTAACGTGCCTAGTCGGAAGATGAGGTGTTGTTCCTCCAGTTTGCGTTGGGCTTCACTGGAACAATGCAGCAAGCCAAGGACAGACATGTGGGCAAGAGAGCAGGGTGGAGTGTTGAAATGGCAAGTGACAGGGAGGTTTGGGTCATTCTTGCAGACAGACCGCAGGTGTTCTGCAAAGCGGTCGCCCAGTTTACGTTTGGTCTCTCCAATGTAGAGGAGACCGCATTGGGAGCAACGAATGCAGTAGACTAAGGTGGGGGAAATGCAAGTGAAATGTTGCTTCACTTGAAAGGAGTGTTTGGGCCCTTGGAAGGTGAGGAGAGAGGAAGTGAAAGGGCAGGTGTTACATCTTTTGCGTGGGCATGGGGTGGTGCCATAGGTGGGGGTTGGGGAGTAGGGAGTGATGGAGGAGTGGACCAGGGTGTCCCGGAGGGAACGATCCCTACGGAATGCCGACAGTGGGGGTGAAGGGAAGATGTGTTTGGTAGTGGCATCATGCTGGAGTTGGCGGAAATGGTGGAGGATGATCCTTTGAATGCGGAGGCTGGTGGGGTGATAAGTGAGGACAAGGGGGACCCTATCATATTTCTGGGAGGGAGGAGAAGGCGTGAGGGCAGATGTGCGGGAGATGGGCCGGACACGGTTGAGGGCCCTGTCAACGACCGTGGGTGGAAAACCTCGGTTAAGGAAGAAGGAGGACATGTCAGAGGAACTGTTTTTGAAGGTAGCATCATCGGAACAGATGCGACGGAGGCAAAGGAACTGAGAGAATGGGATGGCGTCCTTAGAGGAAGTGGGGTGTGAGGAGCTGTAGTTGAGGTAGCTGTGGGAGTCGGTAGGCTTGTAATGGATATTGGTGGACAGTCTATCACCAGAGATTGAGACAGCGAGGTCAAGGAAGGGAAGGGAAGTGTCAGAGATGGACCACGTGAAAATGATGGAGGGGTGGAGATTGGAAGCAAAATTAATAAATTTTTCCAAGTCCCGACGAGAGCACGAAGCGGCACCGAAGTAATCATCGATGTACCGGAGAAAGAGTTGTGGAAGGGGGCCGGAGTAGGACTGGAACAAGGAATGTTCCACGTACCCCATAAAGAGACAGGCATAGCTGGGGCCCATGCGGGTACCCATAGCCACACCTTTTATTTGGAGGAAGTGAGAGGAGTTGAAGGAGAAATTGTTCAGTGTGAGAACAAGTTCAGCCAGACGGAGGAGAGTAGTGGTGGATGGGGATTGTTCGGGCCTCTGTTTGAGGAAGAAGCTAAGGGCCCTCAGACCATCCTGGTGGGGGATGGAGGTGTAGATGGATTGGATGTCCATGGTGAAGTGGAAGCAGTTGGGGCCAGGGAACTGGAAATTGTTGATGTGACGTAAGGTGTCAGAGGAATCACAGATGTAGGTGGGAAGGGACTGGACAAGGGGAGAGAGAAGGGAGTCAAGATAACGAGAAATGAGTTCTGTGGGGCAGGAGCAAGCTGACACGATCGGTCTACCGGGACAGTTCTGTTTATGGATTTTGGGTAAGAGGTAGAAGCGGGCCGTCCGAGGTTGGGCGACTATCAGGTTGGAAGCTGTGGGAGGAAGATCCCCAGAGGAGATGAGGTCAGTGACAGTCCTGGAAACAATGGCTTGATGTTCAGTGGTGGGTCATGGTCCAGGGAGAGGTAGGAGGAAGTGTCTGTGAGTTGACGCTCAGCCTCCGCGAGGTAGAGGTCAGTGCGCCAGACAACAACAGCACCCCCTTGTCAGCGGGTTTGATGACGATGTCAGGGTTGGACCTGAGTGAATGGAGTGCAGTAAGTTCAGCGAGAGAGAGATTAGAATGGGTGAGAGGAGCAGAGAAATTGAGATGACAAATGTCGCGCCGACAGTTCTCAATGAAAAGATCAAGAGAAGGTAAGAATCCAGAGGGAGGGGTCCAGGTGGAGGGAGAATATTGGAGGTGGGTGAAAGGATCCATTGAACGGGGAGAGGACTCCTGCCCAAAGAAGTGAGCCCGGAGATGAAGACGGCGGAAGAAGAGTTCAGCATCGTGCCGAGCCCGAAATTCATTAAGGTGAGGGCGTAGGGATATGAAACTAAGTCCTTTGCTGAGCACTGAACGTTCAGCATCGGAGAGGGGAAGGTCAGGGGGTATAGTGAATACACGGCTGGGGCTGGGATTGGAAGATGGGGTGGGGACGGAGGGACAGGCAGGAGTGGATGGTCCTAGATGGGTGTTGTTGGAGCTTGCGTTCCTTAGCACTTGAGAGAAAGAGAAAAAGTTTCTTGTTGAGGCGTCGGATGAGCCGAAGAATAAAATGAAACTGGGGGCACGCGCAGCTTTGAAAAAGGGTACGGCGGTGCTGCTGGAGGGAGAGGTCGAGTGTGTTCATATGGCGGCGCATGGCACTGAGTGTGGATCTCAGGATGCGACGGCAACAGCAATCCGAGAAATGTTTTATGTCCCGGAAATACCTGTAATCCTGGGTGGGTTCAAAACATGAGGGCTGGAATTTCAGTTGAAATCCACATGGGGTAATTTGGAGACGGAGACAGTCACTGAGAAAGGAGATATGGCTGTGAAAGCGGGTTTTAGTGAACACCTTGTCAAGCACCAGGAGAGAAATGGAAAGCAATGAAGGTGAACAAGGCAAAAGAGAGATACGGAAATCTTGTCGCAGAAACGAACAGAACTTCTTCAAGGAGGTAGGCATTTCTTGAAGAGCAGTGGCAGTCAATTGAACACAGAGATAAAAACAAAAAACTGCGGATGCTAGAAATCCAAAACAAAAACAGAATTACCTGGAAAAACTCAGCAGGTCTGGCAGGATCGGCGGAGAAGAACAGAGTTGACGTTTCGAGTCCTCATGACCCTTCGACAGAACTGATCTCATCTCCTCTGGGGATCTTCCTCCCACAGCTTCCAACCTGATAGTCGCCCAACCTTGGACGGCCCGCTTCTACCTCTTACCCAAAATCCATAAACAGAACTTTCCCAGTAGACCGATCGTGTCAGCTTGCTCCTGCCCCACAGAACTCATTTCTCGTTATCTTGACTCCCTTCTCTCTCCCCTTGTCCAGTCCCTTCCCACCTACATCCGTGATTACTCTGACACCTTACGTCACATCAACAATTTCCAGTTCCCTGGCCCCAACCGCTTCCTCTTCACCATGGACATCCAATCCATCTACACCTCCATCCCCCACCAGGATGGTCTGAGGGCCCTTAGCTTCTTCCTCGAACAGAGGCCCGAACAATCCCCATCCACCACTACTCTCCTCCGTCTGGCTGAACTTGTTCTCACACTGAACAATTTCTCCTTCAACTCCTCTCACTTCCTCCAAATAAAAGGTGTGGCTATGGGTATCCGCATGGGCCCCAGCTATGCCTGTCTCTTTATGGGGTATGTGGAACATTCCTTGTTCCAGTCCTACTCCAGCCCCCTTCCACAACTCTTTCTCCGGTACATCGATGATTACTTCGGTGCTGCTTCGTGCTCTCGTCGGGACTTGGAAAAACTTATTAATTTTGCTTCCAATCTCCACCCCTCCATCATTTTCACGTGGTCCATCTCTGACACTTCCCTTCCCTTCCTTGACCTCGCTGTCTCAATCTCTGGTAATAGACTGTCCACCAATATCCATTACAAGCCTACCGACTCCCACAGCTACCTCGACTACAGCTCCTCACACCCCACTTCCTCTAAGGACTCCATCCCATTCTCTCAGTTCCTTTGCCTCCGTCGCATCTGTTCCGATGATGCTACCTTCAAAAACAGTTCCTCTGACATGTCTTCCTTCTTCCTTAACCGAGGTTTTCCACTCACGGTCGTTGACAGGGCCCTCAACCGTGTCCGGCCCATCTCCCGCGCATCCGCCCTCACGCCTTCTCCTCGCTCCCAGAAACATGATAGGGTCCCCCTTGTCCTCACTTATCACCCCACCAGCCTCCGCATTCATAGGATCATCCTCCGCCATTTCCGCCAACTCCAGCATGATGCCACTACCAAACACATCTTCCCTTCACCCCCACTGTCGGCATTCCGTAGGGATCGTTCCCTCCGGGACACCCTGGTCCACTCCTCCATCACTCCCTACTCCCCAACCCCCACCTATGGCACCACCCCATGCCCACGCAAAAGATGTAACACCTGCCCTTTCACTTCCTCTCTCCTCACCGTCCAAGGGCCCAAACATTCCTTTCAAGTGAAGCAACATTTCACTTGCATTTCCCCCACCTTAGTCTACTGCATTCGTTGCTCCCAATGCGGTCTCCTCTACATTGGAGAGACCAAACGTAAACTGGGCGACCGCTTTGCAGAACACCTGCGGTCTGTCCGCAAGAATGACCCAAACCTCCCTGTCACTTGCCATTTCAACACTCCACCCTGCTCTCTTGCCCACATGTCTGTCCTTGGCTTGCTGCATTGTTCCAGTGAAGCCCAACGCAAACTGGAGGAACAACACCTCATCTTCTGACTAGGCACTTTACAGCCTTCCGGACTGAATATTGAATTCAACAACTTTAGGTCTTGACCTCCCTCCTCCATCCCCACCCCCCTTCTGTTTTTTCCCCCTTCCTTTTGTTTTTTTTCCAATAAATTATATCGATTTTTCTTTTTCCCTCCTATTTCCATTATTTTTAAATATTTTTAAATCTTTTATGCTCCCCCCACCCCCACTAGAGCTATACCTTGAGTGCCCTACCATCCATTCTTAATTAGCACATTCGTTTAGATAATATCACCAACTTCGACACCTGTGTGTGCTTTTGTTTTGCCGTCTGTGACATCTTTTGATGATCTGCTTCTATCACTGCTTTTGCCTACAACCACACCACACCCCCCTGCGCTTCTCTCCTCTCCCCCCACCCAACGCCACCTCCCACCCCCCACCCCCCCCACCCCACACCACCACCACCACCACCACCACCACCACCACCTTAAACCAGCTTATATTTCAACCCTTCCTGGGATTCACCTAGTTCTGTCGAAGGGTCATGAGGACTCGAAACGTCAACTCTTTTCTTCTCCGCCGATGCTGCCAGACCTGCTGAGTTTTTCCAGGTAATTCTGTTTTTGTTTTGGATTTCCAGCATCCGCAGTTTTTTGTTTTTAAGAATCTATCTACCTCTGCCTAAAAATACTCAGGGACCCTGCTACCACCACCTTCTGTGGCAGAGAGTTCTAAAGTCTAAACTGCCTGAGAGGAAAAAAATTCTCTTTATTTCTGTCCTATAAGGGCAAACTGTAATTTTAAAACAGTGCCTCCTAGTTCTAGACTCACCCACAAGAGGAAATGTTCTTTCCACCTCCACCTTGTCAAGATCATTCAGGATCTTATATACTTCAATCAAATCACCCCTCACTCTTCTAAACACCCGTGGAAACAAACCCAGTCTGTCCAACCTTTCCTCAAGACACCCCGCTCATTCCACATACCAATCACGTAAACCTCCTCTGACCAGCCTCCAATGCATTTACATCCTTCCTTAAATAAGGAGTCCAAAACTACACACTGTATTCAAGATGTGATCTCACCAATTCCCTGTATAACTGAAGCATAACATCTTTACTTTTCTGTTCAATTCCTCTTGTAATAAAAGATAGCATTCCATTAGCCTTCCTAATTACATGCTATTCCTGCATACTAACTTTTTCTGACTCATGCATGCGAACACCTAGATCCCTCTGCACCTTGGAATTGTACAGTCATTCTCTGTTTAAACAATTTTCTGCTTTTTTATTCTTCCTGCCAAAGTGAACAACTTCACATTTTCCCACATTGTGCTCCATCTGCCAGACTTTTGCCTAGTCACTCAACTTATCTATACCTGGCTGCAAACTCCTTATGTCTCCTTCACAACATACTTTCCAACCTATCTTTGTGTCATCTGCAAACTTAGCTACAATGCCTTCGCTTCCCTCATCTAAGTCATTGATGAAAATTGTAAAAACTTGAGGCCCCAGAACAGACCCCTGTGGGACTCGACTCGTTACATCTCAGGAGGCAGTGACAGCTGAGGCCACTGTAGCTGGAGGACCATAGGAATCCAGGCGATGTTGAGCCCCAGGCTGATGATGTGCCTCTGGAGTTGGCAACAGTAAACTTGCTGGAGCTGCAGCGAGATAAGGGACCATCTGGCAGAGCTTCCAGAGGCCATGCACAGATGATGGAGGAGTGCATCTGGGCCACGAGTATTCTAGGTGTGTGCACACTTGGCTTCTTCCATCGAGAAATTGGCGACTGTCATGAGGAGCCAGATCCAGAGATGCACGCACACCTGCATGCCATTGACTTGTTCATGAGCTCAATGCAGCAGTGGCAAGTTGAGAGAACTACCTGGAATCTGCAGCAAATCTTTGTCTTCCTTTCATCAGCAAGGAGGTACAAATGTGATTTTGAAAAGATGAGGAATGGCTGTCTTTTGCTCTTGGGGGCCCCTCTCAGGGTGCTCTGAGTGTGGATGGTGTCTCTGTAGCCTCTCTGCAGGGGCTGACCTGCACAGAAGCCCCTCAACATGCTGGGGCCCTCCTGATCTCTGGCATCCAGAGGACAAATGCTGAGGCCAACCCAGACCATGGAAAAGTACTATCAGCGTCTGCCTCCATTTCAGCTGCTAGCACCTCGTAGGACCACATTTAACCTCATTAAGAAGCACCTAGATGCACTTGGGGTTTATGGGTGTTTAGACTTTGCATTTGTTAAGTCTTGATAAAGTGCTGCTCAATAAATATCAACCTTACTTCAGTTAGTCAGCCATGCATTTCTTGCTGTCTTGTCAAATGTCAAAAACACTCTTGTTCCCTCAGTGAGCTGGCTGCTAATTTTGCAGCAGGCTGCATAAGGTCAGCTCCTCAGTTTTGTCAGTGTGCTAGGTGAACCAGGCTGTTAAGTAATGGAGTGTGAGATCAATCAGGCTTCAGCCGGTTTGAATGAAGTTACGTCTTTATTACACTGAGAGTGAAAGGGCATCATGGTCACAAGCACAGGTATTTATGAAAATGTCCCAAGCATCTCTTGTATGTCTTTCAAAGCCCCTCGCCTTGGTGCAAGGGTTCCTCATCCTGTGCTGCCTCCTCCACATCCTCCTCAGTGGATAAGGAGCAGCAATCAATTATGTCCTCATTATGCATGGCCTCCGCAGTCTGTAATGCTAGATTGTGCAAAGCACAGAAAACCACAATGATCAGTGACCCTCACTGGGCCATAGTGGAGAGCTCTGCTGGCTCAGTCAAGGCATCTGAATCTCATATTCAACAGCCCAATTGCCTGCTCAATGGTTGCTCAGGTGAACCTGTGGCAGAGGTTGTACTTCTCCTTTGCTGCAGTTGTGAGGGTTTCTCTTTTTAGAGATAGTAGTGGCATTGGTCGAAATATTCCAGAACTCACTGGATTCCAGGAGGGTCCCAGTGGATTGAAAACTGCTAATGTGACGCCCCTGTTCAAGAAGGGAGGGAGACAACTAGCAGGAAACTATAGGCCAGTCAGCCTAACATCTGTCATTGGGAAAATGCTAGAGTCCATTATTAAGGAAGAAATAGCTTAAAGCAATCAATCAGAGTCAACATGGTTTTGTGAAAGGGAAATCATGATTGATAAATTTGCTAGAGTTCTTTGAGGATATAACAAGCAGAATTGATAAAGGGGAACCGGTAGATGTAGTGTATTTGGATTTCCTGAAGGCATTCGATAAGGTACCACATAAAAGATTATTGCACAAGATAGGAGCTCACGGTATTGGGGAAAATGTATTAGCATGGATTGAGGATTGGTTAACACAATTCTGACCGAGAGTCAGAATTAATCGGTCTTTTTCAGGTTAGAAAGACATAACTAGTTAGGTACCACAAGGATCACTTCTAAGGCCTCAATTATTTACTATCTATATTAATGACTTGGAGGAGGGGGCAGAGTGTAATGTATCCAAATTTGCAGTTGATACAAAAATAGGTGGGAGGGCATGTTGTGATGAGGACATGAGGAATCTGCAAGGGGAAAAAGATAGGTTGAGTGAGCGGGCAAAAACTTGTCAGATGGAATTTAATGTAGGAAAGTGTGAGGTCATGCATTTTGATTGGAAGAATCAAAAGGCAGACTATTACTTAAATGGAGAGAGACTCCAAAAACTGCAGCACGGAGGGTTCTAGGTGTTCTTGTGCATGAAACACAAATAGTTAGCATGCAGGTACAGCAAGTAATTAAGAAGGCAAATGGAATTTTGGCCTGTATTGCTACATGTTGAAGTTTAAAAATAGGGAGGTTTTGTTACAACTGTACAGGGTGTTGGTGAGGCCGCACCTGGAGTACCGTGTACAGTTTTGGTCCCCTTATTTAAGAAAGGATCCTGGCATTGGAGGAGGTTCAAAAGAGATTCACTAAGCTGATTCCTGGGATGAAGGAGTTGACTTATCAAGGCTGGCAAAACAGGTTAGACCTTTATTCATTAGAGTTTAGAAGAATGAAACATAGAAGATTCTGAGGGGACTTAACAGGGTAGATGTTAAAAAGATGTTTCCACTAGTGGGGGAATCTTGAACTAAGGGACATGGTTACAGAATAAGGGGACACTCATTTAAAACTAAGATGCAATGGAATTTCTTCTCTCAGAGGGTAGTGAATGTCTAGAATTCTCGACCCCAGAGAAGTGCAGGCTAGATCACTGAGGGCAGAATTTTTCGCTGAGCAGGCAAACATCCGACCTGCTCAAGCATAAAATGGCGCGCAATAACATTGGGCGAGCGTCCAGACATCATCGCACGCTCGCACAATATTTCAGTCAGCAGGCGCACGTGGGAGTCGGCAGCGCGCCCGCTGACAATTAGCAGGCCTATTAAGGCCATTAAAAATGTAGCTGAATTAAATTTTTCACTGCCCATCCAATCTTACAATTGGCAGGCAGGCGAAAAGGCCAAGCTGCCTTTGCATTTTTGCGAAACTTCATCCAATGGGCAGAATGAGGTTTTGATCCATCGTGAAAAAAAATTTCACCCTAATTTCTAACATGTCCCTGCTCATGTGTCAGAGTCATTAGGGGACATGTTTTTAACATTTCAAAAATCTTTATTTTTAATTTTCAAAACTCTTCATCTCTCTGAGGCAGGTTTGAGGGGCTGAATGGCCTAATCCTGCTCCTATTTCTTATGTTCTCACAGGCATGAGTGGTCATGGCTTCAATGGTTCCAAAGAAGTCATACTGGACTCAAAGTATTAACTCTGTTTCTCTCTCCACAGATGCTGCAGACCGGCTGAGTTTTTCCAGAACTTTCTGTTTTTATTTCAGATCTCCAGCATCCATAGTATTTTGCTTTTATAATAATTAATGTTGTAGCTCATTTAGATATTCATTTCCTAGTTTTACAAGGGAGCTCTGATTTAAATCAGGCATTGTTTTATATATTAAATGCCATTAAGCCCTGAATTTACTTACTATATCTAATTGGGCAATGATTTAATTTGGTTTGCATTTAGTTCACATTCAACCTCCCACAGGTCATTATTATGAGAAAGCAGTGATGATATAGAAACTAAGAAAATAAGAGCAGGAGTATGCCATTTGGCCCTTCGAACCTGCTCCACCATTCAACGTGATCATGGCTGATCCTCTATCTCAACACTATACTTCTGCTCTCTCCCCATACCCCTTGACTCCTTTGGTGTCTAGAAATCTATTTCCTTAAATATATTCAGTGACTTGGCCTCCACAGCCTTCTGTGGTAGAGAATTCCATAGGTTCATCACTTTTTGAGTGAAGAAATTTCTCATCTCAGTCCTAAATGGCCTACCTTGTATTCTGAAACTGTGACCCCTTGTTCTAGACCTCCCAACCGGAAGACATATCATCCCTGCATCCAGTCTGTCCAGCCGTGTCAGAATTTTATATGTTTCAATGAGATCCCCTCTCATTCTTCTAAACTCCAGTGAATACAGGCCTCTCTCCTTATACAACAATTCTGCCATCCCATGAATCAGTCTGGTGAACCTTCACTGCACTCCCTCTTTGGCAAGTATATCCTTTCTTAGGTAAGGAGAGCAAAACTGCACACAGTATTCCAGGTGTGGTCTCACCAAGGCCCTGTACAGCTGCAGTAAGACATCCTTGCTCCTGTACTCAAATCCTCTGCCAATGATGGCCAACATACCATTTTCCTTCCTAACTGCTTGCTGCACCTGCATGCTTGCTTTCAGTAACTGCTGTACAAGAACACCCAGGTCCCTTTATACATCAACATTTCCCAAAATATCACCATTTAAGTAATATTCTGGCATTCTGTTTTTCCTACCAAAGTGGATAACTTCACACTTATCCACATTATACTGCATCTGCCATGTATTTGCCCACTCACTCAACTTATCTAATTAGTCTTGAAGCCTCCTTACATCCTCCTCACCACTCACATTCCCATCTAGTTTTGTGTCATCAGCAACTTGGAAATATTACATTTGGTTACCTCATCCAAATCATTAATATATATTGTCAATAGCTGGGGCCCAAGCACTGATCCCTGCGGTACCCCACAGGTCACCTCCTGCCACTCCAAAAAAGACCCGTTTATTCCTACTCTCTGTTTCCTGCTTGCTAACCAATTCTCAATCCATACCAATATATTACCCCCAATCCCATGTGCTTTAATTTTGCACACTAACCTCTTACGTACAACTTTAACAAAAACTCTCTGAAAATCCAAATACACCACATCCACTGGTTCTCCTTTATCTATTCTACTAGCGACATCCTCAATAAAACTCCAATAGGTTTGTCAAACATGATCTCCCTTTCATAAATCCATGCTGACTTTGTCTAATCCCGTTGATATTTTCTAATTGTGCTGTAATCACATCCTTTATAACAGACTCTCGCATATTCCCTACCATTGATGTTAGGCTAACCAGTCTGTAATTCCCTGTTTACTCCCTCCCTCCTTTTTTTTTAAATAGTGGGGTTACATTTGCTACCCTCCAATCTGCTGGGACTGTTCCAGAATCTATAGAATTTTGGAAGATGATAAACAATGCATCCACTATTTCCATGGCCTACAACAATGTCAATCATATTTTGTTTGCTTTATTCTTTCAGGAGATGTGGGTGTTGATGGCAAGGCCCAGCGTTTGTCACCCATCCCTAATTGCTCTTGAAATAAGTGATTTGCAAGGTCCTTCCACAGGGCAGTTAAGAGTCAACCACATTGCTGTGAGTCTGGAGTCACATGTAGGCCAGACCAGGTAAGGATGGCAGATTTTCTTCCCTAAAGAACATTAGTAAACCAGATGTGTTTTTCAAATAATCGATGATAGTTTCATGATCACCATTATTGAGACTAGCTTTATATTTCAGATTTATTAATTGAATTTAAATTTCACCAGCTGCCACAGTGGGATTTAAACCCATGTCCCCAAGGCATCAGCCTGGATCTCTGGATTACTAGTTCAGTGACATTATCTCTCCACCACACCGTCTTCCCCACATATTTCAGTTACAATTGAATTTAAATTTCACCAGCTGCCACAGTGGGATTTAAACCCATGTCCCCAAGGCATCAGTCTGGATCTCTGGATTACTAGTTCAGTGACATTACCTCTCCACCACACTGTCTTCCCCACATATTTCAGTTACAATAATCTATTAAAACCACTTTTTGATGCGTGACACTGAAGGAATTTTATTATTGTACTGACTGAGATTTAATTTTGTTAAATCTGAATGTGTAAATATAATTCATTAGCAATTAAGTTAGAGCAAGGTATTTATAGCAGATAATGAAAATGGTACATTGTGTAATAATGTACAGAGTTCTTATAGTACATTTTCTTTTCAGGTTATATAATGTAGGCATCTTTATAAATTTCATAGAAATAGCTGCACAACTTAATTGAAGAAATTGAACTTAGCATTAGGTACAGTATAAAAGGGTTTGGCAACTCCCATAAAATTGTATTCCAATTTATGAGGTACCAAACATTTTTCTAAGATATAAATAATTACTTGTCATATAATAATTGCAAAATAATGTTTGGGCTTAGGCAGACATATATTAAAAACTGTATAGGCACCACAATGCAGGCAGAGACACAGGCACTAGAAAATTACTGAAATAAAACAGAAAATGCTGGTAACACTCAGCTGGTCAGGCAGATTCTGTGGAAAGAAAGGGAAGTTAACGTTTCAGGTCAATGATTTTTCATCAGAAAATGTACTGGTCTCTTTACCTGTTTGTTTTTCTTTGGCAGGTGCCAACTTCTGCTGGGGTATAGTTTGTTATGTATTGGTAATCCTCTGGCACTTCAGTATTGAGCACAATCAGTGAGTGTTTAAGCAAACTTTTAGATAGTGGCATCACTGTCAAGCGGATCATGTTTTCAACCAATGTTTACATATGCACTTTCCAGAAGGCATTACTGGAAGGAGTGGGAACCCTGGTTGACTTTTTTCAGTTCCACAGCCAGGGAGGTACAGAGGCCAATTGGTAGCTAACTCAGCACAATAAAGAACGAACTTGAATTTATATAATGCCTTTCACAATATCAGGAGACCAGAAGTATGCCAAAGTAAATTAGGTACTGCTGAAGTGTTGTAATCCAGGGAAATACAGCAGCCAATTTGCTCATAGCAAGGTTCCACAAACAGCACTAAGATAAATGAACAAGTAAGCTGTTAGCTGGTGATGGTTGAAAGATAAATATTGCCTAGGACACCACTCCTGCTCCTAAGGATAAAGATAGGGCCTCAATTTTAACATGAGACCAGCTTTAGTGCATCATTCCATCAGTGACAATCTGGACTGTGGCTTGAACTCATAGCTTTACAACACAAAGCTTATTGAGCTTGGAAGAGGAACCTTCAGATCTATATTCCTTGTTGCTATAGCTGACAGCACCTTTTCCCGTTGAACTAATTGATTTAATGCTTAATGGAAGCATTCATAGCTCTTAACCTAGAGGCTAAATTGGGGAGTCTGGTATAAAATTGGGGAAGCGGAACAAAATTCATTATCTCTACATTTTAAATAAGTTGCTGCACAAGGAGACAAAAATAGCACATGAAACTATTACAACTTATCCGACCTGATAATTAGCTTCCGAGGTCAATTGCTTAATTCTCCTATATAATGCACTCCTATAAAATGCATTCCTTTATAATATTGACAACTATCTTGATCAATCAAAATAATTTGTCTAATGAGTTATAACTAAGCTTATTTAAACTGGGAGAAGTATATTATGAGGGGACATAATGGAACCCTTTAAAATGGTGAACATGTATGAACGTAGATATAAGCAGACTATTCAAGTTAAGAAGGATTGCAAGATTGTAGCATATTATAAAATGGTATTAGGATTCTGCTTTCTACAAAGTTGCAAACATGAGGTGAGACTAGAGATGAGAAAATCTGATTTCCTCAGAGTTGAAGGAATATTGGAGTGATTCCAAGATCCAATATTCCAAACATAAAAAGAAAGAAAATAGCAAAAGTCAAACTTGGATCTCTCAGAGGCTGAGACAGGAGAAATTATAATAGGGAATAAGGAAATAGCAGAGACATCAAACAAATATTTTGTGCCTGTGTTCACAGTAGATACCAATACCATACTGGAAATTGTGGGACAAAAAACCTAATGAGAGTGAGGAAATTAAAGTAATTAATATTCATAAAGTAAAAGTATTGGAAAAATTAATAGGCCTAAAAGCTGACAGATTCCCTGGGCCTGATGGCCTAAAATTATAGAATAGTACAGTGCAAACGGAGGCCATTTGGCCTATCGAGACAAGGAAAGGGCAATCCAGTTAGTCTCATTCACCTGCTCTTTTCTCATATCCATGTTATTTTCTCCATGAGGAATTATCCAATTCTCTCTTAAAAACTATAATCCTCTCAGGCACTGCATTCCGTGTCCTATCCAAAGGCTGCTTTTCCTCATGTTGCCTCTGGTTCTTTTGCCAGTCATCTTAAATCTGTCCTCTGGTTATCTATCTACCTTGCCGCCATTGCAATTTTTTTCTTTATTTACCTTATCTAAACCTTCACTAGTTTAAATATCTTTGTCAAATCTCCTCAGTCTTCTCCCCTCTATGAAGAACAATCCAACTTCTGTCCAGGTAGCTGTAATGCTGAAAAGTAGAGTTGGTGTAGGAGTTTAGAGATCTTATTGAATGGATTGGAATAGGCTGTGTAATCTCGTGCTGCTCGTATTATACGGCGTGACAAATGGTGCTCCTAATGGCCGCTGCCTCTGACTTTCCATCTGTTAAAATTAACAAACAGAAAATCACATGTGAAGCACCTGCAATTTCTTAAGATGATTTGATATTACGGGGTGATTTTAACTTGGGAAAAATAGATAGGTTACGGCTCAGATAGGAGGTGATTCCCTCAAATCCAAATTGCCTCTAAAGATAGATTCTTGATAAACAAGGGGATGAAAGGTTATCAGGGGTAGGCAGGAAGTTACAATCAGATCAATCACGATCTTATTGAATGACGGGGCAGGCTCGAGGTGCCAAATGGCCTAATCTTGCTCCTAATTTGTATGTTCATATGCCCACCTCCGGTTTTAACACACGCAGGATTGGGAACATGCCAGGATGTGCTGAGAGATTAATTTAAATGTTTTAAAGAGATTGCTTGCCTAGGATTTCAGGCTTAACGCTAGCCATCAATGTTTCCCAGGCCTCCAGAAGTCCAATAACTAATGGATGGTGAAGACTGCAGTATGGAAAAGGTAAGTGTTTTAGAGCACTACTTAGAGCCAGGAGGAGTAGAAGTGCTTCCTCCATCAGCCCACTAAGCAAATCATTTTCTTACTCCAGCGATTGAGCCTCCAACCTCTACCATGATTGCACTATTTCCCATGATAGGACCCATATCCACATCTACTCCTGGGCTGCCACTTCTTCTAGAGTGTTCTCTACCAAGCCTGTTAATCAGGCTGGCTTCCAGGCAGGGAACTTATTTAAAAAATCAAATTGCTGTTCAGTTAACACTCCAAGGCATTCTGTGAAACTCGGACTTCCAGGGTTCCTGATCAGAAATTCTCACTTGGAAAGCACGTCCCAATAATAATAATACCATATGGGACACATGTTAGTGCAGATCAGATCTGGCAAAAGCAGCAGCAAAGATGCTTGTTTGACATTCTATGGGGCAGCTCTCTTTGGCACAATTTCCAGATGTTAGTGAGGGTGATTTTGCATAGTCCGTGGTGGCTGTGTTTAGTTTTGTACCCGACGCCTGGGTTGAAGCTGACTGGTCTATCTGATTTATTCTTATTATATTTCTATGTAGTAATTTATGCAAATTAATGGCTAGCTAGGTTGTTTCACAGGGCAATTAAGAAAGAACCATGTTTTGTGGGTCTGCAGTCACATGGCAGGTTTCCTTCCCTAAAGGAAATTAGTGAATCCAAGTTGAGTACAGTCTGGTACCTTTATGGTCACCAGTACTGATACTATTGTTTTATTCCAGACTGTTGTTTATACTGAATTTAGATTTACAAAATGCCATGGTGGGATTTGAATTTGCACCACTGGGTTAGTGGTCCAGGCCGCTTGGTTACTAATCCATGAACATAACCACTACAGCATATAAAAGCATTTTGAAGCCATTGATGCCATTGTGGAATTCCATACTGTAGCCAATTTAACAATCTTAAACTTGCACAGCCAAACACAACACTAAATAGTACAAAGGGCTGGTGCAATTATAAATATTTAAGAGGTTTCCTATATGGGCTAGTTTAAGAGGTTCAGCTTGTCTCCATAAGACCATAAGACACAGGAGCAGAAGTAGGTCAATGAGATCATGGCTGATCTGATAATCTTTAGCTCCACTTTCCTGTCTTTTCCCCCCAACCCTTGATTCTATTACTGATTAAAAATCTGTCCATCTCAGCCTTGAATATACTTAACCACCCAGCCTCGACAGCCCTCTGCGGTGAAGAATTCCACAGCTTGACTACCCTCAGAGAGAAGAAATTCCTCTCTGTCTTAAATGGGTGACCGGTTGCTCTGAGATTATGCTCTCTGGTCCCAGACTCTCCCACAAGGGGAAACAATCTCTCAGCATCTACCCTGTCAAGCCCCCTAAGCATCTTAAATGTTTCAATAAAGTCGCCTCTCATTCTTCTAAACTCCAGTAAGTACAGGCCCAACCTACTCAACCTCTCCTCATAAGAAAATCCTTCCATACCCGTGATCAACCTAGTGGGCTTTCTCTGGACTGCCTCCAAAGCCAGTATATCTTTCCTTAAACAAAGGGACTGAAATTGTCCACAGTATTCTAGGTGTGGTCTAACTAGTGCCTTGTATAGTTTTAGCAAGATTTCCCAATTTTTATACTTCATTCTCTTTGAAATAAAGGCCAACATTCCATTTGCCTTCCCTATTACCTGCTGAACTTGTGTATGCTAGCTTTTTGGGATTCATGCACGAGGACCCCCAAATCCCTCTGTGCTGCAGCTTTCTTCAGTCTTTCTCCATTTAAATAATATTCAGCTCCTCTACTCTTTCTGCCAAAGTGCATAACCTCACATTTTCCAGCATTATATTCCATCTGCCAAGTTTTTCCCCACTCACTTATACATCCCTCTGTATACTCTTTGTGTCATCCTCACCACTTGCCTTCCCACTTATTTTTGTGTCATCCAGAAACTTGGCAATAGTACATTCACTTCCCTCATCCAAGTCATTCATGCACATTGTAAATACTTATGGCACCAGCACTGATCCTTGTGACACTCCACTAGTTACAGGTTGCCACCCTGAAAATGCCTCTTATCCCAACTCTCTGTCTTCTATTAGTTAGCCAATCCTCTATCCATGCTAATATACTACCCCCAACACCATTGGCTCTTATTTTATTAAGTAGCCTGGTGTGCTGTAGCTTATTGAACACCTTTTGGAAATCCAAATATAATATATCTATTGGTCCCCTTTTATCAATCCTGCTTGTTACCTCCTCAAAGAATTCTCATAAATTTGTTAGGCATGATTTCCCCTTCATGAAGCTATGCAGACTCTGCTTGAGTATATTATGTATTTCTAAATGCTCTACTGTTACATCCTTTATAATAGACTCTACCATTTTCACAATGACAGATGTTAAGCTAACTGGCCTATAGTTACCTCTTTTTTGTTTCCTTCCCTTTTTGAATAAGGGTGTTACATTGGCAGTTTTCCAGTCCGTCAGAACTTTTCCAGAATCTAAGGACTCCTGGAAGATTACTACCAGTGCACCCACTATCTCTATAGCTACTTCCTTTAATATCCTAGGAGGCAACCCATCGGGTCCAGGGGATTTATCGGCCTTTAGCTCCGTTAGTTTCCCTAGTACTTTTTCTCTAGTGATAGTTGTTGTATTTATTTCCTCTTCCACTTTTGCCCAATGATTATTTAATATTTTTGGAATGATATTAGTGTCTTCTACCATGAAGACTGATACAAAGTATTTATTCAACTCCTGGTGCCATTTCCTGGTTCCCCATTATTATTTACCCAGCCTCATTCTCACTTTGGCCTCTCTTCCTTTTTATATACTTAAAGAAACTCTTACTGTCCATTTTTATGTTACTTGCTAGTTTACCCTCAATATTTATTTTCTCCGTCTATTATTTTTTTGGTCATTTTTTGTTGGTTTTTAAAACTTTCCCAATCCTCTGGCTTACCCCTAATCTTTGCCACAATATATGTTTTTTTCTTTCACTTTGATACTATCCTTAACTTGCTTGGTTAACCATGGTTGGTTTATCCCCTTCCGAGAATCCTTCCAACTCTGCCCTCATTCCTTTGTAATTACCCTTATTTAAGTTAAGCACAGTTGTTTCTGACCAGGTTTCTCACTCTCAAGCTGAATGCTAAATTCTAGCATGTTATGTTCACTGTTTCCTCGGGGATCTTTTACTCTGAGATCATTTATTAAACTTGCCTCATTACACATTACCAGATCCAAAACAGCCTGATCCCTGGTTGGATCCATGACATATTGTTCTGGGAAACTGTCCCGAATACACTCTATGAACTCTTTCTTGTGGCTACCTCTGCCAATTTGATTTTCCCAGTCTACATGAAATTTAAAGTCACCCATGATTAATGTACTGCCTTTTTTACATGCCCCCATTATCTCTTGATTTATTCTATGTCCTATAGAGTAGCTACCGTTAGAGGGGTCTATAGATCACTCCCACCAGTGTCTTCTTCTCCTTGTTATTCGTCACCACCACCCATCTGGATTCCACGTCTTCTGGTCCAAAATCATTTCTTGCTATCTCATAGTAACAAAGCTACCCCGCCACCCTTTCCTTCCTGCCTGGGCTTTCAAAAAGTCACATACCCCTGAATATTTAGTTCCCGGCTTTGACGTTCTCATAACTATGTCTCCATAATAGCTATAAAATCATATCCATTAACCTCTATTTATGCCATTAATTCATTTATTTTGTTCTGGATACTACATGTATTTAAGTAAAGGGCCATTAATTTAGCCTTTTTACCATTTTTTCCCCTTTTGACCCTATTTGCTTTCTTTTTTTAAAATATTTGTACACTCTGTCCCTTCCTGTCACACTCTGGGTATCATTACTTAAATATCTGCCCTGCAATGCTATTGCTTTGTAAGTCTACATATCCCCTCTCCAGAACCCTCCCACCTCCTTTATTTAGTTTAAAACCCTCTCTGCTGCCCTAGTTATTCGTTTGCCAGGACACTGGTCCCAGGGTCCCAGGTCCAAGTGAAGCCTTGTCCCACCTTAACAGCTCCCTTTTACCCCAGTACTGGTGCCAGTGCCCCATGAACAGAAACCCATTCCTCCCACACCAATCTCTGAGTCACGCATTTAATCTTTGACTTTATTTACCCGATGCCAGTTTGCCCGTGGCTCAGGTAGTAATCCCGAGATTACCACCTTGGAGGTTCTGATTTATAATTTAGCTCTTAACTGTTCAAATTCTTTCAGCAGAACCTCCTATCTAGTCCTAGCAATGTTGTTGGTACCAACATGGATCACGACAACTGGATCCCTTCCCTCCCACTCCAAGTTCCTCTCTAACCTTGAGGAGATTTCCTTAACCCTGGCACCGGGCAGGCAACACAGCCTTCGGGATCATGCTCATGGCTGCAGAGAACTGTATTTATCCCTCTAATTATACTGTCTCCTACTACTACTATGTTCCTATTTCCTCCCCCCACTTGAATGGCTCCCTGTACCACGGTGCCATGGACAGTTCGCTCATCTCCCTGTAGTCCCCACTCTCATCCACCAGCTTGCAAGAATCTTGTAGCTGTTGGACAATTGCAGGGACTGAGGCTCCTTGAACCTTGGGTCCCCATACCTGACTGACCTGCAGTCACACCCTCCTATCCCTGATCACAGACCAAACTTGAATGACCTAATCTGAGGGGTGTGACTGCCTCCTGGAGCAAAATGTCCGGGTAACTTTCCTCCTCCCTGATGTGATGCAATGTCTGGAGCTCAGACTCCAGCTTCTCAACTTGGATCCAAACTTCCTCGAGCTGCAAACATTTGGTACAGATGTATTCACTCTGGATCACCTTGGTGTCCAGCAGATGCCACATGCTGCAGCAGCAACACACCACCCATCTTGCCATCATTATCATATTAAATTAATTAATTAATTACTTTTGTATCCCTGCTCTTTACACTTGAAGAGCCCTCGCTCTTTACATTTTATTGTAATTAGTTTTTTTTACACCAGTATCGATCTTATACTTAACAAGCTAATTTATCAAAAAGGGAGAAAAAGTCTAGAGACCTAAACACAAACTAAGGAACTTACTTTTACTTTAAAGACTCCAAATACTCACCAATCCTACTCAACCATCAGCTGCTTTCCCTGTACTCGTGTCACATTGTGGTTCGTGATATCACTCCGCTACTGGTCTCACTGCAGGTAAGCTTCTTGATCCGCGCCATTTATCATCTCCCACTCACCTCTTGCTCAAAATATAGTATTTTGAGCCTGAGGAATAGAATAAGCCTTAATCACTTACGAGATACCCACCAATTAACCAGCATCTTCTGCTGTAGTAAAACAAGAATCAATTCCTTGAGGCTGAAAAGGTTTAGGCAAGAGCAACCAAACACCTCGAAGGGTCATGAGGACTCGAAACGTCAACTCTTTTCTTCTCCGCCGATGCTGCCAGACCTGCTGAGTTTTTCCAGGTAATTCTGTTTTTGTTTTGGATTTCCAGCATCCGCAGTTTTTTTGTTTTTACCTCTTTCCCTTCCTCCGCTTATTTTCTTGAAGCGCTCAACCCCGGCACTCTATTATAAGTCGCACTCAAGTCTCACAGTCTGAGGTGAAAGAAGTTACTTCCAGACATGAATGGCCTGTTATAGTTTCCTCTGGGAAGTGAAAATTACTGAGAATGAAGAGATCCCACACATATCGGAACAAGCTAGGTAGGGAGGAGGAAGAGGAGGAGCAGGGCACATAGCAGGATGCCCTCTCAGCGGATGGTCTTCAGGGAGCAATTCTCTCATCTCAGTTTCAGTAAGGTTCATTGCATGGGACATCTTCAGCTCATGATGGAAGTCATGACTGAAATATGTCAACTGCTGCAGCCTCAAACCAGAGCAAGGACTGCATTGTCTGTGATTGTCATGGTGACTGTAGCTGTTAATTTTTGTGTCTCTGACTCCTTTCAGTTTGCTGCCGGAAATACAAGCAACACCTCACAGTTTGAAGTATACTGCTATTTAAGGGAGGTCACTGAGGCTGTCTGTACTGTGAGAAACACATACATGTCCTTCCCTCTTGAGAAGCAAGCAGGAGTGAGGATGGCATTTTGCACAGATTGTAAGTTTCCCTGTGGTGTTGGATGCTATTTGCTGCATAGATATTTCCTTGCTTCTCCTTATTTGAACTGAGCCTTAGTCAGCAACAAATAGAGCTTAAAACTGCCTCAAAGCGCAGCTGCCGTGCAACCACAGGCAGCGCATCATGCATGTGAATGCCTGCTATCCTGGCAGCAATCATGGTTCTTTCATTCTACGGCAGTCAGTCCTCTGTTCCTCCTGTATTTGACCCAGTCTATTAATCAAAGGCTGACTATTGAGCGCCAAAGATTATCCCCTCATGACATGGCTCATGATTCTGGTCAGAAACCCAGGGGCACCTACAAAGCAGGTCTACAATGAGAATGATGCTGCTACAGGGAACAGCCTTTGCTATCACATATTAGGCAAGAAACTGATGAACAGGGGCACAAAGAGGAGAAGGAGGAAGAAATGGAGGCTGAGGAGGAGGAAATGCAACAGAAAGTGGAGGAAAAGGAAGGGACACTACAATGATGACATGCCCTCTCTGCTAGGGCTCTGTGTGATCAGGTTGTTCATGAGCAACACCAGTAACCTCAACTACACCACCCCATGTATCAGCACTCCCACACATTTCCTCTCTTATTGATCATCACATCTCTTTCTGATAAGACGTATTGATTTAATTCTGAGTTCATCACTAAAATAAAAACTAACAGCAAATGCAGAGTCAAATTCAAATTTATCAATTCAATCATTAAATAACACATACTTAACACTTAATTAATCACAATAATTCCCTTATTGCTCATCTTCCATTTGCTATTCTTATCCTAGTGCAGTTATGAGCTGCTTCTCCAGTGCTGCAGTAAGAGAGATGACCTTCATTGAAGAGACTGTCAATGATCCTGGAGAATTACCTTGTGCAGGCCTGTGTCTGGAGGATGTGGCTTCAAACTGGATAAGCCTAGGTTGGGCTGGCTATCTGAGCTGGCTGGCTGACTGGCCACTACAAGGGCGCTTGTGCAGTTGCAGGTCTGTGAGCAGGAATGCTGTCACGCATAGGCCGTAGCAGGTTCCTATTCCATGGAACTATTCCCACTCTCCTAGTTCATCATCCCAGAAATCATAGTATCTTACAGCAATGAAGGAGGATCCTTGTTCAGCTCTTTTAAAGGGCTTTAGCCAGCACTGTCTCATCCATGTGCGAGCGTGCTTGTCCTCCTTCTGTCCTTTCCTACTGTTAAGCACTACCTTCTGCAAAAAAAAGACTCTAAATGACTGTTCTGCAATAGGCTTGAATGATGTTACTGTCATGATTGAATAGATGCTCGTATGATTTGACAATATGGCCTGAAATGTTGCTCCTGGGTTGGGAGCACAGAGTTGGGACCATTCCTGTTCTCCTCAGATCCGACCTGGAAAAAAGTGGCCTGGAAGGTTGGATTTTCAGTCTGGGTTGGGGGGATGGGTGAAAATGGGAATCAAGACAGATGACTCAAAAAGAAGTTAGAGGCTGCCAAGTGCGGAGGCGGGCTGGGTGAAAAGCTGGCCTCAGTTAACTGGCACTTTGTTGAAGATAACTAAAAATAACAAAAAAACAAAAGCAGCCCTCCAGTCCTCACCCCTCACACACTCCCTATGCCTAATTCATGCTAATACATGCCAACCTGTGCCCCTCCACCCATTCCCATGGCTCTTTATGGCTAATATGCCAACTTAGTGCTAACTCACACCAAATTTTGCCCCCACCATCCACCACCCTTTGCCCTTACACCAACCATGTCAATTCACCCAGTATCAGGACTCATGCTGAGATTAAATAAAAGTTCTTCAACATCTATTGATGAATTCACTATATTTAAAAAAAAAACATTCGCTATATTTAACTTCCTGTAATCCTTTATAAAAACAGGTATTTGTATTCATAGTCCCACTAGTCCAGATTTAAGTCCCTTGACAGCTACCGTGACAGTTCTCTTGAGGTTCCAGTGAGTTTGACAGTTCCAATGAGCTGGATAGTTCAAATGAGTTAATACACATTTTACACACACTCATGTCTAATTTTAACAATCCTAAAGGGCATCTTAACACTCCCAAAGGGCCCTTGACCTTTCCCATAAGGGAATGAACATTTCCAAAAGGGTTCCATACCCTGCCAAATAACTCGGGCAGCTTTAGACTTGCTCCTACTTAGTCTAAAGTGCACCAGATTTGACTGAGGCAGCTGCACTTTAACATGTACAGTTGCCTCCGTGAACCATGGATGTGCACATTAGAACCCAACCCCCAGTTCTCCCCTGTGAAAATGGTGGAGTCTGTGTTCATGGGGTGGGACTTCCAGATCTGGGCCTCCATTGCCATTTTCACAAAGATGGACAGCCTCTCCATCTGTGCGAAAATTCAGGCCTACATCTCGGGGACCACTAGCTCCCCTAAGGATACAGGATGTCCTTCCTTCTCTCGACCTCTTCCATCAAGGCCTCCACCGAAAACCTTGCTCTATGCTTTTTCACTTGTTCAGCCATTCCTTAAAGTATTACAGCCCAGATTCAGTTCACAAATGACTCCCATCACTTCCTGCAGACAGAATGCACCTTCCTTTAAAGATGTTCAAGCTTCCTTTAAGTAATGCTATGATACCAAGCTACTTGCTGATGTGTACAGCCAATGAACAGCACAGGTAGTGCTGGCTGCAGGCAGTTATTATGTGAAACAGCTAGCAGCAAATATTTAATGTGCTGGCTGCATGCAATGAGCAGTCACAGGTTAATTGCATACCATGATTTAACCCCTAGAGAAGCGGATTATAAAATAACAGCAACTTGTTGGAGTGCAAGACTTATTTATGGAAACTGATATTGCACATGCCTCACCCAATATAATAATAGTCTTTATTTGGTCTATCCTATTAAAGGAGTTTGTTTATCTCCTCATTCCAGTTCAGGCAGAGGACTTCTACCCAAAATTATAGACCCAAATCTTCCAGTCAGGATTGATGCTGAGTGCATCGATGGTGCCTGCGAAGATTTCTGCAACCTGACCCCTTTATAATTTTTCAGCCATGTCTTCCATTCCTAGCTGAAGCATTGCAGAACAGCACACTCTCCAAGGGGAAGACCACTGGGTTCAGGAAGAGAATGGAGAAGGAGGACACACCCCCTTTTCATGACAATAGCTGCCATATTTAGGTACATTTTTAAAAGTTCATGTTTTTCAGTGAATGGTTGGGTGGGTGATTGAGTGAGTGGATGAATCTTGAATGGGTGAATGGGTGCATTGTTAGGTGAATGAGATGAGTAAATGGCTGAGTGGATGAGCTGGGTATGCGAGTAGATGGTTGAGTGGTGAGGTGGGTGAGTGAGTGGGTGATGTGGGTAGGTGAGTGGGTGAGGTGGGTAGGTGAGAGGGTGAGGTGGATAGGTGGTGAGGTGAGTTGGTATATGGATGAGTGGGTGATGTGGGTAGGTAGATAGGCGAGTGAGGTGGGTGATGTGGATAGGTGAGTAAGTAGGTGATGTAGGTAAGATGGGTAGGTTGATAGGTTGGTGAAAGGGTGGGTGGATTAGGTGGGGGAGGTGGGTGCATGGGTAGGTTGATAGTTGGGAGAGTGGGTAGGTGGATGAGGTGGTTAGATGGATAGGTGGATGAGTGGGTGAGCTGGGGATATGAGTGAGTGAATGAATGGGTAGATTGGATAGATGGATGAGTGGGTGGGTATTTGAGGTGAGTATGTGAGGTGGGTATATGGGTAGGTGGGTAAGGTGGGTACATGGAAAGGGTGACCAGGTGCGGTTGGCAAGGTGGGTACATGGGACATGGGTAGGTGGGTGAGATGATTAGGTGGGTAAATGGGCAGGTGGGTGAGGTGATCAGGTGAGTGAGTGAGTGTGGAGGGTGAGTGGGTCAGTGGATGAGGTGATCAGGGGGGTGAGTGAGGAGGGTAAGTGGGTAAGTAGGTGAGGCGATCAGGTGGGTGAGTGAATGAGGAGGGTAAGTGGGTGAGGTGATCAAGTGGTTAAGTGAGTGAGGAGGGTATGCAAGTGAGGTGATCAGGTGGGTGAGTAAGTGAGGAGGGTAGGTGGGTGAGGTGATCAGGTGGGTGAGTGACTGAGGAGGATAAGTGGGTGAGGTGATCAGATGGGTGAGTGAGTGAGGAGGGTATGTGGGTGAGGTGATCAGGTGGGTGAGTGAGTGAGGAGGGTACGTTGGTGAGGTGATCAGGTGGGTGAGTGAGTGAGGAGGGATAAGCAGGTGAGGTGATCAGGTGGGTGAGTGGGTGAGGAGGGTATGTAGGTAAGATGATCAGGTGGGTGAGTGAGTGAGGAGGGTATGTGGGTGAGGTGATCAGGTGGGTGAGTGGGTGAGGAGGGTATGTGGGTAAGGTGATCAGGTGAGTGAGTGAGTGAGGAGGGTAAGTGGGTAGGTGGGTGAAGTGATCAGGTGGGTGAGCGAATGAGGTGGGTAAGTGGGTGAGGTGACCAGGTGGGTGAGTGAGTGAGGAGGGTAAATGGGTGAGGCGATCAGGTGGGTGAGCGAATGAGGAGGGTAAGTGGATGAGGTGATCAGGTGGGTGAGTGAGTGAGGAGGGTACGTGAGTGAGGTGATCAGGTGGGTGAGTGAGTGAGGAGAGTAAGCGGGTGAAGTGATCAGGTGGGTGAGTGCGTGAGGAGGGTATGTAGGTAAGGTGATCAGGTGGGTGAGTGAGTGAGGAGGGTATGTGGGTGAGGTGATCAGGTGGGTGAGTGGGTGAGGAGGGTATGTGGGTGAGGTGTGAGAGTGGATAGCCGGGTTGCAGGGGGTAGTCCTATGGTCAGGGCAAGTAGTCGACTCTGGTCAGGAGGTAACCAGGTCGGGTCGGGGCACGGGGTGGGGGGCAGCCGTGGAGGTAGTCAGATCTGGTCGGGAGGGTAGTCACGTGGTTGTGCTGTAGTTGCGGGGAGGAGTGGGCAGTTGGGTCTGGTGGGGAAGGCGCTGGGGGGGGCGTTTTGAGGTGGAGGGGTCAGTTGGTGCACTGTTGAGTTACACTAGCTAATCACTGAGTTGGACCAGGTGTTAAACTGTGTAACATTTCCTGGTTAAGTATGCAGATAAGTCCCACATATCTGGCCCAAGTCTCTGCCCTGAGCTCAGGGTTGGAGACATTTGTGGAGGATCTCGGCAGCAAGAATCAGCCCATCAGGAGTTTAAGTTTCCCGGGCAATTACAGTGCGTGCATGGGTCAGGACTTCTCCAGTGTCTTGACGGCATTTCCCAATTCATGTCAAATCTCCGATGATCCAGAGACTAGAGGCTTTGGGCCATTATTTCTCTTTTGGCTTTTCAGATATGTACTTTTAACAATGATGTCAGTCTTTTATTTGAACCTTAACGCTGTCAATACTGTAGAAAGCTTCATGGTGGAGAGAAAGGTAGATTTCCAAGTTTCCCATGGCTTTTTAAGCCATGTAGATAAGAACATATGTTTGCAAAGAAATATTAATAGATTTAGCAAATGGATTTTAATATAGGCAAGTGTGAGGTCATCCACTTTGGATCAGAATGCTTTCTAAATGGAGAAAAGTTCAAGGTTCAAAGAAACTTTGGGGTCCAGACACATAGATCATTAAAATAAAAACAAAAAAACTGCGGATGCTGGAAATCCAAAACAAAAACAGAATTACCTGGAAAAACTCAGCAGGTCTGGCAGCATCGGCGGAGAAGAAAAGAGTTGACGTTTCGAGTCCTCATGACCCTTCGACAGAACTTGAGTTCAAGTCCAAGAAAGAGTTGAAATATAAGCTGGTTTAAGGTGTGTGTGTGGGGGGGCGGAGAGAAAGAGAGAGAGAGGTGGAGGGGGGGTGTGGTTGTAGGGACAAACAAGCAGTGATAGAAGCAGATCATCAAAAGATGTCAACAACAATAGTACAAAAGAACACATAGGTGTTAAAGTTAAAGTTGGTGATATTATCTAAACGAATGTGCTAATTAAGAATGGATGGTAGGGCACTCAAGGTATAGCTCTAGTGGGGGTGTTTTTTTTTTAAATAATGGAAACAGGTGGGAAAAGGAAAATCTTTATAATTTATTGGAAAAACAATTATAAAGATTTTCCTGTTCCCACCTATTTCCATTATTTAAAAAAAAAACACCCCCACTAGAACTATACCTTGAGTGCCCTACCATCCATTCTTAATTAGCACATTCGTTTAGATAATATCACCAACTTTAACTTTAACACCTATGTGTTCTTTTGTACTATTGTTGTTGACATCTTTTGATGATCTGCTTTTATCACTGCTTGTTTGTCCCTACAACCACACCCCCCCCTCCACCACTGTCTCTCTCCGCCCCCCACACACACACCTTAAACCAGCTTATATTTCAACTCTTTCTTGGACTCGAACTCAAGTTCTGTCGAAGGGTCATGAGGACTCGAAACGTCAACTCTTTTCTTCTCCGCCGATGCTGCCAGACCTGTTGAGTTTTTCCAGGTAATTCTGTTTTTGTTTTTGTTTTGGATTTCCAGCATCCGCAGTTTTTTTGTTTTTTTCTCTGTATTCAAAGGATCATCCTCCACCATTCCCGCCAACTCTAGAATGATGCCACCACCACACATCTTCCCCTCATCCCCTGTCAGCATTCCAAAGGGAGCATTCCCCCCGCGACACCCTGGTCCATTCCTCTATCACCCCAATCACCTCATTCCCTTTCCCTGGCCCTTTTATCTCCTCCCTCATTGTCCAAGGCCCCAAACATTCTTTCCAGGTGAAGCAGTGATTTACTTGTACTTCTTTCAATTTAGTATACTGTATTGGCTGCTCCCAATGCCGTCTCCCCTACATTGGGGAGACTAAAAGCAGACTCGGAGATCGCTTTGCAAGCATGTTCCCATCCCTCCCAACCTTCCTGTTGCTTTCCATTTCAATTCTGATTTTGCTCTGATGCTCACATTCCTGGCCTGCTACAATGTTCCAGTAAAGCCCAACGCAAGTTGGAGGAGCAGCACTTCATGTTCTGATTAGGCACTTAACAGCTTTCTGGGGGACAACATTGAGTTCAGCAACTTCAGACCATGAAATCTGTCCTCCATTTTGATTTTCCCCAACGCCACTCCTCCCCCCCCCGCCCACCAGATGCCAGTCTGTATCTTGTTCTCCTGTTTTGCTTTCAAACATTGCTGACCCTTTTTCTGCTACTAACACATTCTGATATTTTGCTTTTAGACAGTGCTGACCCTTATTTTGCTATTAACACCTGCTTTAGTCTCTAATACTATCACTACCACTTCCTTTGTCTTGTGTGCCACATCTTTGTCATTTAATCTCTCCTGGCCTCCAACCTCTCCCTGGCCTTCTATTTTGCTCCCCCTTTTTCAACAGCATATAACCCATCACATTTCTGCTCTCCATTCTGAAGAAGAGTCATATTGGACTTGAAACGTTAACTGATTTTCTGTCTCCACAGATGATGCCAGACCTGCTGAGATTTTGCGGCATTTTATTGGCAGTATTTTCTTTTATTTTAGTGTTTAATTCATTGCCACTTCTCTTTCAGGAATGCCCACTTTGAAGAGATTCTGCTCTTACAACAGGATTTCCATTTGTCTCTTTCAATGTGTTTGCCTTCATTGCTTTTCCCTTCTATCCTGGTGTTTGGCAGGGTGTTTACAGCCACATTTCCTTCCTCAGTGACAGTCTCTGGCTCCGAGTTACTATGTGGATTCCAACTGAAGTTCCATCCTTCATGTTTTGAATCCACCCAGGATTACAGGTATCTCCAAGGCACAAACTGTTCCTCAGACAGCTGTTCACACCACATCTTGGGGTGGGGGGTGGGGTGGGGGGGGGGTGGGGGGGTGGGGGTGTGGTGACATTGGGGGAACTCAAAATGGAGGACAGACTTCATGGTCTGAAGTTGTTGAACTCAATGTTGACCCCAGAAAGCTGTAAAGTGCCTAATCAGAACATGCCATACATCGCCACATGTGTGCAATCGACCTCTCTCTCCAGCAGCATTGACTCACCCCATCTCAAAGCTGTCCTTGTCTCTAGCTCCCTTTCATTCTTTGTCACATCCAATGCCTTAACAAGAAACTTTTTCTCTTCCTTTCAGGTGTTAAGGGACACAAACTCCAATAACTTATTGGTATCGACGGCCCCTTGGATCCTTCCACCCCTTCCTTCCCTCTGACCCCATCCCTTGTTCTATTCCCAGCTCTTGCTGTGTATTCAGTATACCCTCTGACCTTGCCCTCTCTGATGCTGAACATTCTATGCTCATCAAAGGACTCAGTTTCATCCTTTTACCTCAATGAATATCAAGCTCATTGAGCATGATGTTGAACTCTTCTTCCGCCGTCTTTGTCTCCATGCTCACTTCTTTGGGCAGGGCTCCTCCCCCTGCTCAATAGAACCTTTCATCTGCCACTAATATTCTCCCTCTACCTGGACCCCTCTCTCTGGCCTCTTACCCATACTTGATCTTTTCATTGAAAACTGTCGGTGTGACATCAGCAGTTTTAATTTCTCAGCTCCTCTCACCCACTCTAAACCCTATGAACTTGCTGCACTCTGTTCTCTCAGGTCCAACCCTGACTTTGTTATCAAACCCACTGACAAGGGTGGTGCTGTTGCTGTCTCGCGTACTGACCTCTACTTTTCAGAGGCTGAGCCAATTTTCAGACACTTCTTCCTACCTCCCTCTGGACCATGACCCCACCACCGAACATCAAGCCATTGTTTCCAGGACTATCACTGACTTCATCTCCTCTGGAGATCTTCCCTCCACAACTTCCAACTTCCAATCTCATAGTCTCCCAATCCTGCACAACCCGCTTCTACCTCCTTCCCAAGATCCATAAACAGGACTGTCCTGGTTGACCCAGCATGCCTGCCTGTTCACTGAACTAATTTCTCTCTGTCTTGACTCTATTTTCTCTCCCCTTGTCCAGTCTCTTCCCATCTACAGCCGCAATTCCTCTGATGCCCTACGTCATATCAGCAATTTTCAGTTTTCTAGCCCTAACCGCCTCCTCTTCACCATGGACGTCCAATTCCTGTACACTTCCATCCCCCACCGGGATGGTCTGAAGACTCTCTACTTCTTCCTTGAACAGGGGCCCAAACAATCCCCATCCAGCACCACCCTCCTCCATCTGGCTGAACTTGTTCTATCATTGAACAATTTCTCCTTTAACTAGTCTAATTTCCTCCAATAAAAGGCTGGCTATGGTCATCTGCATGGGCCCTGTTATGCCTGTCTTTTTGTGGGTTATGTGGAACATTCCTTGTTCCAGTCCTACTGAGGCCCCCTCCCACAACTCTTTTTCCAGTACATCGATGACTGTATCAATCTCGTCTGGACCTGGAAAAATTAATCAATTTTGCTTTCAATTTCCACTCCTCTATCACCTTAACATAGTCCATTTCCGACACTTCCCTTTCCTTCCTTGACTTCTCTGTCTCCGTTTTTGGTGACAGACTGTCTACCAATTTTCCTTACAAGCCCACTGACTCCCACAGCTACCTTGACTATATCTCCTCACACCCTGTTTCCTGTAAGGACTCCTAGTTTCCCAGTTTCTCCATCTCCATCACATCTGTTCTGATAATGCTGCCTTCCACAAAGGTGCTTTGGACATGTCATCTTTTCCCCTCAGCCAAGGATTCCCCCCAACTGTGGTTAACAGGGCACGTGACCGTTTATGACCCATTTCCTGCACCTCTGCCCTCACACCTTCCCCTCCCTCCCAGAACCATGATCGGGCTCCCCTTGTCCTCACTTTCCACCCCACCGACTTAGAGATTCAAAGGATCATCCTCTGCCATTTCTGCCAACTCTAGCATGATGCCAGCACCAAAATATTCCCCTCACCTCCCTTGTCAGCAGTTTGAAGGGACTTTACCTTCCTTGACACCCTGGTCCATTTATCACTCCCAATGCTTCATCCCCTTCCTATAGCACTTTCCCTTGGAATTGCAAGAGGTGTAGTACCTGTCCCTTTGCCTCCTTCCTCGTCACTGTCCAAGGCCCCAAACTAGGTGAAGCAGTGATTGCTTGCACTTCTCTCAATTTAGTCTACTGTATTCACTGCTCACAATGTGGTCCCCTCTACACTGGGGAGACTAAACGCTGACCGCTTTGCAGAACACCTTCGCTCAGTCTGCATGACCCTGAGCTTCCTATTTCAATTCACCATCTTGCTCCCATACTCACATTTCTGTCCTCGGCCTGCTGCAATATTCCAGTGAAGCCCAGGGTAAACTGCAGGAACGGCACCTCACCCTCCAATTAGGCACTTTACAGCCTTTTGGACTTAGCATGGAGTTCAACAACTTCGGACTATAAACTTTGCTCTTCATTTTGATTTTTTCACTCCGCCCCCTCCCCGAAGTGGCAGTCTGTATCTTGTTCCTGTGTTTTTGCTTTCAGAAAGCACTGACCCTTTTTCAGCTATTAACACATTCTGCTATTTTGCTTTCAAACATTGCTGACTTTTATTCTGCATTTAACGCCTGATTTAGTCTTTAATGCTATCATTAGTTGTCCCTTTGTCTTGTGTTCCATGACATTTTTGTCATTTAATCTCTCCTGCACTCCAATTTTGCTCCATTTTCCCCTCCCCCTTTTTCAACAGCATAAAACCCATCAAATTTCTACTTCTCTCCAGTTCTGAAGAAGATCACATCGGACTTGAAGCAGTGGGCCATAACCTCCGACTAGTGTTGGAAAGTGCTGGCCTGCAGAAATTAGAAGAAATAAATACCTACTTACCTGCTCTTGAAAATTACAATGACACTTCTGTTTGCTGGAGCTGCTTGGGGCATCGGCCCATCGGGTCTGCACTGACACGTGAGAAACACCTGACCTGCCTACCTAATCCCATTTACCAGCACTTGGCCCATAGTCTTGAATGTTATGACATGCCAAGTGCTCATCCAGCTACTTTTTAAAGGACATGAGGCAACCCGCCTCCACCACCCTCCCAGGCAGCGCATTCCAGACCGTCACCACCCTCTGGGTAAAAAAGTTTTTCCCCTTAAACCTCCTGCCCCTCACCTTGAACTTATGTCCTCTCATGACTGACCCTTCAACTAAGGGGAACAGCTGCTCCCTATCCACCCTGTCCATGCCCCTCATAATCTCGTATACCTCGATCAGGTGGCTCCTCAGTCTTCTCTGCTCCAACGAAAACAACCCAAGTCTATCCAAGCTCTCTTCATAACTTAAATGTTTCATCCCAGGCAACATCCTGATGAATCTCCTCTGCACCCCCTCCAGTGCAATCACATCCTTCCTATAATGTGGTGACCAGAACTGCACACAGTACTCCAGCTGTGGCCTCACCAAGGTTCTATACAACTCCAACATGACCTGCCTACTTTTGTAATCAATGCCTCGATTGATAAAGGCAAGTGTCCCATATGCCTTTTTCACCACCCCACTAACATGCCCCTCTGCGGAGAAATGTTTTGCATAGAGGGTAGTTAAGATCTGGAACACCATCTGAAAGGATGATGGAAGAGGATTCCATAGGAATTTTCAAAAATAAATTAAATATGTACTTGAAGAGGATTAACTTGATAGAGTCATTTAATTCCAGCAAGATCCTTGAGGGTTGTATGGAGCCTAGAAGGTAAACTACAAAAACTAAGAGATTACATTCAGTCTTTAATGAGTGGCATATACTACCATCACAAAGAACATTTCACAGTATTTCACTTGATAGTGTCATAGTTAGTCTTAAACAGTGACAAACTTCAGGCTTGATGAATTGCTATAAAGTAATCCTAAACACTGACCCTTATTTAATGCTTTGTTGCTCATCAGTGCTTTTCACCTATGGCTTAAAATTAGTGTTTAAGACACAGAGCGAGAAATTTGATCACATAGCGCCACCTTGAGTGACACTGTAGGGGCCTATCACCACTTCTTGAGGGCATGATGCACCACTAACCACTTTCTGCATGGCCTATGTGTAGTACAGTACACAGATTTTTTTATATTCATTTTTGGCATGTGGGCATCATTGGCTGGCTGGGAGAGTGGTGGAGGCGGGTTACCTCATGTCCTTTAAAATGTAGCTGGGTGAGCACTTGGCATGCCATAACATTCAAGACTATGGGCCAAGTGCTGGTAAATGGGATTAGGTAGGTAGGTAGGTCAGGTGTTTCTCACGTGTCGGTGCAGACCTGATGGACCAATGCCCCAAGCAGCTCTGGCAAACGGAAGTGTCATTGTAATTGCCCATCCTTAATTGCCCTTGAGAAGGTGGTGGTGAGCTGCCTTCTTGAACCGCTGCAGTCCATGTGGTGTAGGTACACCCACAGTGCTGTTAAAGGAGGAGTTCCAGGATTTTGACCTAGTGACAGTGAAGGAATGGCGATATATTTCCAAGTCAGGATGGTGTGTGGCTTGGAGGTGGTGGTGTTCCCATGTTTCTGCTGCCCTTTTCCTTTAAATAGTAGAGGTCGTAGGTTTGGAAGATGCTGCCTAAAGAAGCTTGGTCAGTTCCTGCAGTGCATTTTGCAGATGGTACACACTGCAGCTACTGTGTGTCGGTGGTGGAGGCAGTGAAAGTTTGCGGAAGGGGTGCCAATCCAGCACCTGGATTTGATAGGTGGTGTAAAGCTTCTTGAGTGTTGTAGCAGCTGCAATGACAAATGGATAGTATTCCATCACATTCCTGACTTGTGCCTTGTAGATAGTAAACAGGCTTTGGGAGTCAGAAAGTCAGTTACTCACTACTGGATCCCTAACCTCTGACCTGCTCTTGTAGCCACAGTATTTATATGGCTAGTCCAGTTCAGTTTCTGGTCAATGGTAACCCCCAGGGTGTTGATAGTGGGGGATTCAGCGATAGTACTGCCATCAAATGTCAAGGGGCAATGGTTAGATTTTCTCTTGTTGGAGATGGTCATTGTGCGAATGTTACTTGTCACTTGTCAGCCCAAGCCTGATGTTGTCCAGGTCTTGCTGCATTTGGACATGGACTGCTTCAGTATTTGAGGAGTCGCGAATGGTGCTGAAAATTGTGCAAACATCAGGAAACAGATGCTTCCCCTACATGCCCAGAAGGCTTTGTATGAACTAACCCTACATGATATAGCCAACTGGCTGATGTAATGCCAGGATTTCAAAGTTGGACCACATAGTCTTGCGTACTTGTTTTTTAATCACCCTTCAAAGATGCGGCGTGAGGCTGCAAGGGTGGGCCCTGCACACACGTTACTTATAAAGTGTGCCAGGCACCCAAATTGGAGGTAATGTAATTTTTGACAACTTTTTCGAATGTAAAGTACCTCAGAGTACTCTGGGGTGGTTCTGGAGGTCTTTTGTCTTCAACTCCTGGATTTGCTACAGGCTGTTGCTGCATCCTCACAGGGAGAGCAGAGGAGTAGGTGAATTGTCCACAGACAAGCTGCAACAGGTAGACGGGCAGCAATGGCAATGCCTCTGGGTCTTCTGGATGACAGGAATGGAGCAGAGGTTGTGGAGAGGGTAATCTCTGCGCGATGTCCTCTGATAAGTTGGAGATAGACTCCTCCATTTTCTTTGTCTCAGGAGGATGTTTGGCAGGCCAACCAATGCACACAGCATTTCGGTGTGCAGGTATATCAGCACTCTCTTGCATGCCACCCAATCGAGGTCCTCATCTTAGTCCTCTGCAGCAGAACCCGCCTGTGATCTTGTCCTCGGGTGAGCTGGCAAACAAACCATATTTTACCCCTTGGCTTCGCTGCAACCCAGATGATTCAACTCATGTTGATCTCAAATTTATTCTAGCTTCCAAGGTATGTGCGGTATCTGTATCTGAGCTGATGGCTGCGAATGTCAGATCAAGAAACAGGAGCCTCTACATCAGTACTGTGCTGTTGCTCTCTCCCTTCCACCTTGGGGTGTTGCATCTGGCTAGTTAGCTCTCTGAAAGCAGAAAATGAACTGGGGAAAGTTGGTGTGACAATCATAATAATAATTATTATATTATAATTTATAAATTATATAGAATACATGAATAATAATAAAATATGAACAATAATAATGTGACAAGACAGGTGGAAAGCAAAAGGTCCATAGAGACATCTTGTTCATTATGCCAGATTGCAGGATGAGGGTGAACTGGGAGCTGAGAAGAGGCATCAGGCTGCAACAAAAACAGTCATCCTTAATGCTCTCAGTGATGCCAGAGCCATCTCCTCCTCAGTGCTAGGAGATGCATTGGCCTGGTGCCTCATTGGTTCCGCTCTCTTTCCTTTTATTGTGTGCCACCTTGTTCTGCAAGAGAGATGGAAGAATGTCAGTGATTGCATGGTGCTGTCCTTGTGTGGTTTAGCTGAATAGCTAGAGGTGTGTGGAGAGGTGAGGCCAAGACTGACAACATTAGTAAGTGTTTCAGAGTAAATTGGAGCATCTGGATGTTAAGCATAGTCCTGAGTGCCAGGGAGTGCTGCTGGTTGAGAGATAATGATGTGATGTATTGAGCAACATGAGATGATGTGGTGAGAAAGAGATGTCATGGCAATATACATTCACTGACCTTGACCAACTGTGCAGGTTCAACAGACCTCTTGTGGCATATGACTGCCAAGTCCCCAAGTCTAAAATTTAGGACGTGAACTCCCTAGCCACCTGCATTCACATCCTTCTGAGAGTTATCCTTGAGGGCAAAACAATGGCGTATCTCCTCCTGCCCACTTCCACGACTAATCCAGCATCACATCCATCAGTCTGGAATCCTCTCTCTGCCCAGGTCTTCAATTTTCTGACTTTTAAAATTGCAGCAATTTTCTTCAGTGCAGCTCATGCGGACCACATGATTTGCAAACAATGCTGTCTGGTCCCCCTGCTGAGCATAGAGGCCTTAGGCAATGTTTATAAGAGGAGAGCAGCACAAGACCCGCTTAACCCAATTCTAAAATCTTTCAGATGAGATGGGTACACCAAATTCTTGTGTTGACCATCTCAATAAGAAGTGAATCATGATCTCAGCACCCAAAAAAATGGCTATCAAATTTCTAACCCACAATCTCATTTTTTGTCAAGTCGTTTATTTCCCATCCCTTTCATATTTTGTTCTGAGATTAAAATAGCTTTGCACTCCAGGATTCTAGAGTCAGCCACTAGGGGGCTGCAAGAAAATGCTTGCACCTGAGAACCTAAAAAATTGAAAACCTTGAGAAAGAAAACTCAAGTTGAAAAGAATTTCATCCTACGAGAATTACATAGAATTTACAGCACAGAAACAACCATTTGCCCAAATGGTCTATGCTGATATTTATGCTCCACACAAGCCTCCGCCCATTATTTAACATTATCAGGATATCCTTATATTCCTTTTTCATTCACATATTTATCTAACCTTCCTCAACATCTAAGTACTTCGCAACCAAAAATTACTTTTGGAGTTTGAGGGCAAATGCAATACTCTATTTGCACACAACAAGGTAACACAAATGATGAATGAGATTAAAAAAACAGTTAATCTCGTTTTGAGTGAGTGTGGCCTGGACTCTCTGTTCCCCTTCAAAAGATTTCATGGTATTGTACTGAAAATTCATCAGACAGGCAAAAGCCTGAAATGGTTCCAACATGTTTGAAGAAGAAGAGCTCTTAAAAGACACTTTGTACAAGACTACACATCCGAGAATAGATCAACATAGCAACAAGGGCAAGTCCAGGCTGGTTGAAGGATATTTTGAATACCTGCATACTTTACATTGGAGACAGAAAACAAGTTAAGTGTCAATTAATTGTGGGTTATATTTGTAGCAGTGTATTGTTGACAAGCCACTGCCCCAGAGATGTGGCTCTGTTAGAAAGGTCTTTTAAAGTGAGGCTGAAACCAGAGTGAAAAGGGTACAGCTCTACTGCAAATGATCAAACCTCGCTTTTCACTTCCTGGCAGCATCACCTCACTTGGAATCTTTTTGACTGCTTGCTACCGCACAAGTTTCATGCCTGTACAGGCTTATAATTTGCTTGTAAAGCAGAAAGCTTGACTGCCAAAGGAAGCCAAGCTACATATAACCATATGCATCCAAATATTTCGAATGTTCCTGACAAACTCTAGCTAACCATGAGCTTTGATATGGGGTTAGTCTAAAGTAGATATTTGATCTCTTAAAGGTTATGCATTTTAAGAATTCAGACGCTGTTGTATTATTGTTAAAAAAAATTCTAATTTGTGCAAACCCAAGATGTTATTTAAATTCTAAGGCCAATTTTCTAGCATATTGATAATTAATGATTGTTTTCTTTATAAATGGATGATTTGTGTCTAATTTTCTCCAGGAAAATGAACCCATTAAGTTAAAAATAAAATTAGTGTGGAGATAAATTAAAGTGTAAAATAACATTGCATCTTCGTGGTCCAATATATCTTGGTTGAACAATTAATTTGAAATATAGCAGCTTCAACAATTCAGCATTCCCTCATACTGAAGTGCCAAACTTTTGCATGTGTTCAGATACTGAACTTGGGTTTAAATGGACAACCATGCTTTTCTCTTATTTATAGCATTCATTGTCCATCTTTAATTGCACTTGAGAAAATGTTGGTGAACACCCTCTTGACTGCTGCAGTCCCTGCAATGGATGTGCTATTACTACAGTGCTTGTCATGTCTTCTGGTAAGTTAGAAGTACGCACATTTTAGGCTCAAAAATGCTGGAGCTTTGTCAAGTATATTTCCTGTTGCTCTCCATGTCAGTGGAGTGGTAGACTGAGTACAAAACACATGCATCCCCAGGTCCCTCTGTTCCTGAACACTCTTTAAAACTGTGCCATTGAGTTTACATCGCCTCTCCCTACCCCTTCTGTCAAGATTTGTGACCTGTGAGTATAAGGTTGATGACTATAGGAAAGACAGCCAGAATGTGGACCATGGCATATTGGAACAGGAGCTCATCCAAATTACAGGCAAGCTAGACTAGCAACAGTTGTCATGAAACTCCTAAGGTTGAATTTTCAGGCCCCACCAAGGTTGGGAATGGAGGTGGATGGAGCCAGAATTAACTAGTGCCAGCTGGCATCTCAGTTTTCTAACCCATTTCGCAGTCAAATATGTCGAGGCTGGTTTGGAGCTGTTATGGGCGGGTAGCCAATTAGGCTCATTAAAAGCCTCATTAAGGGCACTGAATGGAGGTGAACTGGGATTTTTCATTTGGCCTCCATTTTCTCAATGCAATGGGGAACAGCTTATGTGCCTGGTTCTGGTACCCAGCGGCATGCTGGGGTGCTGGCGATCCACCCACACCTACAGGTGCCTACACTGCTGAAGGTGTTACACCTGCCCTTTTACTTCCCCCCTCCTCATCGTCCAAGGGCCCAAACACTCCTTTCAAGTGAAGCATCATTTCACTTGCACTTCCCTCAATTTAGTCTACTGCGTTCGCTGCTCCCAACGCGGTCTCCTCTACATTGGAGAGACCAAACGCAGACTGGATGACCGCTTTGCGGAGCACCTTCGGTCTGTCCGCAAGCATGACCCAGACCTTCCTGTCACTTGCCATTTCAACATACCACCCTGCTCTCAAACCCACATGTCCGCCCTTGGCCTGCTGCAATATTCCAGTGAAGCTCAACGCAAACTGGAGGAACAGCACCTCATCTTCCGACTAGGCACTCTACAGCCTTCTGGACTTAACATTGAGTTCAACAACTTTAGATCATGAACTCTTTCCTCCATCCCCACCCCTTTTCCGATCCCCCTTTTTCCAATAATTTATATATTTTTAAAATATATTTTTCCTTTTCCACCTATTTTTAAATCTATTGTTTCATCTCCACCATTTAGCCCATTTCAATCCCTTCCCCCAACACCACCCCCCCTAGGGCCATCTGCCATTTGTTTGCCTTGCTTTCTACCCTTAATGTCACCATTAGCACATTCCTTAGATAATATCACCACCGTCAACACCCCTTTGTCCTTTTGTCTACGACATCTTTGGCAATCTCTTCTTTGCCTCCACCTATCACTGGCCCTCTATCCAGCTCTACCTGTCCCACCCCCCTCTACCAGCTTATATTTCACCACATTTCTATATTTCTTTAGTTCCTCTCCGCAGATGCTGTCAGACCTGCTGAGTTTTTCCAGTTATTTTTATTTTTGCTACAAGCGTATTCTGTCTGTCTGGGTGTAGGTATAGCCAAAGGCTGCCTTGTGGAGGGATCCTCTTCACTCAGGTGTGCGGTTGGCTCCTAGTGGACAAGAGTTGCCTGTTAAGAACTTGACTGATGTCCTCTTTTAGATACCCACAATCCAAGGCAGAGCGCAACTACAACATACAGACATACGAATTAAGAGCAGGACTAGGCCACTCTGCTCTCGAACCTGCTCCGCCATTCAATAAGATCATGGATGAACTAATTGTGGCCCTGACTCCACTTTCCTTCCTACCCCTGTATCCTTTGACTTCCTTATCGATCAAGGAATCTATCTAATTTCACCTTAAAAGCATTCAATGACCCTGCTTCCACTGCTCTCTAGGGAACTGAGTTCCACAGACTCACGGCCCTTGAAGAGAAAGAAATTCTCCTCATGCCTGTCTTAAATGGGAGACCCCTTATTTTTAAACTGTGTCCCCTAGTTCGAAGCTCTCCCACAAGCAGAATCATCCTTTCAGCATCCAGCCTGTCAAGTTCCCTCTGGATCATATATATTTCAAGATCTAGCAACCATGTCATCATCAGGAGTACCACTGAACAAGCCACTGACATTTTAAAGATGTGTTTTAAAGAGGTTCCTTGATCACTCAGATAGAGTTCTGCAATGTGCCCCAGCATGGGTTTCAGGAATAGTTGTTGTATGCTGCATGCTGCACAACATTGCGCAGTGGAGGACCCTCCAAATTGATGACGACAAGGCCATGGGCAGCGCTGCTACCTCTGAGGTGGAAGAAGATGACAAAGAGGATGAGGAAGCCCCTGTACATTCTGTTGATTCCAAAACAGATGTGGATGAGGAGCCTGCTAATGGCAGACTGCAGGGAGGCATAGCCATGTAGCCAAGTGGGTGGGGTACATCGCCAAATAGATGCATGTTCAAAATAGATTTTTCTGAGGTCCAGTTATAGCACTTGCCATCATAGGAACATAGGAGCAGGAGTAGGCCTTTCAGCCCATCGAGCCTGTTCCACCATTCAGTTAGATCATGGCTGATCATCTACCTCAACGTTAATTTCCTGTGCTATCCCCATATCCCTTGATGTCATTGGTATCCAGAAATCTATTGATTCCTGTCTTGAACATGCTCAAGGATTGAGCTTCCACAGTCCTCTGGGGTAGAGAATTCCAAAGATTCACCACCCTCTGAGTAAAGAAATTGTTCCTCATCTCAATCTTAAATGGCCTGCCCTTTATTCTGAGACTGTGTCCCCTGCTTCTAGACTCACCAGCCAGATGAAACATCCTTTCTACATTGATCCCGTCATGCCCTGTAAGAATTTCACACATTTCAATGAGATCACCTCTCATTCTTCGAAACTCTAGAGCATAGAGGTCCAGCTTCCTTAATCCCTCCTCATAAGACAATCCCGCCATCCCGTCTGGTGAACCTTGGTCGCACTCCCTCTATGTCAAGTATATCTTTTCTTAGATAAGGAGACCAAAACTGCACACAAACTCCAGGTGTGGTCTCACCAAGGCTTTATACAATTGCAGCAAGACATCTTGATTCCTACTCAAATCCCTTGCAATGAAGGCCAACTTACCATTTACCTTCCTAATTGCTTGCTGCACCTACATGCTAGCTTTGTGACTCATGAACAAGGACACCGAGTTCCCTTTGGAAATAAGCACTTCCTAAACCCCCACCATAGAAGAAACACTCTGCCTTTCTGTTTTTTTCTGCCAAAGTGGATAACTTCACATTTATTCACATATATTCCATCTGCCATGTTCTTGCACATTCACTTAGCCTGTCCAAGTTTGCTTGAAGCTTCTTTTTTTTAAATTCATTCAGAGGTATGGGCTTCGCTGGCTGGGCCAGCATTTATTGCCCATCCTGAGTTGCCCTTGAGAAAGTGGTGGTGCATCCTTACATCCTCTTCACAACTTATATTCCCACTTAGTTTCATGTCATCAACAAATTTGGAAATATTACATTTGGTCCCCACATCCAAATCGTTCATCTAGATTGTGAACAGCTGTGGCCCCAGCACTGACCCTTGCGGTACCCCATTGTTCGCCATCCTGAGAATGACCCGTTTATTCCTATTCTGGAATTTTCCGGCCCTGACATGGGCTGTTGTGGCACCAGAAAATGTGGCAAGCCAGCCAAATGATTATTGTCTTCAGTGGGACTGGAAGATCCTGTCAGTGGGCGGGGCCAGAAAATCCCACCCCCACCCTCTGTTTTAATCTCACTTTCAATCCATACCAGCAATTACCCCCTATCCCATGTACTCTAATTTTGTTTACTAACCTCCTGTGTGCGACCATATTAAAAGCCTTTGGAAAATCCAAGGACAGAATTTTTCTTTTGGTGGGCGGGCTCAGCGGGAGCGGGCAGGGGTGGTCGCAGAGCCGTTCACCGCACGCGATTGGCTCTGTGCTGCCATTTTACACGGTAGTGGGCACGCAGCCAATTAAAGCCTGCCAAGAGTAATATGCAGCCGGAAGCGCTCAGCACTACCTGTGAGGACATGGGGAGGAGGGAGAGTCGGGGTCAGCACGCCAATGAAAGAGTGCTTCAAACTCCCTGAGGCACAGAGCTGCCTCAGGGAGATTGAATTGATATAAAAAATATTAAATAAAAGGATTATAAATTTACTTAAACATATCCCCTCATATGACTGTCACATGAGATGAGACATGTTTTTATATTTATGAGAAAAATTTTATTTATTGAATAAAAGCTTTAGGAAACCTTAACCCGCTTGTGGATGAGGTTTCCTAAAAAAACATGAAGGCCGCTTGGCCTTTTCACCTGCCCACCAACTGTAAGGTTGGACGAGCAGCGTTAACAGGTACTTCAATTAATTTCTTAGTGGCCTTAATAGGCCGTTAACATATTAGTGGGCATTCAGCTGACTCCAGCGCACACCCGCCAAACAAAATATTGTGAGACTGCGCAATGACATTAGGATACTCGCCCGATCTCATCGCGCATCATTTTATGCATCAGCATGTCGGGCCCATCCCCACACTCTGACTGAAAAATTCCGCCCCGAATACACCACAGCCACTGGTTCTCCTTTATCTATGCTATAAGTAACATCCTCAAAAAAATCCACCTGGTTTGTCAAACATGATTTCCCTTTCATAAATCCATGTTGACTCTGCCCAATCATGTCATTATTTTCCAAATGTCTAGTAATCACATCCTTTATAACAGATTCTGACATTTTCCCAATGACTGACATCAAACTAACAGGTCTGTAGTTCCCTGCTTTCTCTCTCCCTCCCTTCTTAAATAGTGGGGTTACATTTTCTACTTTCCATTCTGCAGAAACCTTTCCAGAATCTGTAGAATTTTGAAAGATTACCACCAATGCACCCACTATCTCCATAGCCACCTCCTTAACTCTCTGGGATATAGCTCAGGGGATTTATCAACTTTCAGTCCAATTAGTTTTTTGAGTACTACCTTTTTATTAATATTAATTTCTTTCAGTTTCACAAGCCTCTTGGTTCCCCAGTATTTCTGGGAGATTTTCTCTCTCTTCCTTGTGAAGACAGACAAAACGTAATTGTTTAGTTTCTCCACTATTTCCCTATTCTCCATTATAAATTCTCCTGTCTCTGCCTGTAATGGGCCCACACTTCCCCTTGCTAATATTTTCCTTTTCACATCCCTAAAGAAGATTTTACTTCTTTACTTAAAGAAGATCTTGATGTTTCTTTAGCTTGCATTCATATTCTTTTTTCCCTTTCTTTATCAGTTTCTTGGTCCTCTTTTGCTGGATTCTAAATTTTTCCCAATCTGCAGGCTTACCACTTTTTCTGTCAACATTATAAGTCACTTCCTTTGATCTAGTGTAATGTGGAGCTGATGACAGTGATGGACTCCTCCAACTACTGTTCTAGAACTTCCACAGCCTGAAGGAACCCCACCAGATGTCCACACATCTGCTCCTCATTGGACGAATACTGTGCCACAAAAGATTACTCCTGAGACTCCAAGTTCCTGCCCACTGGACCATCATTGTGACTTTGCTCCTATCTCTGAGGGGGACTGTGCACAGATATCTCTGACTCAGACACCTTCTCCTGCACTCTGGTACTGTGTCCTACATCATGTGCGATTGACTCTACATTCCTCCTGTCATGGCCATGTAAAAGGCATTTCCTCAAAGCAGTCCTTGAGCAAAGAATTTGTGTGTGTGTATTTAATTTATGAGTGGTTCAATTTAAAAGTAATCCAGCAGGCAAGCTTTCTTCTTAAACAAAATAATGGTTAGTTTGTTACAAAACTAACCAAAATACAGATGTAATGATTAAAGTACAGATAAAGAAAAAAATACTTAAAGATGAGATTTCAAATCAGCCTCCATGACATATCATTGCTTGAATTCCTTCCTTCTTAAGTGAAGGGGTTGAAACTTTGGTTTAGTAGCTGTGACGGCTTCTGGAGTGAACCAGTTGGTGTTTGCCTTTGCGCTCAGCAGGTCAAGCAGGTTCTGGGAGAGAGAGAAGTTTTCTTGGTCCTCACTAATTCTCTGGTTACGACACTTGAAGATTGCCTAAATTCTTCTTGGCAGAGCAACAATTGATTTCTGGATAACCTTCCTCTTGACTCCCAGTAGCAAAGAGAAAACCTCTCTGATGATGTCTCTCAGAGTTCTTCCTGAGGGTTCTGCACACAAGCAGAATTGACATGGATTGCAAAGTCAACATGGATCATTGACTCAACATGGATTTATGAAAGGGAAGTCATGTTCAAAAACCTGTTGGAGTTTTTTGAGGCTAGCAGAATAGATAAAGGGGAACTGGTGGATGATATTTAGATTTTCAGAAAATTTTTCATAAGGTGCCATACAAGAGGTTAGTAAACAAAATTAGGGCACATAGGATTGGGGGGAATATAGCGGTATGGATTGAGAACTGGTTAATGAGCAGAAAACAGGGAGTAGCAATAAATGGGTTATTTTCAGGTTGGGAGGCTATGACTAGTGGGGTACCACAAGGATCAATGCTTGGACCCCAGCTATTCACAATCTATATCAGTGATTTAGATTTGGCAATTAAATAGTATACTTCCAAGTTTGCAGATGATACAGAACGAGGTGGAAGTGTGAGTTGTGAGGAGGAGGCAAAGACTCTTCAAGGGAATTTGGAGATTTTTCTTTTTACTCATTCATGGGATGTGAATGTCGCTGGCTAGGCCAGCATTTATTGCCCAGACTAACTGCCTTTGAGAAGCTGGTTGTGAGCTGCCTTCTTGAACTGCTCCAGTCCATAAGGTGTAGGTGTTGTTAGGGAGGGAGTTCCAGGATTTTGACCATGCGACAGTGAAGGAACAGTGATATATTTCCAAGTCAGTATGGTATCTTAGAGGGGAACTTACAGGTGGTGGCGTTCCCATCTCTCTGCTGCCCTTGTCTTTCTAGATGGTAGCAATCGTGGGTTTGGCAGGTGCTATCTAAGGAGCCTTGATGAGTTCCTGCAGTGCATCTTGTAGATGGTACACACTGCTGCTACTGTGCATCAGTGGTAGAGGGTGTGAATGTTTGTGAATGAGGTGCCAATTTGGGGGGCTGCTTTGTCCTGGATGGTGTCAAGCTTCTTGAGTGCTGTGGGAGCTGCACTTATCCAGGCAAGTGGGGAGTATTCCATCACATTCCAAACTTGTGCCTTGTAGAGAGAGCAAGAATATGGTGCTGAGATAGAGGATCAGCCATGATCATATTGAATGGAGGAGCAGGCTCAAAAGGCCACATGATGTACTCTGTGATGTTTCTATGTAGATGGCGGATAAGCTTTCAGAAGACAGAAGGTGAATTACTCACCGTAAAATTCCGCCCTCTGACTTGCTCTTGTAGCCACAGTATTTATGTGGCTAGTCCAGTTCAGTTTCTGATCAGCGGTAATGCCCAGGATGTTCATCGTGGTGGATTCAGCAATGGTGATGCCATTGAATGTCAAGGGATGACGGTTAGATTCTCTCTTGTTGGAGATGATCATTGCCTGGCACTTGTGTGGTTTGAATGTTATTTATGACTTTTCAGCCCAAGCCTAGATGCCTTGCTGCATTTGGACATGGACTACTTCAGTATTTGAGGAGTAGCGAATGGTGCTGAACATTGTGCAATCATCAGCGAACATCCCTACTTCTGACCTTATGATGGATGGAAGGTGTTTGATCAAGCAGCTAAAGATGGTTGGGCCGAGGACACTAACCTAAGGAACTCCTGCAATGATGTCCTGGAACTGAGATGATTGATCTCCAACAACCACAACCATCTTCCTTTGTGCTAGATATGACTCATACAGCGGAGTGTTTTCCCCCTGGTTCCCATTGCCTCCAGTTTTGCTAGGGCTCCTTGATGCCAAACTTGGTCAAGAGCAGATGCCAAGTAAGTGGATAAAAATTTGGCAGATGAAATGCAATGTGGAGAAACTTTGGTAGGAAAAACAGAAATACAGAGTATTTCTTAAATGGTGAGAGGCTGGGAAGTGTTTAGGTCCAAAGTGGGCTTGTTCATGAGTCACTGAAACAGGTACATTAAGCAATTATAAAGGCAAATGGTATGTTGACTTTATTACAAGGGGATTTAAGTATAGGAATAAAGATGTCTTGTGGCCATTATATAGAGCCTTGGCAAAACTGCACCTGGAACATTGTGTGCAGTTTTGGTTTCCTTACCTAAGGAAAGATGTACTTGCCATAGAGGGAGTGCAACAAAGGTTCACCAGACTGATCCCTGGGATGGAGGGATTGTCCTGTGAGGAAAGATTAAATAGACTGGGCCTTTATTCTCTGACATTTAGAAAAACGATAGGTGATCTCATTCAAACATACAAAATTCTTACAGGGCTTGACAGGGTAGATGCAAGAAGGATGCTTCCCCTGGCTGGTAAATCAGGGGACACAGTCTCAGAAGAAGGGGCAGTGCATTTAGGACTGAAATGAGGAGGAATTTCTTTATTCAGAAGCTGTTGAATCTTTGGAATTCTCTTCCCCAAAATCCTGAGGAGGTTCAGTCTTTGAGTATGCTCAAGATTGAGATTTTACACATTAAAAACATCAAGGGATAAGGGGATGGTGCAGGAAAATGGTGTTGAAGTCAAAGATCAACAATGGTCTCATTGAATGGCGGAGCGGGCTTGAAGGCCGAATAAATGGCCTATTCCTGCTTCTATTCCTTCTGTTCTTATGTCCTGGTGTCTTTCACAACCTGTCTTTATCACAACCAAGAACAAAATTACTTGTGTTAACTACAACCGAGTGACTTCCATCCTCATTTCCATTTTCAGCGCTCATTCAGTCCTTTAACCATAATTTGATGGGTTAACCACTCGATTTCTTAACTACAACTGGAGGATTACCTCACTCCAGCTGCCGCTCCTCCCTGTATCTCTGCATTCCCATTTTCTCTCCATTTCCTCGGCCACTTTCTAACTGGTGCTTTCACCTCTGAAAATCTGCCAGGGGTTTCTCTACCACAGTCTACCGCAAGCCTACCTTCACTGGTCAATATACACATTGGGATACTTACAGTTCCATGCCCTCCAAGATTGACCTTATTGACAATAGGGTCTGAGCTATTTGTTCACTGTGCAAGCTTGATGCTGAAATAGGGCACATGAAAAGCATCCTGCGGGATAACGGCTACCCTGGTCAGATCATTTTGTGCTGTATATCACACAAACTCATGACTCATGAATAGGCCTAAGGCCATCACTTCCGGTCCTAAATGGTGCCCAGTCAACTCACCTTAACCTAGAAGGCAATGATGCAGTTGCAACACGAGTGGTATTTGCCACTAATAGGATGCTGCCGTCAAGCCAAAAAGACATTCTACCTATCACAAAAATGAGGAATGTGGTATATGGATTTCAGTGCCAGTGTGATGCTAGGCCATACATACCAAAGACTGACAGATTGTATTAAGCAGTAGGTCCCTTCTGCTGTTCACAACGTGCAAGATACAGACTGTAACCAATCAGTCCATGCTTGGAAACCTCAAAAGACAGGGCAGAATTTTCCCATCCCGCCTGTGGCAGGTTTCGTGACGGGTGGGAATGGAGAATCCAGTGATAGGCAAAAAGTCGGAAATTCGCCAGCCTAAAAACAGCCTGCAATTCTCCTGATAGTGGGTTTTATGGTGGGTTGGTTATCACGCCAACTAGAGGTGTGAACACCATTTGCATTCATTAACATCTCATGAATGTTCATTAAAACAGCTGCTCGCTGGAATCTTGTCCCGCCAGCGGGAAATTATGTCAGCCTCAAGCCTTGTTGAAAAGGGGTGGCGTGCACAAGTCAGACCTCAGTTTGCTGGTAACTTCAAAGTGAGTGGAACATATATAGCCTACCAGCCATAGTGCTGCTCTGGTCTTGTTGCAATGAACACCACACTACTGGCGCTGTAGGGTTGGTCTGTTCCTGCTCTTTGCCAACATTGTCCCAAAGAACACCACTGTGCTGTGGCACTCATGCACGCCTCCACTTTCAAAAACTGGCACTTCAACTGGGGGTGGGCTGTGAGGCAAGGGTGGGGTTGATGAACACAAGGTGGGCAATGGGGAAGGAAGGCTGTGGAATGGCAGTGAGGGGGAAGGGTAAACATGAAAGGGGCAATGGGAAGGGAAGGCCGTGGAATGGCAGTGAGGGGGAAGGGTGAACATGAGGGTGGCAATGGGGAGGGAAGGCTGTGGAATGGCAGTAAGGGGGAAGGGTGAATTAGAGGGGGCCTTTCTGGGATTGCCCTCTAACTTCTTGTTGCCGCAGGAGGGAAAAGGAGTCTGCTTAGAAAGAAAGGAGGAAGATCTCCTTGCGATGAAAGCCATGAAAAGCCAATAGCTTAATTTGCACTATTAAAGGGCTACTCAGAACTCAGTGACTTCACATCACAGTCAAGAGTAACATATGGGAATGTAGAATTTGGGAGTGCAGGCAATAGTGAAGGAGACACAGCTGTATCATATATGGCATTCCATCAATGAAGGCCTGTCACATGCTCACCAATATGACACCTAAAGAGCCAAAGGGATCCACTCATAGCAGACACATGGGAACACCATCACATGGAAGTTCCCCTCCAAGTCACTAAACTTGGAAATATATTGCTATTTCTTCACTGTCACTGGGTTAAATTCCTGGAACTCCCTCCCTAACAGCACTGTGGATATACCTACACCACAGAGATTGCAGTGGTTCAAAAAGGCAGCTCACCACCGTCTTCTCAAGGGCAATTAGGGATGGGCAATAAATGCTGGTCTAGCCAGTGAAGTCCACATCCCGTAAATGAATAAAAGAAAACTGATTGGTCATTAATATGCCACATCAGAGATTGCAGCACAAAGCTAGGTTGGGTCACTCATCTCAATTAAACTTTAGAATCCCATGCAGAGCTTAAGTTGTTACATATCTGTGATGCCATCTTGCTCACCTCAATGTGTGAGCTAGTGTCTCAGGGACAAGGCGGCATCAGCCACCATGCAAGTAGGGCAGGAAAAACTGTGGACCCTTACAGGTTTCATCTTCTGAGCTTCGCTTTCTTGCCCCTTGAATCATTAATGGCTTCAATGTTTCTTTTCAGAGAGAAGGCAAAAGCACATATGGGTCCAGGGCTCAAGGCTGCCTTTGTCAGAGTCATGATGCAATGGAGGAGGTGAGGGAGAGGCGACTCAGTGCACAGCTCCAGCAGGAGGGACATGGTCAAGAGGAGCCAGGGCATGAACAGGAGGGTCAGGAGGAGAGACACAGACAAGGAGGTGACTCGTCAGACCTAGGGTTCATCATAGAAGAATCTCCTATTTAAAAACGAGTGAGAGGCAATGCTGTGCTCGTTTGCACTTGTCCCGATCTCTGGTACATCACATATGCCACATTCTTTGTGGAGACCTGTTGCCATGTGGAGCTGGAGGCTATCCCCTGCCAGTGACTTTGAAGGTGACCGCAGCACTCAACTTCTTGGTCTCTGGTTCTTTCCAAGGATCAACAGGGAACCTGTGCGGCATCTCTCAGTCCAAAACACATCGATGCGTAAATGAGATTCCAGATTCCCTTTACAGGAGGGCCTATCATTATTTCAGGTTTGCTATGGATGAAGATAGCCAGGCTGCAAGATTCACTGACTTCGCCACTATCTCAGGCTTCCCTAGAGTACAGGGCACAATAGACTGCACCCATGTGGCTATACAGGCTCCATGGCAACAACCCCTAAAGTTTATAAACTGCAAGGGCTATCATTTCATCAATGATCAACAGTGATCACCAGAAGCACATCCTGCACATTTGTGCACGGTACCCTGGGAGTGGTACCCTGGGAATTGCCATGATTCCAACATCCTGAGTCACTCCCAGTGCCTGAGATTTTTGAGGGGCCATTATGTCTGCAGGGCTGGCTGCTTAGGGATAAGGGGTACCCACTGAAATGCTGGCTGATGACATCAGTTCTTCACCCTTAGAGTCGTGAATGCTGCTCACAGCTCCACATGCTCCCTTCAGAGCAGACCATAGGGTTTCTGAAGATGTGCTTCAGATGCTTGGACTGCTCAGGTGGCTCACTGCAACACACTCCCGACAAGGTTTCCCGCATCATCGCAGTGTGTTGTGCCCTTCACAATCTGACAATGCAAGGAGAACCCCTGCCAGAGAATGAACTGGAGGAGGGTGAGAGCTCATTGGAGGATAAAGATCCGGAGGCCCAGGAACCTCAGGAGGCTGCTGAGGGTCAGTATGAGCATGATCACGCCATAGAGGAAGAAAGACGTGGGAGACGTGCCCGTGATACGTTAATCGCTGACAGGTTCCAGGAAGAGTAAAGTTAAGTGAGGGAATGTGGCCACATCTGTCCTAGCCCTCAATGCCATTTTCTTTCAACTCAGGGAATATCCACTACTTGCAGCGAGAATGAGTCCTGCATTCACACTTACTTCTCTGGAGGCCTGTGGGTGAGCTCACTCTGGAAGCTGAGAGTCCACTTGGGAGCAAGAGCGATATGAGAGAAGACTTGAAGCCTTCGCCATTATCTAGTGATGCAAACACCACTGTGACTGAGGTGTGGACATGCCAAAGGATCTCCTCCTCTTGTGCATGTCTTTTTTTCTGTCACTACAACTGAGGAGACACACATGGCGCTAGAATGTCAATGCTGATGAGCTGCCCTCACTCAATGGTGTTCCTTGAGGAAGAAGGGTTATAAACACTTACATCACACACTTCAAATAAAGATTTAAACACATCTCTCTGACATCACACAAAGGTGCAGAGACAAGTTCAACGGAGGTTGACATCACAGGAATGGGAATCTCATGGTGCAACACAGTGGGAGGAAGGCTAAGCCTCGAAAGAGCAGGATTCCAAAGTATAAAATCGCAATGCCTTCAGCTGCCTAAAACATTCACATAATCATCAAATGTATTCACAGAAGTGTAATTTCTTTACATGAATGGCCCACTAAACCCAAAAGTGACATAAATTTTTCTTAACTTTCCAAACTCCACAGCTATGCCTGGGTGCAGTCCGATATTTGCAGCAGAAGTGGAGGCAGCTGCTGACTGCTCTGTCCTGATGCCTGTGATGATCTTGGCGGATGTCCTCTGGTGACCCGAGGCCTGTAGGGTCCCGGCCTGATAAGTATCACTTTCTGAGGGGCAGAAGTGCCCTCAGCTGCCTGAGAAGCTGGAGTGCATGGGGTCACAGGCAGAGGGGGCTGTTGCCTTGGAGTGTCCTGAGAGGAGGCCCCAAGGTGTCTGGCTGATCGTCTCTGTTGGTGCCTGAGGGCCCCGACCTGACTCCTGCAGGACATGGTGCACCTGGAGGGTGGTCAAGGTGCCTCTGCCAACGTTGCCTACATCTTGATGGTGCCCACCAGGGTATGTGGCCATGGAGTGCATATCCGGCAAGATCTGCTGGACCAAGGTCTCCATGTTGGTTGCCAGCCTTCCCATGGTGACCTCGGGGTACTCGCATGTCGGAGCCACGACATCAGACAGAACGCAGATGGACTCCTTCATCATTTGCTCCAGTCTGTTGAGTGACTGTCGAATCTCAGCCTGATGTTCCGCCACCTCCGACTGCTGCAGGGATGTGTCAGTGAGATGTTCTCCAGAAAGACAGCCTGAGCCTAATCTACAGCTGTGCCCCACCAACGTGCAGGTCTCGGAGCTGGTGGAGGGTGCGTGTGAGCACTGTGACGGTTCTTGCAGCTTCCTCTTTTGACATGGTCTGGGAGCTCACACTGGTCCTCAGCTGGCTTGGGGGCCTCGATCTGCTGGTGTCTAGAAAATAGAATTTCAGTTAATAAGACAGCATGTGACTCACTGTGATTGTCAGGATTTGATGAAGTGATGGAGCTGTGATCCATGCTAGGTTGCTGGGAGAGGCCAACCTCCCCTTCCCCACAGGAACAATTCCTGTCCTCCCCAGCCAGCTGGGCTGCAGCCTCCTCAAATTCAGTGAAGGCAATGATGTCGGCGGTCCCTCCCTTGGTTTGCAATCTCTTGCGCCTGTTGTGTGTCAGCTTAGCCTGTACGAAGAAGAAAGAAAGGCATGTGATGAGAAGGGATGGAGCAGAGGTTAGAACCATAGAAAAGTTACAGCACAGAAGGAGGCCATTCGGCCCATCTTTTCAACACCACATCGAGGACACCCAGGTGCCCTTTCTAATCCCACCTTCCTGCACCTGGCCCATAGCCCTGCAGCTTACAGCACTTAAAGTGCAGATCCAAGTACTTTTTAAAAGAGTTTAGAGTTTCTGCCTCTACCACCAACTTGGGCAGCAAATTCCAGACACCCACTATACTCCACGTACAAAAATTCTTCCTCATGACCCCCCTACACCTTCTGCCACTTATCTTGAATCTATGTCCCCTGGTTCTAGAATTCTCCATCAAGAGAAACAATTTTATCCTGTCCATTCTATCTACTCCCCTCATAATTTTGTACACCTCAATCAAGTCACCTCTCAGTCTTCTTTGTTCTAAGGAAAATAACCCCAACCTATCCAATCTCTCCTCATAGCTACACTTCTCTAACCCTGGCAACATTCTTGTAAACCTCCTCTGCACTCTCTCCAGAGCTATTACGTCCTTCCTGTAATGTGGTGACCAGAACTGCACACAATACTCCAGTTGTGGCCTCACCAGTGTTTTATACAATTCCAACATTATATCCTTATTTTTATATTCTATACCTCTGCCAATGAAGGAGAGCATTCCATATACCTTCTTTACAACCTTGTCTACTTGACCTGCTGCCTTCATGGACCTGTGTACTTGTACGCCAAGATCTCTCACTTCATCTACCCCTCTTAACATATTCCCATTTATTTTGTAATCCCTGTAACCGTTTGACCTCCCTAAATGTATGACCTCACACTTCTCTATGTTAAAATCCATCTGCCACTTTACCGTCCACTCCACTAACCCATTTATATCATTTTGGAGATTATGGCTATCCTCTACACTATCCACTACTCAGCCAATCTTTGTGTCATCTGCAAATTTCCTAATCGTGCCCCCCACGTTCATGTCCGAATCGTTAATATATAACACAAACAGCGAGGGTCCCAACACCGAGCCCTGTGGAACACCACTTGAGACAACTTTCCATTCGCAAGGGCATCCATCGACCAATACCCTTTGTTTCCTGTTACAAAGCCAACCTCTTACCCAGTTTGACACATTACCCTGAATCCCATGGACTTTTACTTTCCTGACCATCTGCTATGTGGGACCTTGTCAAATGCCTTGCTAAAATCCATGTACACAAGATCCACTGCACTACCTTTATCAACCCTTCTTGTCACTTCCTCAAAGAATTCAATCAAATTTGTGAGGCAAGACCTTGCTTTAACAAATCCATGCTGACCATCCCTGATTAGTCCATGCCTTTCCACATGACAGTTAATCCTATCTCTCAGGATTGATTCTACTAATTTGCTCACCACCGATGTAAGGCTAATTGGCCTATAATTGCTTGGCATTTCCTTTGATCCTTTTTAAACAATGGAACTACATTTGCATTTCTCCAGTCCTCCGGTACCTCCCCTGTATCTAGTGAAGATTGGAAAATCATCCTCAGAACATCTGCTATCTCCTCCCTGACTTCCTTCAGCAGCCTTGGAAACAATCCATCTAGCTCTGGTGACTTATCAACCTTCAAGGATTTCCTTCGAGTACTTCCTCTCTCTTTATGACTATCCCATCCAATATCTTGCAGTGTTCCTCCTGGACTAGTACATCTACATCCTCCCTTTCCTTTGTAAACACGGAGACAAAATATTCATTCAAAACCTTTCCTACAGCCTCTGCATCTACACACAAGTTTCCATCTTCATCTCTGATAGGTCCCACTTTTTCCTTAACTAATCTTTTCGCATTAATGTATTGGTAAAACATCTTTGGGTTATCTTTAACTTTACTTGCTAATCTTTTTTCATGCCCTCTCTTTGTTTTCCTTATTTCCTTTTTTACTTCGTTCTTGCACTTCCTATATTCGTCTAGGCTATCTGCAGTGGTTAGTTCTTTGAGCCTATCGTATGCTTTCTTTTTCTGTTTGATTTTCCCCTGTATTCCTATAGACAACCAGGGGGGCCTAGATTTGGCAGTACTACTCTTATTTTTCTAGGGGACATGTCTATTTTGTACAATTGGGATCTTGCTTTTTAGTGCTACCCACTGGTTTTCCACTGTTTTATCCTCCAGCAGTGCTGTCCAGTCCACCTCAGCCAAGTCCCTTCTCATTTCTGCAAAATTTGCCTACCCCCAGTTCAAGACATTCACTCCTGCTTTATCTCTGTCTTTTTCCATGGTAATGCTAAATCTAACTGAATTGTGATCACTGTCCCTGATATGGTCGCCAACTGTCACTTCATCCACTTGCCCTTCTTCGTTCCCCAAGACTAGGTGTAGAATTGCATCTCCTCTTGCTGAGTTTGTCACTAATTAGTTGAAAAAATTTTCCTGGACACACTGCATGAGTGCCCCTTACACTGTTTGAATCCCAGTTGATATTAGGATAGTTAAAATCTCCTACTATTATTGCCCTCTTGCTCTTACAAGCAGAAAATTGCCTACATATTTGTTCTTCTATCTCCCTTTCACTATTTGGGGGTCTGTAGTATACTCCCAGTAGTGTGACTTTTTTATTTCTAAGTCAATCCACAAAGCCTCGTTTGTTGACCCATTTAGTATATCATCCCTTCTTACAACTGGAATTGATTCTTTAACCATTGGTGCTATCCACCCTCCTTTTTTATCTCCTACTCTATCATGTCTGAAGACTCTATAACCAGGAATGTTAAGCTGCCAGTTTTGTCCCTCCTTTAGCCAGGTTTCCATTATAGCAATAACATCCTGCTGCCATGTGTCTACCTGTGCCCTTAATTCATCTCCCTTGTTTGTAAAAGCAAAAAATTGCAGATGCTGGAAATCCAAAACAAAAACAAAAATAAAAATACCTGGAAAAACTCACCAGGTCTGACAGCATCTGCGGACAGGAATACAGTTAACATTTCGAGCCCGTATGACTCTTCATCAGAACTAAGGAGAAATAGAAGAGAGGTCAAATATAAGTTGGTTGAAGTGGGGTGGGGGGAGGGGAGCGGGGGGGTGGGACAGGTAGAGCTGGATAGAGGGCCAGTGATAGGTGGAGATTGCCAAAAGATGTCATAGACAAAAGGACAAAGGGGTGTTGACAGTGGTGATATTATCTAAGAAATGTGCTAATGGGGACATTAAGGGTAGAAAGCAGGACAAGCAAGGGACAGATAGCCCCAGTGGTGGTGGGGTGGGGGGAAGGGATCGAAATAGGCTAAATGGTAGATTCTCCATCACCCTCTACACCTCAACCCCCTCCCACGGCACCTTCCCATGCAACCGCAGAAGGTGCAACACCTGCCCTTATACTTCCCACCTCCTCATCGTCCAAAGGCCCAAACACTCCTTTCAAGTGAAGCAGCATTTCACTTGCACTTCCCTCAATTTAGTCTACTGCATTCGCTGCTCCCAATGCAGTTTCCTCTACATTGGAGAGACCAAACGCAGACTGGGTGGCCGCTTTGTGGAACACCTTCAGTTTGTCCGCAAGCATGACCCAGATCTCACTGTCGCTTGCCATTTAAACACACCACCTGCTCTCATGCCCACATGTCAGTCCTTGGCCTGCCGCAATGATCCAGTGAAGCTCAATGCAAACTGAAGGAACAGCACCTCATCTTCCGACTAGGCACTCTACAGCCTTCCGGACTGAATATTGAGTTCAACAACTTTAGATCAAGAAGTGTCTCCTCCATCCCCACCCCCTTTCTGATCCCCCTTTTTTCCAATAATTTATATATATTTTTCTTTTCCCACCTATTTCCAATGTTTTTAAATGTATTTCCATGCATTGTTTTATCTCTACCTTTTAGCCTATTTCGATCCACTCCCCCCCACCCCCACTAGAGCTATCTGTCCCTTGCTCGTCCTGCTTTTTACCCTTAATGTCCCCATTAGCACATTTCTTAGATAATATCACCACCGTCAACACCCCTTTGTCCTTTTGTCTATAACATCTTTTGGCAATCTCCACCTATCACTGGCCCTCTATCCAGCTCTATCTGTCCCATCCCCCTTTAAACCAGCTTATATTTCACCTCTCTTCTATTTTTCCTAAGTTCTGATGAAGAGTCATATGGACTCAAAACATTTACTGTATTCCTCTCCGCAGAAGCTGTCAGACCTGCTGAGTTTTTCCAGGTATTTTTATTTTTGTTTTTACCTTGTTTGTAATACTCCTTGCACTGAATTATAAACAGTTTAACCCCGTCAATTTCCCTTGCTGGACACTTTTTAAACTTTGCTTCTCCTGTAACTCCATGTCTACCACAAGGTCCCTAGCTAATATTCTACCTCCCATTTTCTGATCTGAATCTGACCTAACTGATCCTACTCCTGAGATCCCATCCCCCTGCCACACTAGTTTAAATACTCCCCAACAGAACTAGCAAAAGCCCCCGCACTGGTCCCAGCTCTGCCTGGGTGCAGCCCGTCCGGTTTGTACAGGTCCCACTTTCCCCAGAACCGGTCCCAGTGCCTCAAGAATCTGAATCTCTCCCGGCTACAGCATCTCTCCAGCCACATGATCATTTGGTCTATCCTCTTATTCCTGCTCTTGCTAGCACGTGGAACTGAGAGTAATCCTGAGATTACTACGTTTGAGGTCCTGCATTTTAATTTATCTCCCAACTTCCTGTACTGAGCTTGCAGGTCCTCATCCCTTAGTTTATCTATGTTGTTGGTACCAATGTGTACCATGACCACTGGCTGTTTACCTTCCCTCCCCAGAATGTCCTGCAGCCACTCCATGACATCCTGGATCCTGGCACCAGGGAGGCAACATACCATCCTTGATTCATGTTTGCGTTTGTCTGTGCCCCTAACTATTGAATCCTCTATCACTATAGCCCTGCCACTTGTTTTCCTCCCACTCCTCTAAGCAGCAGAGCTACCCATGGTGCCGTGAACTTAGCTATTGCTGCTTTCCCCTGAGAGGCCTTCCCCCCAACAGTATCCAAAGCAGTATATCTGTTAGAGAGGGGGATGACCACAGGGGACTCCTGCACTCCCTTCCTGAGTCTTTTACTGTTCCTCTTGGTCACCCATTGCCTTTCTGCCTGTATAATCTTCACCTGCAGTGTGACCACCTCGCTAAACATGCTGTCCATGACTTGCTCAGCATTGCAGATGCTCCACAATGAGTCCACCCGCAGCTCCAACTCTGAAATCCAGTTAGCTAGAAGCTGCATTTGGACACACCTTCCACACACATGGTCACCAGGAATGCTGGAAGCGTCCCTCATTTCCCACATCCTGCAGGAGGAGCATATCACGGGTCTGAGTTCTCCTGCCATGACGAGGTTGGGTGAGATGCATGTCCCCTGAGTGTGCTGAGCCCTCCTCGGAAGGGCCAGAGGATGGAGTGTGAGCAACATGACAGGTAGGATGGTGGTGATGTGAAAGTCTCAGTGAGAGAATAAGTGTTCATATGTGCCCCCAGCTAATGGTTGTGTGGGATCCTTGAAGAGAGTAGCCAGCCAACTGAGTGCATGACCATGATGAGGGTTTGATGTTGGAGGGAGTTGAAGGATGACTTACCTTGGTGGATCGGATGAGATAATTCCTGCACTAGATGGCATTTCAGGCATGGCTGCCAACCATGCTGACCTGCCGGAGATGTGAGGTTACTTCATTTCCTTTATTCACCCCTGGCATAGAGGACTTGCTTGTACACCTGTGCTCTTCTGGTCAAGGCCTGGAGGGCTTGGTGGTTGAAGCTGCCTTCTTCTTGAGGCTCTCGGCTTGCTTCTTCTGGCTGCAAGACATTTCTGCACATGTCCGGAAGACAGGTGGACTGGAGAGAGTGAGGTGTTGGACTGGCCTTTAAATATGATGCCCAGACCTTTGACATCGCCAGCTGATGGTGGGCGAATGAATCAGCTCTGCCCATCGCCTGATACTCACCTGTGTATGACTAATGACCCTCCAAAATTGGGCATGAATTCTCACCATTCTGTCCAGCAAGCTGGGCACTGCCAAAACTGCCCGCCACTGCTCTTAATCTCATTAATGGAAAATTCCGCCCACAGTGTCTGACATTAGATGGATTCCGCGATTGGACAACGTTTGCTAAATCATCCTCAGTGTGCTAAGAATTACGCTGACAACCTATTTAAGATTATCAGTCAGGTTTTGCAGTATGGTGCATTTGCATGTACTGGAAGCTACGTATGTTAATACACAGGGCCCTGTTCTTTGCAGACAGAAAAAACATGTGTCTGTTTCAAGCTAAACAAAATAAGTGACCACCATTTGCTAGTTCATTCATCAGGGCAATGCCTTGACCAGAGTCAAGCTGCCTGGTTTAAATTTCAAACAATGTTTGGCAGTTAACTATCAGTCAGCATCAACGCCTTTACTAATCAGAGTCCACTTTACAACTAACCAGCACTCTCGTCTCATGCAGTATACATTTGTGGTCTCCCTTGGATTTGTATTCTTGTGAAATGTCCTGATCAGTGCAAGGTGAACAGCTTTGACAAAAATTGTCTCCTTTTTCAGTTCTGTACTACCTAACGGCTATTTGACTATCTTATATTGATGGCCTCTAATTATGCTCTTCCCCACAAGTGGAAACATTTTCTCTGTATCAACTCTATCAAAAACTTTGATAATTTTAAATACTTCTTTTAGGTCATTACTCAGCCTTCTTTTTTCAAGATAGAAGTGACCCAGACCAGCAATCTCTTCCTGATATATACCCATGGATTTCTGGCATCATCCTCGTAAATCTTCTCTGCACCCGCTCAAGTACCCATATATACTTTTTATTAGGGCAGAATTTTCCATTTGACATGCAGTGGGGCAGGACCCACACGCTGACACGTAAAAGGATGCGCGGTGACATCAGGCAAGCATCCAGGTGTCACCCCGCGCCATCGCGATATTTTGATGGGCGGTCACACGATGATCTCTGTTGCGTGCCCGCCATTAATTAACGGGCCACTTAAGGCTCTTGAGGCTCCAACTGGGGAATTTGTGGCACCCGTGCGATCTTCAGCTTGTCACATGGGCGCAACGGGCAGGCAGGTATCAGAAATTTGTATAAACCTCATCCACGAGCGGGAGAAAAGGGTTGTGATTCTACAGATTTTAAAGTTATTGTACAAAAGTTCGTGAAACTTTTCTGTGTGAGCTGAAAAACTTCAAAATGCATACAAGCTGCTTGGACTGGACTCATAACCTTCAGGTCAGCACTTTGCAGTAAGGGTTTGTTTTGAGGGCTGTAGGTTTCAGGAAGCCTCCCTGAGCCTGGGAATGGGAGGTGATCTCTCCCCTGGAGGCACCTCCTCTGAGGAGGAAGGGAGGGCGAGAAGGGGGAGGAGGCCAGGAGTGTACATTCAGCCTCCAGGGGAGTCACCTTTGGGAGGAGAGCAGGGGTGCAGGGCCAAGAGCTAGACCAAGGCGGAAGGGGCCGCAGAAGATGCCTCTATCCTGCTGCCAGGGTATACAGGCAACGAAGCAGCTACCTCAATATGATTGAGGTGCAGTGCTGAAGGAGGCTCTATCTGTCAAGGGAGACGGTCAACACTATCTGTCAGATGATTGGCCCTGAGATCTCAATTAACTGTGTGGATGGACACCCCATGCCTGTGGCTCTAAAGGTCAGAGCTGCGCTCAACGTCTATGCTCCTTCCAGGGGTCTGTGGGTGATTTTTGAGGTGTCTCCCAATCAGCTGTCTACACTTGGGTCAAGCAGGTCACAAATGCTCTGTTCAGGCGTGCATTGACTTTTATTCACTACCGCTGGGATGAAGCTAGCCAGACAAAGCAAGCCAGAGCCTTTGCGGCCATTGCTGGCTTCCCCCGCATCCAGGGTGCAATAGACTACACACACGTGGCCATCAAAGCGCCAGCAGGTAAGCCTTCGGCAACATTCCATGAACGTTTAGATAGTGTGTGACCACAGGATGTAGATTCTGCAAGTCTGTGCAAGGTACCCAGGCAACTCCCACGATGCCTACATCCTCAAATATTCCCAGGTGCCAGGGCTCTTCAGTGCTCCAGCCCGGCTGGATGGATTGCTGCTGGGTGACAAGGGCTATCCCCTCAGAAGGTGGCTCATGACGCTACTCTGCCATCCAAGAACAGAAGCTGAGTTGCGGTACAGTCGGAGCCACGGCTCCACAAGGGCTGTGGTAGAGAGGGCCATCAGTCTTCTCAAAATGTGCTTCAGATGCCTGAACCGTTCTAGGGGCGCACTCCAGCACTCCCCAGATCACGTGTCACTGACAGTGGTTGCATGCTGCGCTCTCCACAATCTTGCACTACAAAGGTGGGATGCTGTGGACGAAGAAGATGTAGACAGAGTGGTTGCGGCTGAACACGATGAGTCCAGCAGTGAGTCTGAGGATGAGCAAGCACAGGGGAATGCTGATGGTGCAGTAGCTGACCCTGGCATACTCCAGGGAGGCAGGGACCCCCAGGACCCTCTAATCCAAGGAACCTTTAGCTAACGCAGCACATATAGATCTATAGATCTCTAACACAAGCATGGGCTGCACCCTCTATACTGGAGACCTTAGTGCAAAATCTGTCTGATAGGAGCATTGACGATGGGCCCAGTCAATAAATGTCAATGACACACAAATCACTCATCAAATCTCAGGAATCCATGCAACTGCCCAAGAAAAGAAAACCCATCCAAGTTAGACGATCTTAATTTAATGCTTTCACAAAAGCCTCTCAATTTAACATAAATAAAATGGTGTTGCACTTCACACACAATCAGAAGGAACTCATGGGAGGCCAACAAAAAACCACCAGTGATGAACCCGGGGTGTGCCTAAGGTGCCTTAATTTTGCGTTTGAGAGTGCTACGTCTTTGTGGTGCCCCCTTGCTGGCACTGGCATCTGAGACAGCCTGCTCTCTCTGATGTCCTGTTGGCCTCGATGACCTTGGCGGACATCCTCTGGCCCGTGGAGCCTGTGCTGGCCCCACCTGGGAGGGAGCTGCCAGTTCCGCAGCTGGCATCTCCCCAGACGTAGCAGCCTCTTAGGGTGCTGCGGTCACTGGCAGAGAGGCGGAGGAGCTGTCGCCCTCATCCAGAGCACCCTGAGTGGCGCCAGCAGAGATGACAGGCAGCTGCTCCACTGACGTGAGGTCCGTTCGGCCCTCACTGCTCACCATAGATGGATGGGCATTGAGGTGAGATACCTGGTGCCCAAACCATCGCCTATACAGGCACTGACCACATTAGGTCAATGCCCTTGTAAGGGATTGCAGGCCCGAGCGCAACCCCAGGAACCCCTGATCCTGGAGCTGCCTCTCCATGAGAGTTGCCACTCTCCCCATGGAGGAAGCTTGGCGCTCAGCCATGAGGCTCAATGCATCGGCTACGCTCTGCCCACTAAACACATCTTCCCTTCACCCCCCCCCGGCGGCATTCCGTAGGGACGTTACCTCCGGGACACCCTGGTCCACTCCTCCATTACCCACTACTCCTCAACCCCCACCAATGGCACCTCCCCATGCCCACGCAAAAGATGCAACACCTGCCCCTTCACTTCCTCTCTCCTCACTGTTCAAGGGCCCAAACACTCCTTTCAAGTGAAGCAGCATTTCACTTGTATTTCCCCCAACTTAGTCTACTGCATTCATTGTTCCCAATGCGGTCTCCTCTACATTGGAGAGACCAAACGTAAACTGGGCGACCGCTTTGCAGAACACCTGCGGTCGGTCCGCAAGAATGACCCAAACCTCCCTGTCACTTGCCATTTTAACACTCCACCCTGCTCTCTTGCCCACATGTCTGTCCTTGGCTTGCTGCATTGTTCCAGTGAAGCCCAACGCATCTTCCGACCAGGCACTTTACAGCCTTCCGGACTGAATATTGAATTCAACAACTTTAGATCTTGACCTCCCTCCTCCATCCCCACCCCCTTTTTGTTTCTTCCCCCTTCCTTTTGTTTTTTTCCAATAATTTATCTAGATTTTTCTTTTCCCACCTATTTCCATTATTTTTAAATCTTTCCTGCCCTGCTAGCCTTTCCATCCCACCTCCACTCGAGCTGTACCTTGAGTGCCCTACCATCCATTCTTAATTAGCACATTCGTTTAGATAATATCACCACCTTCAACGCCTCTGTGTTCTTTTGTTCTTTTGTCTGTGATATCTTTTGATTATCTGCTCCTATCACTGCTTGCTTGTCCCTACAACCACACCCCTCCCCACTTTTCTCCCCCCAGCCAACCCCCCCCACCATCTTAAACCAGCTTATATTTCACCCCTCTTCTTAGATGCACTCAGTTCTGTTGAATGGTCACGAGGACTCGAAACATCAACTCTTTCCTTCTCCGCCGATGCTGCCAGGTTTTTCCAGGTAATTCTGTTTTTGTTGAGGGGTTCATAGAATGTTTTTGAGATAGTTTCTTAGGGCAGCTCATTCTGGCACCAACCAGAGAGCAGGCTATACTAGGCCTGGTATTGTGCGACAAGACAGAATTAATTCATGACCTCATAGTGAAGGTGCCGCTAGGTAGCAGTGATCATAATATGATTGAATTTTACATACAGTTTGAGGGAGAAGAGTGGGTCTAAGACTGTGGAGAAAGGACAATCAGTGGATGTGCTACACTGAGATTTCTAGAAGGTGCCACATCAAATGTTATGGTGAAAAATAAAAGCTTAAGGTGTAGAGGGTAACATATTGGCATGGATAGAAGATTGGTTAGCTAACAGGAAACACAGAGTAGGCATAAATATGTAATTTTAGACTTAAATAAGGGCAATATGAGGGCATGAAAGCAGAACTAGCTAAAGTGAACTGGCAAAATAGGTTACAGGATAATTCAGTAGAGATAAAGTGGTAAACATTTAAAGGAATATTTCAGAATTCACAGAATAGAAACATTCCAACAAGAAAGAAAAATTCCAAGGTGAAGACCCACCATCTGTGGTTAACTAAAAAAGTTAAAGCATCAAAGAAAAAGCATATAATTGCACAACATGGGGTGGCAAGTCAGAAGACTGGACAGAATTTAAAACACAGCAAAGAATAATCAAGCAATTAATAAGGAGGAAAAAAATAGAGTATGAGAGAAAACTAGCAAGAAACATAAAAACAAATAGCAAGAGTTTCTCTAGATATTTCAGAAAGAAAAAAAGAGTTAACAAAGTGAGCGTTGGTCCTATTGAAAGAGAGTTCAGGGAAGTAACAATGGGAAAAAAGGAGATGGCAGATGAATTGAACAGGTATTTTGCATTGGTCTTCACTACAGAGGATTCAAGTCAGATCCCAGAAACAGTTGTAAATCAGGAAACGGAAGGGAGGGAGGAACTCAAGTAAATTACAATCACCAGAGAAGTGATACTGAGCAAATTGTTGGAGCTGCAGGCTGACAAGTTCCCAGTTCCTGATGGACTTCATTCTAGGATCTGAAAAGAAGTGGCCAGTGAGATAGTTGATGCATTGGTTATAATTTTCCAAAATTCCCTAGATTCAGGGAAGGTTGCACTAGATTGAAAAATAGTGAATTTAACTCCTTTATTTGAAAAGGGAGGGAAACAGAAAGCAGGAAACTAGTTGGCTTAATATCTGTCATAGGCAAAATGTTAGAAGTTATTGTTAAAGACATTATAGAAGGGCACTTAGATAAATTCAAGATAACCAGGCAGAGTCAACATGGTTTTGTGAAAGGGAAATCATGTTCTTCTTCTTTGAAGAAATAACAGGTTCTGTGGAGAAAGGGGAATCAATGGATGTACTGTACTGAGATTTCCAGAAGGTGCCACATCAAACGTTATTGTGGAAAATAAAAGCTTATGGTGTAGAGGGTAACATAATGGCATGGATAGAAGATTTACTAGCTAACAGGAAACACAGCGTAGGCATAAATATGTAATCTTCTGGTTGCCACAGGGATCGGTGCTGAGGTCTCAACTTTTTACAATTTATATAAATGACTTAAGTGAAGGGACCGAAGGCGTGGTTGTTAAATTTGCTGATGACACAAAGATAAGTAGAAAAGTGAGTTGTGAAGAGGACATAAGGACATATGGTTGATAGGTTATGAGAGTGGTCAAAGATCTGGCAAATAAGTATAATGTGGCAAAATGTGAAATTGTCCACTTTGGCAGAAAGAATAAAAAATAAGAATATTATTTGAATTTTAAATTACTTACTTACAGAGTTCTGAGATGCAGAGGGATCTAGTGTCTTATGCATGATTTGCAAATAATTAGTATGCAGGTGCAGCAAGTAATTAGGAAAACAAATAGAATGTTATTGTTTTATTGTGAGGAGAGTTGAATAGTAGGGAGGTTATGCTTCAGTTACACAGGGCATAGGTGAGACCACATCTGGAATATTGTATACAGTACTGGCCTTCTTATATACAGAAGGATATAAATGCGTTAGAAGCAGTTCAGAGAAGGTTGGACAAGCCAGGCTTGTATCCACTGGAGTTAAGAAGAATAAGTGGTGACTTAATTGAAACATTTAAGATCCTGAGGGGTCTTGACAGGGTGGATATGGAAAGGTTGTTTCCTCTTGTGGGATAATCTGGAACTAGGAGTCGCTGTTTAAAATTGAGAGGCCCCCCCATTTAAGACAGAGATGGGGACAAACTTTTTCTCTCAGAGGGTAATGAGTCCTTGGAACTCTCTTTCTCAAAAGTCAGTGGAAGCAGAGTCTTTGAATGTTTTTAAGGCCAAGTTAGATAGATTCTTGATAAGCAAAGGGATGAAAGGTTATCGGGGTATATGGGAACATGGATTTGAGGTTACAATCAGATCAGCCATGATATTATTGAATGGTAGAGCAGATTTGATGGTCTGAGTGGCCTACCCTTCTCCTAATTCATCTGTTCGTATGTATGATTATATGGCCAACAAAGAAAAGCAGACGTGAACATATCAATAAACCTTACACCCGTCATAGAAATGCTCTTCTTCAGCCACCAAGGACTTTAAGACGACCCACCTGATGATGGAAAAAATGAAAGCAGCGACAAAGAGATGAGCACAATGTTCATCCACCCCGCTAGAAACATGTTAGAGTAGCAGAAACCACCAATCAATGCAACAGCCGAACTGACCAAGTGCAGTTCAACATGCCTTAATGGAAGAAAAGAATTAAAACATTCCCTGATGCCAGCTCAGCCTTCAAACCAACAGGAAGAACGAGCAATGACAGAGCCTAACACTCCTCCGACTGAATTGTAAATGAGATATGGAAGGGTTAAAAGGCCCCTAGGCCATCTGAACCTTTAAATTTAAGGGCTTGAAGTGGGGAGATGGGCTAGTGATAATGCAGTAACAACATTGTAAATGCATACGAGTAATAACAACATAAGACATGAAGTAACCTAAGTATAACTCCAAATACATTTGATAAAGACTTAGGAGGAGGTGTCGTATAAGTTTCTGGCACATATAGGCTTGATATGGGCCTGAGTATAGCACCGTCCACTTAAGGATGTAAGACGGCACTGACCCACACCCAGGGTCAGTGTGGTGCTGAGCAGAGATGAGTCTGACCTAAACATAGAGACAACTCCGAGCTTGAGCCCTTTACTCTTCTTGTTCAAATAGTTCTAGTAGTAAAGAAAGACTTACTGTTAACCTATGGAGGACCACAGAAACTTCTTTAAGACATATCACCTGAAATCAACATCCCACAACACATTTGGGCATTGGCTGCTTCAGTATCTGAGGAATCGCCAATGGTGCTGAACATTGTGCAATCATCAGCGAACATTCCCATTTCTGAACTTATGATGGAGGTAAGGTCATTGATGAAGCAGCTGAAGATGGCTGGTCATGGAATACTATCCTGAGGAATTCCTGCAGTGCTGTCCTGGGACTGAGAAGATTGACCTCAACAGCCACTGCCCTCGTTGTTTGTGCTAGGTACGACTGCAACAAGTGAAGATTTTTCCCCAGATTCCAACCGACTCCAGTTTTGCTAGGGTTCTTTGATGCTGCACTGTCAAATGCTGCCTTGCTTCAAGGGCAACCATTCAAGCTCCTTTGTCCATGTTTGATCAAGATTGTAATGAGGTCAAGAGCTGAGACCCCTAGCCGAACCAAAACTGAGCGTCAGTGAGCAGGTTATTGCTCAGGATGACCTGCTTGATGGCACTGCCAACAACCTCTTCCATTACTTTGCTGATGATTGAGAGTAGATTGATGGGACAGGAATTGACCGGGCTGGATTAGCCTGACAAGACATGCCTGGGCAATTATCCACATTGCAGGGGTAGATGCCAGTGTTGTAGCTGTAGTGGAACACTTTGGCTAAGGGCGTAGCTAGTCTTGGAGCACAAGTCTTCAGTACCAGTGCCAGAAAGTTGTCAGAGACTTTGCAGTATGCAGGGCTTTCAGCCATTTCTTGATATCAGATGGAGTGAATCGAATTGGCTGAATTCTGGCATCTCTGATGGTGGGGGCCTCAGGAGGAGGCCGAGATGGACCATCCACTCGACACTTCTGGCTGAAAATTGTTGCAAACGCTTCAGCCTTTTCTTTCACTCTGATGTGCAGGTTTCTTCATCATTGGGGATGGGGATATTTATGGAGTTTTCTTCTCCAGTGAGTTGTTTAATTGTCTACCACCATTCACGATTGGATGAGGCAGAGCTTATATCTGTTCCATTGGTTGTGGGATCGCTTAGCTCTTTCTATTGCATGCTGCTTTCACTGTTTGGCATGCAAGTAGTCCAGTGCTGTAGCTTCACTAAGTAGGCAACACTTTCTCAGGTATGCCTGATTCTGCTCCTGGCATGCCCTCCTGCATTCTTCATTGACATCAAAAGTAGTAATCCCAGGATTACTCCCAGTCGTCATGTGCTAGCAAGATCAGGAGTAGGAGAATAGATCAGATGAATGCGTGGCTGAAGAGATGGTGCAGGAGGGAGGGATTTAGATTCCTGAGGCATTGGGATCGATTCTAGGGAAGATGGGACTTTTACAAGCAGGACAGGATGTACCCTAGCAGGACTGGGACCAATATTCTCACAGGGATATTCACTAGTACAATGGGGGAGAGTTTAAGCTAGAGTGGCAGGGGGGTGGGGACCTGAGCACAGCAAGAGAGGGAAATACTAATAGGAATGAAAGACAGAAAAGTAGAAAGCAAAAGTAGGAAGCAGAGGAAACAAGCGCTAGTAGCAAATAGCACAAAAAAGGATGTGTAAAAATGTTAAAAAGACAAGTCTAAAGGCATTATATTTGAATACATGGAGCATTCAGAATAACATAGATAAATTAACAGCGCAAAGAGTTGTAAATGGATATGATACGGTTGTGATTACGGAGACATGGCTGCAGGGTGACCAAGGCTAGGAACTGAATATCCAAGGGTATTTGATATTTAGGAAGGGAAGGCAAAAAGAAAAATAAGGTGGAGTGGTGTTGTTAGTTAAGGGTGAAATCAATGCAATAGTGAGAAAGGATATTGGCTCAGAAAATCTAGATGTAGGATCAGTCTGGGTGGAGCTAACAAGCAACAAGGGGCAGAAAACATTAGTGGGAGTTGTCTATAGGCCTTCAAAAATAGTGTATTAAATAGGTAATTAGAGATGCATGTAACAAGGGTACTACAGTAGTCATGGGTGACTTTAATCGACATATAGACTGGGCAAAGCTGCCAGTGGGATCTTCCGGTCCTGCCAGAGTCAATGGGTTTTTGGCTAGCTTGCCGCATCTAATGCCATACCGGGGCTGGAAAATCCTAGCCTCCGACTCTAACTCAGAAGTTCAAACTTCCTGGGAAATTTCCGCGGAGCCATTGCACTGGGACTTCCACAGGATCCCGAAGTGTATCTGGGTGGGGGGAAATATGTCCGGTCTCCGACGATCTGGAGACTGGAAGATCTGGGCCATTATTTTTGAAATATCATTTTAGGAACTTATTACAAGTATGTTGGATTTCAGAATGCTCATAGCTCTTCAATGTAGTTATTGAAACAATTTAACTTATTCGTAACAATGCAAATTGTGATCATTTACACGCTAACTAAAATTCATTAGCTGCGTTTGCTGATGCTGCAGCTGCAGAGGCTGCACTTCCTGCACATGAAGCTGCAGTGCCTGTGACTTCATTAACAGCAACAGGCAACATCCCAGGCAGCTGCCTGTATCAGAGATGGAACAGATCACACAAAGAGAGAAAGGAACACAAAACACTGTTCTCGCTCTCTCCCACTTCCCCAACTCTTTGCAGCTTTGAATGGAGGCTTCCCCTGCTCTCTTCAATAATACTTCCTTTGGTTCAATAAAAACAGGTAGAAATGAAACAAAGCACATTTACTGAATTCACATCAGAGCGCATAACAGTGAATGTTATGACTTGTCGGGAGCGGCATTATGGCAAAGTTTCCATATTAGGGCCTATACTTTACAAGGTACCAGCTGTGGCTAAGTTGGTATCACTTTCACCTCTGATCCCACATTACAACAGTGACGGCACTTCAAAAAATACTTCATTGGCTCTAAATTGCTTTAAGATTGATGGTTGTGAAAAGCGCTATATAAATGCACGCCTTCATTTTTCTTTTTGAGTCAAAAGATGTGGGTTCATGTCCCACTTTAGTAACTTGAACATAACATTTAGGCTGATACTTCAGTGCACTACTGAGGGTATGCTGCACTGTCGGCAAGCCCATCTTTCTGATGAGATGTTAAGCTTGCCTTCTGAGGTGGATTGAAAATATCCCATGGCACTGTTTCGAAGAACAGCAGGGGGTTCTGCCTGTTGTCCTGGCCAATATTTGTTCCTCAACCAGCATTACTGAAACAAATTATTTGGTTATTACCTTATTGCTCTACGAATTATGCAATTTGGCTACCGTGTCTCCTACATTACAGTGTTTACACTTCAAATGTACTTAATTGGCTGCAAAACACTTAGGAACATCCTGAGGTCATGAAAGGCACAATGTAAATGCAAGTCTGCCATTATTTTCTTTTCAAGGTTGAGATTGCTGGAAAAATATCCATTGAGGAGTTGACTCCCATTTAAAACAAATATTTATGCCAGAGTTTATTTTCAGTAATTAATTTCCCAAAGTGCATACAGTATCTAATTTTCATAAAGCTAATATGTTGCTCCTGCTCTAATTATAAGAGTAGATTACAGTATCTTTATATCCATTTTCACAAATTGCAATGATATCACAAGCTATAGACAGGAGGTGCAGCTCTTTGGCTCATATGTGGAAGTTACAGCATAGAAGGATGTCATTTAGTCTATTGTATCCATGCCTGTGCTATATTTTCAAATGGACTCAAATTCTTTGCACTTTCTCTGAATTTTTCCTTTTCAAATGCTTATCCAAAACTATTTTAAACGAGAGAAAAGAGCAAAGTACTGCAGGTGCTGAGAATCTGAAATAAAAGAAGAAAATGTTGGAAATGCACAACACTCAGGTTGAGTGTTGATTGAGTTAATGGCCAGAATCTTACGTTCACCGAGAGGGCGCGGAGTAGACACGAACATTCGTGAAAAGAAGCATAATGACGTCGGGAGGGCGTCCCTTGCAGTATTTCGGTTGGTGTGAGCATACAGAAGTCAGAAGTATGCTCGCTGACAGTTAAAGGTCCAATTAAGCCCATTAAAAGACCAACTGACTGCGAATTTGAGTGGCCTGTGCACTTTTGTGCTTGGTGCATGGGCCAATCAGCCAGGCGACCTTCATGTTTTTCATTCATGCTACATCCAGGCGGAATAAAAGGCCCAGAAGTTGAGACCAGAAGATTAAGTTGAGGAGTTAGGAGTTTTACTGTGAGTTGTTTGCAGTTGGTTTAGAGATCGTTTCTACATTTTTTGAGTGTTTTGGATAATTCTCTGATTGTTAAACATTTGCAGAGGCTTTCTGCAGAAAGGCCCCTTCAGTGCAGAAACCTGTGCAACCATCTGGACAAACATGGGGATTGTGTACCCCGCCTTAGAAGAGGAGGAGAGAGCCAGGAGGGAAAGGAGGCCAGTTGGCCACAGGCACCGTCCCACCGGTTCCCTCTGCACTGTGAGGCGCAGCCAGAAGGGGTGGAGGGCCCGCAGGATTTGCATGGCAAAAAGGCCCAGAGAAGGTGCCATTACCCAGCTGGCAGAGTGTACAGGCAGGAATCATATTGCCTGGGCATATCAGAGCTTCAGTGCTGAAGAAGGCCCTGCCTCTCTAGGGAAGCTGTCACTTCTATCTGCGACCTGATCGACCCCAAAATAACCTCCAACTGTTTAGGTGGCCACCCCATGCCAGAGGCTCTGAAGATGACAGTGGCCCTGAACTTTTATGCCTCAGGCTCGTCCCAAGGGTCATTGGGAGATCTCCGTGGGGTTTCACATGCTGCTGCCCACAGCTGCATCAAATTGGTCATAGATGCACTGTTCCAAATGTTCAACACCTTCATTCACTTCAGGACAGATGAGGCCAGCCAAGCAGAGCGAGTCAGAGGATTTGCTGCAATTACAGGATTTCCCAGAATTCAGAAACCCATTCACTGCATGTATCTGCCCATAAAAGCACTAGCAAGGGAGCTGGGTGCCTTTGTGAATAGAAAAGGCTTCCACTCTCTCAACGTTCAGATTGTGTGTGGCCACAAGACTGAGATACTGCAGGTTTGTGCCAGGTACCCAGGAAGCTGCCATGATGCCTACATCCCAGGTGCCAAGGCTGTTCATTGCACCAACACACTTGGGTGGCTGGTTACTGAGATTCCCAAGAACTCCAGCTGAGGGAAGCTAAAATCGCAGTCATGACTCCACAAGGGCAATAATTGAGAGAACCGTAGACTTAGGATGAGGTTTCGCTGCCTCGGCCGCTTGGAGGAATCACTGCAATACCTTCTGGAATGCGTCTCCCTTATTGTAGTAGTCTGCTGTGCCCTGCACAATCTGGCTCTCTCAAGGCGGGTATCCTTTGGAGGATGAAGACAGTGATGGAGTTCCAAAGGCCACAGAGGACGATTCCAGTGCTGAGTCCAAGGAGGAGCCTGAACAGCACCAAGATGAGGAGCAAGATCCCAAATGGAGAGTGTTAATGGGAGGCAGGGAGATCAGGGAGGCCTTGATTCAGAGGACTTTCATTTAGGACTGCAAAGCAAGGAGTCAAGGTGATGGCAAGGGAAATGCCACCTTACTGATCAGTGCTGATGATGCACTCCTGTCACTCTCTGCTCAAGTCCTGACCTCCGAAATAAACTTTGCAGCCCATTATATATGTGACACATGGCTCCCAGCCTCCTCCCTAACAATTGCATTAAGCAGACCAAGACCATTGCAGATGACCTAATGTTTTTAATATTGAAGGAAGAGATATACATGCACCATTACACATGTGTCAAGTGAAAAATAATCACCTGTGAGACCCCTTATGTGATCATAGTGACTTAAATTTCTGCTTGTGAGTGCCCTTTCTGGCAGCTGGATTGGACAGGCCGCTGACTTTGATGTCCCTCAGCCTTGATGAATTTGGCAGCTGTTGTCTGGTCACTGGGGCCTGTGTAGGCCCCAACTGGGCTGGAGAATCCAGCAGCATGGCTGCACACTCCTCAGTCTTCACGGTCTTCTCAGATGCAATGGTCACTGGCGGAGGAGCAGAGGAGCCAACAGCAGGAGCGCCCTGAGAGGAGCTCCCAGATACATGGGGCTGCAGGATGTCCGCCAACATAAGGTTTGTTTGAGCCTCCCTGCTCACTCATCCATCTCTCACATTGGCAGTGACTTGCAGAGATCACCGCCATTGTATGGGCTTGCAGGTCTGAACACAACCTCAGAAAGCTGTGATTGAGTTCCTGGAGCTGCCTCTCCATGAGAGTTGCCACTCTCTCTCTGGAGGAAGATGTGCGTTCAGAGCTCTGGGTCAACGCAGTACTCACACTCTGCATGGACTCCAATACAGGGATCATGGCACGCAGGCCCTCAGGGATCTCTGCCAGATCTTCCTACACATCCTGCTGGAAATCCAGCATCTGCCACCTGATGGATGACTCCAGAGGCTCATCATCTGCCTCAGGCTCAGCATGCTCCTGGTCTCCAGCAATCCTCTGACTGCTGGCACCCTGGGAACTCTGCTTCCGCCAGCTCCTCAGGTGAGTGTGTTGTGTCTTCACCACTTGCACTACCATCTGTTCTGAAACACATATGCCCACTGATGTGCCTGTATCTGCACTGGTGCTTGGTGCAGAGCAAGGATGTGACATGGGTGCATCTGGCTGCTGGTCATCCTTGGAGGTCAAGGGATGGTTCTTGGGGTCCTTCTGGGGTCATGAGGATGTTCCATTTGAGGAAGGAAGGAAAAATGTCGGTCTCAAACAGCATTATGAACTCAAAGTGCTTGCAGTCTGATTGCTTCTCAGAATAGACATCTGGCTGAGCAAAGACTTCTGAATGGGGATTAGTGGATTTCACTTGTACGACCACAGTGCTACATCTCTCTTATCCTCCCCCAATCTCTTCCCTATCCACTGGGTTCTTACCATCCTCCGAGACACCTGCCTCTCCATGACCAGAGGACCTGGTTCCACGTTCGCACATCCATCTCCAATACTTGTTCCTGTGCCTGACTTGAGAGCAGAAGATTTGGGACACCACTACTCATTCATCCTCACTCCTGCGCATTGTGACTCCTCTTCTCCTGTTACGACAAAAGTGCTTTCATGAGTGCCCCCTCTACATGCCAGAACATACCAACCTCCCCCAAAAGACACACGTTCAGGTTCACATCACATTGCAGCACCTTACCCTTACATACTAGCCATCTTGTCTAATCACACATAGTCTTTCAAGACACAGGAATATGTGCCAATTTACGCCTTGCATTTCATATCCGTGAACACTGTCATGACTCACTGGGGATAGCACACTGTAATATCAAGCCCCAAGCTCCCCGAGCTGTGACAAATGTGAAAAGTTTGACCCAACCACCAGATTGCCCCAATCCTACCTAAATATTTAATTTAGTTTATCAGAATACAAGCACCAGGTTTGCAAACTTAATGAGTAAATAACTGTTTATTAAATAAATTGACTTTAGTGACAAAAGAAATATGAACTGCTAACTTCTAACAGTATAATTTAAACTCTGCCCCTTCTTAAACCCCTATACACAAACAAACACACACACACACTTACACACAAAGCATGGATTTTAAGGGTGAGATAAAACAGTTCAACAGCACCAATCCAAAGTAAAGGATTAGATGGGCTGATTTTGATTAATATCTTCAAAATTCCTTGCAGTTTGTTGTTGATAACATTTTCAGTCTGCAGTTCACTGGTTGAAAAACTTGCTTTTCAATGTCTCTACTGGTGATTTTTCCCCTTTCCCTCTTGACAGAGGTTTGCAGAGAAAGCAGGTTACAGAGATGTGAGGAATCGCTAGTTAGCTGCTATGTCAGAATTACCGGAATCTTACAAACACAGGAGAGAGAGGTTTTAGGTCTTCCCTCTTTGCAGGCTAGGAGCTGTGTTGTCTGCACTGTCACCACACAAAACCCTGGTCACCTGGTCTGGGGCCAATTAAAATGCTGTTGCCAGGTATTTCCCCTTAGTCCAGAGCTCCATTCCAGCACCATCCTGTTCTTTTATGGCATACTGCCAGGATAGCAACATTGTGGATATTCCTCATCCTATTCCAGTGAACACATCTTTCAACTGCAGCCATGGTAGTTTTTAAAGCCAAAGTCCAATTTTAAAACCACAGCCCAAGAAAAATAAAAATAGGTTCTTTACAGCACCAAGTGCTGCCACCCACAAATACATCTCTCCACAGTTCCAACTGAATTCAGTACTCACCTTGGCAGAGTGCAGAAGGTCATTGAACTCTTTGCTGCACTGGATCCAGGTCCTTCGCACAACATCATGTCCACTGACCTAACCTGCCACCTCTGTGAAGGCCTTCTTTGTTAAATGAGGTGCCTCCTCTGACTGTCTCGTGGCAGCAACATGTCACGTCTGGCACTGACTACTTCCAGCAGAACCTGCAGGCGTTCATTGGAAAAGCAGGGACAGACTGCTCCAGGCATTTCCATCCCACCTGGCTTGGGCTTGGGCTTGCCGATGACCCATTACAGACACAAACAGCACAATAACTGAAAAAATTAGTCAGATCCCTGGAAATTCAAAGCAGCTCCCTGAGGCTGCTGAACACTGATTCTCAGCCTTCAGGGAGCTCCTGCACCTTTATTTCTCCTGGCCCGTCCTCTTCCTGCCTCCACCGGCAGTGCTGAGCCTGTTGAAGCACAACGTGTGAAACGCTCACGTTGGCCATCGGTTAATCGGCCAGCCAACATGAAATTGATGTTGGGAGCCAATCACGTGCTGATTTCACATTCGATTCTGGTCCCACCAATCGCACTCCCCCGCCAAGCCTAAAATTCAGGTCAATGTTTCAGGTTGGTGACTCTTCATCATTGTCTATTTTAAATTATGTTATCGACTCTTCGCTCACAAGAAAACCCTATGGGCTTTCACCCCATCAATGGTTTCAAGTGTCCCTTAAGTATTCCTTAGGTGTTCCTTAAGCCTTTTCCTCAATTTTCTTTACCAGAAAAGAGTGACATTTTGTGAAGAACTTTCTCTCAACAATCCTAAGTTTATTTTTCAACTGTTTGAATTTGTAACCTCTTATCCTGGTATCACAGTTTATTTTCAAGAAACTTTCTGCATTTACTTTTTTTGCATGTTTTACTATCTTAGAATGTCTCCTCCTTAAAAGTTTTAAAAACCTAAGTTTTCAGGTCTTTCTTCATAACTCAATTATCTGACAGAAGGGATCAATCTCATAGTTCTTCTTTGTGGTGCCTCAAGGTTTTGAACATCCCCTTTTCATCTTTGTGATCAGAACTGGATGGAGTACTGTATGTTTATCTTTTCGGATGAATAGATTCCAGTCTGTTTGAATTTCAAGTGATGCTGAAAGAAATAAATAGAATCAGACACTGTTGAATGCATGCATTTCTAGAGGATTGAAGGCCTGAAACATTGGAAGAGGACAGGATATCATAATGAGGAGTATTAATGCATCCTGTTAGAGGTTGATAGGACCTGACACCACACTCATGATTCCTCATATAAAGATGTATAGCCATGATGTGCCTTCAAATAGGAGTGCTAAGTGAATGACTGAATACTTACAGACAGAAAGGATAGTCAGAGGAAAAGTTAACTTATCAACTCACAGCCAAGAAAGGAAAAATATTGTGGGAATAACAAGACTATTAGATAGGAGGGGGATTAATTTAAACAGCACTAATATCTCTTCTTACCACCTATCTATAAACAGAAAGGTGTTTTGATTTGTTTCCCTCTGTATAAGTGCTGACATATTTCTCAACCCCTCAATTTTTGTGCTATCCAATTTTATATTAATAGCCCCACAGCAAACTCAAGATAAGATGAACTGAAAGGGTTAGTTTATTTGCTCACACCCAAAATAAGAAAGGAGGTCACAACATCACCTCCACACTCAGACAGTAAAGAGAGGGATAGAGAAAATGAGGTTTTACAGTACAGAGACTACAAAGAAAATAAATATTGGTTCACATGAGTTCCAGAGTCGAGAATCAAAATCCAATGAGGTATTCCTTCACAGAGCTCAGTGGGCTGAAATCAATGCTGTGTAATTCACTTTTCCAGTGTTAACTTCACACGATGAGCTCAGCATGCAGAGATGAATCAGTCTTGTAAGTTGTGGGACAAAATTTCCAGGAGAGACAGTGTAGATAGCGGCCAGGTATTCCACCTGGGGTGGGGGGGTTCACAGACAGATATAGGTTTAGCTTTTTTAAAGGTCTTTGTTCAGCTTTGACATTTTAGAAATGCCAATGACTGTATAAAAATATACAGTGTGAGGTCTTAGTCCCTTACAAGAGTATTATTATTGTCTTTGCCTAATATGAATCAAATTAATTTAAAATGTTCTAGGCAGTGGGGAAAAAAAAGAGAGAACTTGCATTAATTCCTCAGGACATCCCAAATCATTTCAAATCAAATGAATTACCTTTGAAAACTGCAAACACTGTTGTTACATAGGGAAACCTATTAGTTAATTTGGAGACAGTAAAATTCCACTAACAACAATCAGACTAATTTATTTTGAGTGGTAATAAGTCATACAGCGGGTTTTTCCGCACCTACCCTGCTGCCGTGATTTTCTGGTCCCGCCACAAGTCAGTGGACTTCTGGCGGGGGTGTTGCCTTGCCCACGGCGGGTCCCGCCCACAACGGGGTCAGATAATCCCATATAAATTGAATAAAAGGATACAGCTGGAAGACTTTGTGTGGAAGCTACTTGAAAGTCAGTAGCATTGAAGAGTTGTCTTGAAAATAAACCAGCTTGAACCAAAAGACCAGCCTGGATTAATTCTTCCACCACAACCTCTTATTGTGAGTAATATTACCATCACTGAATACCTCACTAGCGGCATGCTGCAGGTTAACATTGATCAGAAGCTGTACTGGACCATCCGCATAAATTCTGTGCCTGCAAGGAAGGGCAAAACTGGGTGTTAAATATTCCTGGGTACAAGGTGTTCAGAAGAGATAGGAAAGGAAGGAAAGGGGGAGGGGTTGTGGTATTCGTTAAGGAGACCATTGCAGTGCTGGAGAAAGAGATGTCTCAGATGGTTCAAGGACAGAATTAGTTTGACTAGAGCTAAGGAACAAAAAGGGTACAATTACATTGCTTGGTGTAGTCTACACACTGCCAGCTAGTGAGAAGGACATAGAAGTGCAAATTTGCAGGAAAATTGCAGCAAGATGCAAGCATTATAGAGTAGTTATAATGGGGGACTTTAATTACCTGAACATAGACTGGGACAGTGGTAGTGTAAAGGGTGGAGATGGGCAAAAGTTCCTAGATTGAGTTTAGGAAAATTTTCGACAGCAGTATGTGTCCAATCCAACAAGAAAAGACCTCGTTCTTGGAAGTGAGGTGGACCAAGTAGATCAAGTCAGTGGGGGAACATTTAGGAGACAGTGATCATTGTATCATATGTTTTAGGATGATGATAGAAAAGGACAATAGGCAATCCAGAGTAAGAATAATTAACTGGACGAGGTCTGACTTCAATGGAGCAAGAACGGAGCTGAGCCAGATGGACTGGAATAAAAGATTGGTGGGAAAAGCTAGCTGAACAATGGACTACCTTCAAAAAAGAATTAGTTCAGGTGCAATCAAGATAACTGGGAAAGGTAGGGCAAAAACATTCCATGGAAAGGTCAGGCAAAAATCCAGAGCTCCCTGGATGAAAAAGGAGTTTGAAATTAAGATAAAGAAGAAAAAGTGGGCTTATGACAGGTGTCAGGTAGAAAATACAACTGAGAAACAAAAGGAATACAGAACTTTCATGGGGGGGGGGTGAAAAAGCATATTAGGGAAGCAAAGAGGGATTATGAGAAAAGACTGGCAGCCAACGTTATACAGAATCCCAAAGTCTTCTATAGGCATATAAATAGTAAGAGGGTGGTAAAAAGAAGAGTAGGGCCAATTAGGGGACTAAAAGGGAATTTACACATGAACAAAAGGGCCATGTCTGAGGTATTAAATTAATACTTTGCATCTGTCTTTACCAAGGGGGTAAATGCTACCCAGGCCATGGTGACAGACGAGGAAACTCTGTCACTAGAAGGGTTCAAAATTGATAAGGAGAAAGTTTGAATAGACTATTGGTACTTAAAAGCTGACAAGGCACTGGGACCAGACGAGATGCATCCAAGGATATTGAAGGAAGTGAGAGTAGAAATTACAGGGGTACTGGCCATAATCTTTCAGTCTTCCCTAGACTCAGGGGAGATGCCAGAGGACTGGAGAATTGCAAACATTATGCCCTTGTTCAAAAAAGGTTGTAAGGATAGGCCCAGCAATTAACAGACCAGTCAGTTTAACTTCAGTGATGGGCAAGATTCTCAAAACTATTATTTGGGATAGAATTAGTAGTCACATGGAAAAATATGGGTTGATAAGGAAGAGCAAGCATGGATTTCTAAAGGAGAAATCATGTTTAACTAACTTGCTGGAGTTTTTTTGAAGAGGTAACAGAAAAAGTCAATAAGGGTAATGCTGCTGATGTGGTGTACATGGACTTTGAAAAGGCATTTGATACAGTGCCACACAACATACGTATGAGAAAAGTTATTGCTCATGGAATAAAAGGGACATTAGCAAAGTGGATACAAATTTGGCTGAAAAATAGGAAGCAGAGCGTAACGGATATGTTTTGGGCTGGAGGAATGTTTTTGTGGACATCCCCAGAGGTCAGTATTGGGACCCTTGGTTTTCCTGATATCTATTATTGATCTAGGTCTTGGTGTGCAGAGGACAATTTCAAAGTTTGCGGATGATATGAAGTTTGAGAGTGTTGTAAACTGCAAGGAGGACAGTGTTGAACTTCAAAAGGACATAGACAAATTGGTGGAGTGGGCAGATAGGTGGCAGGTGAAGTTCAATGCAGAGAAGTGTGAGGTGATGCATTTTGGTAAGAAGAACATAATAATAATAATAATAATAATAAGGGGTGAAATTTTGAAAGGGGTGCAGGGGCAGAAAAACCTGGGTGTATATGTGCATAGGTCATTTAAGGTGGTAAGATAGGTGGAGAGCTGTTAAAGCATACAGTATCCTGGGCTTTATTAATAGGGGCAAAGAGGACAATAGCAAGGAGGTTATGCTGAATTTTTATAAGACACATGTTAGACCTCAGTTGGAGCATTGTATAAAGTTCTGGGTGCCACATTATAGGAAGGATGTGAACACATTGGAGAGAGGGCAGAAGAGGTTTACAAGAACGGTTCCAGGGATGAGAAACTTCAGCATGTGGATAGATTGGAGAGGTTGGGACTGTTCTCCTTGGAGAGAAGGCTAAGAGGAGATTTGATAGAGATGTTCAAAATCATGAGGGGGTTGGACATAGCAGATAGGGAGAAGCTGTTCCCCCTGATAAAAGGATCAAGGATGAGAGGACACAGATTTAAAGTGATTTGCAAAAGAAGTAAGTGTGACATGAGAAACAACATTTTCATACAATGAAGTTTGGGTCTGGAATGCATTGCCTGAAAGTGTGGCGAAGGCAGGTTCAATCGCGGTGTTCAAGAGGGCATTAGATGATTATCTGAATAGAAACAATGTGCAGGGTTGCAGGGAAAAGGCAGGGCAATGGTACTAGGTCATAATATTCATTTAGGGAGCTGGTGCAGACACAATGGGCCGAATGGCCTCCCTCTGTGCCATTAAAATTCTGTGAAGAGCATGTCAGAGGCTGTGAATTCTGCAGTCAGTAACTCATCTGCTGATTCTGAAAACCTATCCACCATCTACAAGCCACAAGTCTGGAGTATGATGAAATACTCTCCACTTGCCCGAATGAGCGCAGCTCCAACAACACTGAAGAAATTTGGCATCATCCAGGACAAAGCAGCCTGCTTGATGGGCACCCTATCCTCCACTTTAAACATTCACCACTGATGCATAGTGACAGCAAGTATGTACCAGCAACTCACCAAGTCTCCTTTGGCAGCACCTTCCAAACCCATGCCCTCTACCATCTAGAAGGGCAAGGGCAGCAGATGCATGGGAATACTACCACTTACATGTCCATAAGACATGAAAAAGATGATAAACTGTTTAAATAAAACCTTACTTTCTGCTTATTTTAAAAATTGGCTTTGCTGGACCAAAAACATAGCTGCTACAGGTCACATGATTTGTAAGTTGGCTAGTGTTTTGGAAACTTCTAACAGGGATTACAGGTCAAAGATCAACCATCATCTTGTGGAGTCTCTCACCTATCATTGTGTGGACCATTACAATCAACGAAACAAAGGGGCAACAGACCGCCTGGACTTATAACAGAGAGAGAACCATTGAAACTTGTTATGCCTGTGGAGGTGCTAATAGCTACCATCTATCTCCTAAGGTGAACAATGGATTTTGACCAGAGCCATAGAAACTGTTTACCTGAAACAATCATCAATGGGCAACACCACATGACCTTTAGCCTTTGAAAAATTTTAATGTTACATTTCTGGACCTCCAGGATAGTTGGCTGTTAAACATCCGGTCTGTCAACACCAAAGCTGGACTCCAGGTTGACAACAAAGCCTGCCTCAAGTCTAAACTTCCTTGATGCCTGGTTCTCTAGAAGAGTCCTGCCATCGCCTGTAGAGTGGACCAAGTCCATGAATACCAACCTCATCTTGCTTTGCCATCACCAACTTGGAAGGAATCTGGCAACTCCTGCTTTGAGCAAGCTAACTCCTATGTGAAGAAACCCTCACCGGGCTCTGACATTCACGTGAATTAATCTCCGTATCTTTGGTTCTTTTTGTTAAGTTATTCCGAGTTGTAAAACTCGTATGTAGTTGTGACGACCATCTCCAGGTTTGAATGAATGATACTTCCGATTTAACCCTAAACAGTTTGCTGAGAGTCACTTTAAAAATTGACTTCACAAATTTGGAGAAGGTTTGGGGAAATATGCCACAGCCTATTTCAAATAATAAAACACCCCTGCTTATGGACAGACAGTGAGTAAAATGAATACATTCAGTTTGCCTCTTTCCCCTCTCCATAACAGAAATTGGGATCTCAAGTCTGAGATAGAATCCATCACAAAAGTTCAAATTTAAGAAATGAGCTGAATCTGGAAGGAACAAATTGGAAGCCAAGAGGGAAAGTTCAGTAGCTGAAATGATTAAATACAATTAAACTACTGCAGAAAATTCACTTGACACCAGAACAAAATGACAAATTTCACTACATGGAACAAGGCGGGAGCCTTCACTTGTGAAACACTAGCATTCCTAAGTATAGAACAGTTGGAAGCTGTACAATTAGAACTACCAGTAAGATAAAAAGAACTGTGTTACTCAAGATGCTGGTTGAGTATTTGGGCCTCAGTCCACAACCAAAACAGATAGATGAGGAGTTAGGACCTGAAACCAGTCAACTTCCTGTAGCCAAAATAAAGTTGGAAAAGCTTAAAATAAAGCTAGAGTTTCAGGGAGAGAAAACAAAAGATAAATGGAGAGAGAAAGGGTTTTCCAACTCCAAAAATTGGAATGGAGTTTCAGGCTCAGAAAGAGAGACCAAACAGACAGAAGCTGCCAAGAAAACCCTCTCTCTACCTCCAAATCTCCCTACCTCAGAACCAAGTTTTGAAGCCCTTAAATATGCTAGGTTTGCTTTCAACTTTGAAGACTATGATGTGGAATCCTTTCTCGCCACTTTTGAGAAAGTAGTAGGACAGCTACAATGCCATCAGAAATCTGGACCTTTATAATACAAGGTCAGTTGACAGTGAAGACCCAAGAGATCTATTCTATGCTGACTCCTGAAATGTCCATTATTTATGAACAGACTAAGGCTTCCATCCTTAGTGCTTATGAGTTCATCCAGGAGGCAAATTGCGAGCACTTCCAGAATGCTTGTAAGACGCCCATGCAGACCTACCTAGAGCTCAACAGGCTAAAACAAATTGCATTTGACTGATGGATTCGCTCTTTAAAAAATACTGCACACCTACAATAGGTTACAAGAACTGATACTGCTAGAGGAATTTAAAAATGCCTACCCTTCAACCTAAGGATGCACTTGGAGGAGCAGAAAGTTCTCATAGCCTGGGATGCTGCAGTCACGATGGATGGCTTTGATCTCGCCCATAGTTCTGGCAACTCAGGCAGACCTTTTCCAAACCACCCTCAAAACTCTTAGAAAGATAAGGGAGAACTGGAAGAACACCCAAAAAAAAGGTACAAACGAGGGTGTGAGAAGTCCTCTCCAAATCCGAAAGAAGAACACCCGGAGGCTGATGTGTTCCCATCGTAACCAAATAGGAAACTGCAACCTGAATACTGGAAGCTAAAAAGGAAGCCTCTGGGTCTTTTAGGGCTCCAAAAGAGTAGTCCCAAAAAGGATGCCCCAGTAGGTGGTGCAGCAGATCTGGCAGGGCCCCAGTTGCAGAAATTAGCACCTCTGAGAGTATTGTCTTATGTGTGGCTGAGCTGGACAAAATCTCCGACAGAAACAGCACAAAGGGGAACCAACACCCATCAAGAAGTAGAGAATAACTAGTCAACTAAGGCAGTGAGAGAAAGGCAAAATTATTCCCACCTGTGAGAATATATTTCTTTTCTACAGAAGCTCAGCCAAAACTTAATATGAAAATCTAGAGGGTTTCAACCTCCATTTATCTTCAAATAACCAAGTGAAGGAACAGATCAGGACTGCAACACCTTAATCCTAAAGGACTCATTAAGGATACTCGATTCTTTGTTTGTTATTCTGTTAATAATCTAAATGCACGTGTCATCTTTAGAACTCATCTTTTCTTCTGTGTATGTGTCTGTGTGCTGGGGGAGGGGGGGGGGGTGGTGGGGGGGAGGGGAGGGGTGGGGGGTGGGTGGGTGGGTGAGTGTTTTTTTTGTGTTTACATTTCGGGTGTGGTGTAAATAAGCATTTATTTTTTCTTTTTATTTTAACACACCAGAAAGCCCACTTGTGCCTATGCTTTGGGTATTGCACATGTGCTTCTCCATTAGGATGAAAACAGAATGATGCATGAGTAAACTGTCCTCTCTCAACTATCACAGCATGACATTGACATTAATTGATGCCCCTTTCCATTTCTCTACACATGCGAGGGTTGCTGACATCTCAGTGATATCACTGAGCACTCACTTTGACAATGTTAGGGAGCACTATGGGCACACAGTCTGCTGAGCTTGTATACATGTTGCTGTGTACAGAGTTAAAGGCCTGTCACCCAAGTGCACATGCCATCCACCTTCCTGGATCTTATGAGACCATTAAAGCACTTGCTGTGGCACTGAACACACTGGTCACACTGCGACTGTTCACCTCCAGCCATGCCCTTCTGGTCTCCTGGCTGAGATTTTTCCAGTCAACTGCCAGGAAGAAAATCTGCCTCCGCCTCAGCCACAGCCTCGGAAAGGAGTTTTTGTGAGGCATCGGAAGATAAAGGGGGCTGCCCATGCTGGTCTCCCTATGGCAGTGCTGGCCTGATCGTATTCTCCCTGGTCAGCCAGCTCCACAGAGAACAGTAGGCCCAGTTGTGGTTGTCACTCGCCCTTTCAAAGGTGACTGCACCCAGCTCTAGGCCAATTTCAGTGCCGCCTGGGCCAATTAGCCCATTTCCATTTGAAAATTGTTGCGCAATGACATGGATGAAATATAGGGTCAGGTCCTGGAACTGAATCAGTGGCTGAGTTCCCAACCCCGGATTGAAAATCCGTCTGGCAGGGTTAGAGGTAGGTGTTCCTGTAAGTTCCTGCCATTGGCTGGCATGCCAGTTTATGTTTCCATATCCTGGCTAATCCTGAACTGTACAGACTTCTCAGTTGTTCATAACAAAGTGTAATTTAAAGTCATTTGGTGGTCCAGAACTTGAGCATTGTTGAAAAAAGAGACAGATCTAACTTTTTCGTCTTTCACTCATCAGGACAATTGCAAGAATACCAATACAAGAGGAAAACAACAATTTATACTGTATGTGAAGAGAGTGCTTATTGGTTAGCAAGTAGCATTGCCATGGAGAATGCACCACTGATGGTGGCTGACAGTTAACTGCCAGGCATTGTTTGAAATTTAAACCAGGCAGCTTGAGGGTCAGTGATAGGTGGAGATTGCCAAAAGATGTCATACACAAAAGGACAAAGAGGTGTTGATGGTGGTGATGTTAGCTAAGAAATGTGCTAATGGGGACATTAAGGGTAGAAAGCAGGACGAGCAAGGGACAGATAGCCCTAGTGGGGGTGGGGTGGGGGGATGGAATTGAAATAGGCTAAAAGGTAGAGATAAAACAATGGATAGAAATACATTTAAAAATAATGGAAATAGGTGGGAAAAGAAAAATCTATATAAATTATTGGAAAAGGGGGTGGGGATGGAGGAGAGAGTTCATGATCTGTAGTTGTTGAACTCAATATTCAGTCCAGAAAGCTGTAAAGTACCTAATTGGAAGATGAGGTGCTGTTCCTCCAGTTTGCGTTGAGCTTCACTGGATAATTGCAGCAGGCCAAAGACGGACATGTGGGCATGAAAGCAGGGTGGTGTATTGAAATGGCAAGCGACAGGGAGGTCTGGGTCATGCTTGCGGACAGACTGAAGGTGTTCCGCAAAGCAGTCACCCAGTCTGCATTTGGTCACTCCAATGTAGAGGAAACCGCATTGGGAGCAATGAATGCAGCTCCTCACACCCTGCTTCCTGTAAGGATTCCATTCCATTCTCTCAGTTCCTTCGCTTCCGTTGCATCTGTTCTGATGATGCCACTTTCAAAAACAGTTCCTCTGACATGTCTTCCTTCTTCCTTAACTGAGGTTTTCCACCCACGGTGGTTGACAGGGCCCTCAACCGTGTCCAGCCAATCTCCCGTGCATCCACCCTCACACCTTCCTCTCCTTCCCAGAACCATGATAGGGTCCCCCTTGTCCTCACTTATCACCCCACCAGCTCCGCATTCAGAGGATCATCCTCCGCCATTTCCACCAATTCCAGCATGATGCCACCACCAAACACATCTTCCCTTCATCCCACCGGCGGCACTTCGCAGGGATCGTTCCCTCTGCTGGTCCACTCTCCATCACCCCCTACACCTCAACCCTCTCCCACGGCACCTTGTCATGCAACCCCCACAAAAGGTGCAACACCTGCCCCTTTGCTTCCCCCCTCCTCACTGTCCAAGGCCCCAAACATTCCTTTCAGGTGAAGCAGCATTTCACATGTATTTCCCTCAATTTAGTCTACTGCATTCACTGTTCCCAATGCGGTTTCCTCTACATTGGAGAGACCAAACGCAGACTGGGTGACCGCTTTGTGGAACACCTTTGGTCTGTCCACAAGCATGACCCAGACCTCCCTGTCACTTGCCATTTCAACACACCACCCTGCTCTCATGCCCACATGTCCGTCCTTGGCCTGCCATAATGGTCCAGTGAAGCTCAACGCAAACTGGAGGAACAGCACCTCATCTTCCGACTAGGTACTTTACAGACTTCCGGACTGAATATTGAGTTCAACCACTTTAGATCATGAACTCTCTCCTCCATCCCCACCCCCTTTTCCAATAATTTATATATATTTTTCTTTTCCCACCTATTTCCATTATTTTTAAATGTATTTCCATCCATTGTTTTATCTCTACCTTTTAGTCTATTTCGATCCCTTCCCCCACCCCACCCCCACTAGGGCTATCTGTCCCTTGCTCATCCTTCTTTCTATCCTTAATGTCCCCATTAGCAGATTTTTTAACTAATATCAGCACTGTCAATACCCCTTTGTCCTTTTGTCTATGACATCTTTTGGTTATCTCCACCTATCACTGGCCCTCTATCCAGCTCTACCTGTCCCACCACCGCCCCCCCCCCCACCCCCGAGCCTTAAACCAACTTATATTTCACCTCTTTTCTGTTTTTATCCTTAGTTCTGATGAAGGGTCATTGGACTCGAAATATTAACTGTTTTCCTCTCCGCAGATGCTATCAGACCTGCTGAGTTTTTCTAGGTATTTTAGTTTTTGTTCTAGATTTCCAACATCCACAGTTTTTTGCTTTTATCTTATTGAAAATTAGGAGCTGTGCCTCTGATTTTCCAAAAGATTGTTCTGGCATGGAGGGCAGAATTAGGTAAATATGCCCATAAGTCTTTATGAAAACAGAATAGGGGAGAAAAGTAAACAAAGTACTGGAGGCGTTAAACCCCAAAATATTGATATCCATAGCCTCAATTTGGGTTATATATCACTATATGAAAACTTAACATTTTTCTTTGTCTGCTCCTTTACTAAATTATTTAAAATAAGCACTTCTTTAAATTCATTCATGGGATGTGGGCTTCGCTGGCTAGGCCAGCATTTGTCGCCCATCCCTAATTGCCTTTGAGAAGGTGGTGGTGAGCTGCCTTCTTGGACTGCTGCAGTCCAAGTCGTCTATTTACACCCACTGTTAGAGAGGAAGTTCCTGGATTTTGACCCAGCGACAGCGAAGACACTTGCTATAGTGCACAGAGGAGTTCTACATAAGCTTGTTAATCATTAGAACTAATATTCAAGTTGAGCTCAGTTTGAAACAGAAGATTCTAAGTTTAATCTAAAAAAAGTCACATAAACTTAGCATCATTTTTTAATCAGCTCAGTTGCTTTGGTTTCTGTAAAATGTCATAGTTCAGGTAAAATACCAATGCTGCCAAACAAACATTGCTCGAGGAATTCAACTCAGATGACAAAAATAATGTATGGCAGAAGACATTTTTTTATGATTAATAATTCATTTGGCAGGGGCTTTTCTTCTGTCAGATTTTGAATATGCTCTGCAACAATTGCTAATGTTTATTAATTAGATTGCACCTATTAAAGCTATTTAAAGATTTGAGCATTGCTTAACAGTTTCCAGTAAGTTTTTTTCTGCAAACACCAAAATTAACAATAGTTGCATGCTTTGATTGCTCACAAGTACACAGAAGAAGTAGGCATTTCTTTGCCCATTTTTTAAAGACTATGACTATAAGCTCTGTTCCTGGGCTTGAAATACTCAAACACTAAATCTCCTGTTGTCTTCAGGGATGTAGAATGGTATTTGCATTAGGCCACATCACTGTCAATCGACAGAACTGCTACTATTGTATCTCAAGCTGTACATCACACATTATCAGGAATGGTTAAAAAACTACATTTGAATTCAATCCTAAGCCTTTAAAGTCTCTCTTGTTTTTTCAGCCTTTAAGCATCTCTCTTTAGCTTGCTCTCTATCCTAATTTAGAAGATCAATACTATTGAAGCCCTGGAGAAGGTGCAGAACGATTTACAAGGATAATACCAGAATTGAGAAGTTTTAACTACCAGGAGAAGCTAAACAAGCTGGGATATTTTTCTCTGGAAAAGTAAAGACTGAGGGGTGACCTAATCTTCGTCATTGTCTTCTTTTCTGTTCTCACATCTGTTTGACCTAATAGAGGTCGAAAGAATGATGAAGAGGTTTGATAGGATAAGGATAGAAAAAAAGTTTCACTTGAGGGGAATTATTCTTAGATTACATATTTATAATTTTATATTTAATATAATTTTATATTTAAATATTGGAGCAGGAGAGAATTTGCGGGGGAATTAAATCATTGAATTCACAACCCCAACCTGACACACATGTGCAACTTTTTTACCTGCAACAGATTTCCGTGGCATCCAAGTAACCCACTATGGAGAGGTGGATCAATAATTATAATATTTAAATGAGGCTCCATTCCTGAGATTCTGGTTGTGATGTGAAATTGATAACCTTTGCACGGGTTAAATTGCTCCATGTTTAATTGTGTGCATCTGTTACTATTGATGCCCACTGTGCTTGATTGATTGCCAGGGTGTAGACTCGGAGGAAAGTAAACAAACTGTAAAAAGCGAACTGAGCATGGAACAGATACTTTAAAGCACTGTGAGTAAAACTGTTACACACATCACATAGAAACTAGCTTTCTGAAATATAAAATAAAATAACGACTCTGACACCTTCCTTCGCCGAGAGATCCACCCATTTCATGGGATCGTTGGATTTTGGGGTTCAAGACTTGCTCAATCCAAGGTTGGACAGTCCAGATCCTCAAGAAGGCAATACTCATATATTGGTTTGAAATAGGAAACCAGCTCACAAAAGACATGTCTATGTTTAATACATCATTAAGTGCTGTTGAAAAATACTTAAGGCAAAAGAAAAGTGTGATGATCAATGATATACATTCTGTCAGAAATGCCAAGGAAATGGTGAACCCATTAAACCAGGCTTGTCCAACCCAATGAGTCTATGTCTTTTTGCAAGGAGGAGCCACATTTCAATTTTTTCTCACTCAAGAGGCTGATAAGCAAATTTTGGAAAGAAAAAAAATTACATGTAGATTCAGAGGCAACATCCCAGTTCTTTAAGGCCAGATCTGTGCCTTATGCCCTGAAGGAGCAGATGGATGCAGAATTGTGCTGCTTAGAGAAGTTAGGCATAATCCAGCAAGTCCAATGTTCAGAATGGGCAACACCCATAGTCCCTGTGAAGAAACCAGATCAAAATATTCGCATTTGTGAAGACTACAAATTAACTGTGAACAAGGCTGCTAAATTAGATAAATATCCTATCCCAAGGATTGAAGATTTGTACGCTAAGCTCGTTGGAGGAAAGTCCTACACCAAACTGGACAGTTAGGGCTGGACAGCACATCTGGAGAGTATGTAACGATCAACACTCACAAGGGCCTGTACCAAGATACATGCCTACCCTTTGGTGTATCATCTGCCTGTGCGATTTTCCAAAGAATCATGGAAAGCCTATTACAAGGACTTCCCCGAGTTGTAGTGTACCTAGATGACGTCCTGATCACAGGATCAACAGAAGCCGAACATTTGGCCAACCAAGCAGAGGTTTTAAGGAGATTTTTGGAAGCTGGTGTACGACTGAAGAAAGACAAATGTACCATCCAAGCGACTGAAGCCACTTATTTGGGTCACCGAGTGGATGCCCAGAGATTGCATCCAGTAGATAGAAAGTCATAGCAATCAAGGTGGCGCCCTCTCCTACCAGTGTCACTGAACTCAAGACCTTCTTGGGCGTGATTAAATTATTATGGTTGCTTCTTGCCAAATTTTCAATACTTACTATTGAAAAAGAACTATTGGTGGTCATGGAAGGCACAAGAAGAAGCCTTCGTAAAATTTAAAGAGCTATTACACTTAAAAAGATAAAAGCAAAATACTGCGGATGCTGGAAATCTGAAACGAAAACAGAAAATGCTAGAAAAACTCAGCAGGTCTGACAGCATATGTGGAGAGAGAAAAACAAAGTTAACGTTTTTAGTCCGTATGACCCTTCTTCAGAAGAGTCATACGGAGCATTCAGAAGATTTGCTTCTTTCAGAAGAATGCTCTGAAGAAGGGTCATACGGACTCGTAACATTAACTTTGTTTTTCTCTCTCCACAGACGCTGTCAGACCTGCTGAGTTTTTCCAGCATTTTCTGTTTTTATTTCACTCATCATGTCTACTAGTACTTTATGACCAATCAAAAGAATTAATATTAACCTGTGATGCATCTCCTTATGGTGTTGGAAGATGGTTGGAAGAAGGTTCCGAAAAGCCAGCAGAATCTGTCTCCAGAATCTTCTCTGCAGCCAAGAAGGGTTACTCATAACTTGAAAAAGAAAGTTTATCCGTGATATTTGGAATAAAGAAATGCCATCAATATTTGCTTGGTTGACATTTCATTATAGTGTCTGATCACAAGCCACTTATGGGTTTATTTAGTGAAGATAAAGCAATGTCACCAATAGGCTCTGCCAGAATTCAAAGATGGGCTTCGACTTTGTCTGCATATGAGTACACCTTTATGCACCATTCAGGTGTGCATAAAGCAAATGCAGCTGCCCTCAGTCAACTTCCTTTGCCAGATAACAGCACACATTCTCCAGTGCCACAAGAAGTTGTACTTGCGTTGAATTTCCTGGACTCGTTGTCAGTCTGTGCAAAGCAAATAAAGAATTGGACAAATCAATCCAATTTTACCAGTAGTCCGAGACCAGGTATTGTAAGTATGGTCGAATGCACCAGCCTCTGAAGAGTTAAAACCAGTCTATGCCTGTAAAGCTGAGTTAAGTCATCAAAACGGAATCATGTTGTGGGGAACAAGAGGAAGGAAGAGAACCACTCTTGACAGAGCTTCACACTGCGCATCCAGGCATTTTGAAAATGAAGATGCAAAACTATATCTGGTGGTCAGGTACAGACAGTGATATTGAATAAATGGTTAAACACTGTCTCCAGTGTCAGCAACAACAGAAGTTGCCCATTTCAGCTCCATTGCATCCGTGGGAGTGGCCTGGTCGACCCTGGGTTAGACTTTGTAGGTCCGTTATTATGTACCATGATTTTTTTGATCATCAACACGCATTCTAAGTGGGTGGATGTGGATGAAGTTAGATCACCGACATAATGTGGAACTACTGAAAAGCTGCACCAATGTTCTAGTGTACATTCTGGCCACCCAGAAATCATTGTTTCAGATAACAGTACTGCTTTCACTAGTATGGAATTCCAGAGATTCATGAGTTTAAATGGGATTAAACATATTAAAGCAGCACCATATCATCCCTTATCAAATGGGTTAGAAGAAAGAGCAGGGCAAGCTTTTGAAACAGGAATGAAGAAGTTATCCGAAGGAACGTTAGAAACTCAAATTTGATGATTTCTTCTCAACTATTGCATGACTCCTCATGCAACTACAGGTTCAATACCATCTGAATTACTGATGAAATGCCGCCATCATACAAGGTTGAGAATGGTATTTCCAAACTTAGAGGGGATGAACCAGTGTAGTCAGAAAGTAAATCATGATAGTCACAGCAAAGCTCGAAAATCTACTGTGGGAGAGAGTTTTCGTATGAAATTTTTGAAATGCATCAAGATATTGCCTGGTATAATTGTCTCTGAAACTGGACCTTTGTCATACTAAGTAGAAGTGGAAAACCAGAATGTTCGAAAACATGTGGATCAACTAAGGAGTAAAGAGACCACTCCAACAACCAGTTATTCCACCTGTAATTGATGTCAAATCACTAATCCTTGAATCACAGAATCACACAGTGCAGAAGAGGCCTTTCAGCCCTCCAAGTCTGCACTTGGCACATAGCCTTGAATGTTATGACGTGCCAAGTGCTCATCCAGGTACTTTTTAAAGGATGTGAGGCAACCTGCTTCCACCACCCTCCCAGGCAGCGCATTCAAGACCGTCACCATCCTCTGGGTAAAGAGGTTTTTCCTCACATCCCTCCTAAACCTCCTGCCTCACCTTGAACTTATGACCCCTCGTGACAATGAAGGGGAACACCTGCTCCCTATCCATCCTGTCCATGCCCGTCATAATCTTGTACACCTTGATCAGGTCGCCCCTCAGTCTTCTCTGCTCCAATGAAAACAACCCAAGTCTATCCAACCTCTCTTCATAACTAAAATGTTTCATCCCAGGCAACATCCTGGTGAATCTCCTCTGCACCCCCTCCAGCGCAATCACATCTTTCCTGCACACAGTACTCCAGATATGGCCTCACCAAGCTTCTATACAACTCCAACATGATCCCCTTACTTTTGTAATCTATGCCTCGATTGATAAAGGCAAGTGTCCCATATGCCTTTTTCACCACACCGCTAACATGCCCCTCTGCCTTCAGAGATCTATGGACACACACGCCAAGGTCCCTATGTTCCTCAGAACTTCCTAATGTCAAGCCGTTCATTGAATACTTCCTTGTCAAATTACTCCTTCCAAAGTGTATCACCTCACACTTTTCAGGGTTAAATTCCAAATTCCATCTGCCACTTATCTGCCCATTTGACCATCCCATCTACATCTTCCTGTAACCCAAGACACTCAGCCTCACTGTTAACCACCTGGCCAATCTTTGTGTCCTCTGCAAACTTACTAATTCTACCCCCCACGTAGTCATTTATGTCGTTTATATAAATGACAAATAATAGGGGACCCAGCACAGATCCCTGTGGTACGCCACTGAACACTGGCTTCCAGTCACTAAAGCATCCTTCTATCATCACCGAGATAAAAACAAAAAAACTGCAGATGCTGGAAATCCAAAACAAAAACAGAATTACCTGGAAAAACTCAGCAGGTCTGGCAGCATCGGCGGAGAAGAAAAGAGTTGACGTTTCGAGTCCTCATGACCCTTCGACAGAACTCTGTTCTGTCGAAGGGTCATGAGGACTCGAAATGTCAACTCTTTTCTTCTCCGCCGATGCTGCCAGACCTGCTGAGTTTTCCCAGGTAATTCTGTTTTTGTCTTCTATCATCACCCTCTGTCTCCTACAACTAAGCCAATTTTGAATCCACCTTATCAAATTACCCTGTATCTCATGTGCATTTGCCTTCTTTATAAGTCTTCCATGTGGGACCATGTCAAAGGCTTTGCTGAAATCCATATAAACTACATCAACTACACTACCCTCATCTACACACCGAGTCACCTCCTCAAAAAATTCAATCAAATTTATTAGGCATGACCTCCCTCTGACAAAGCCATGCTGACCATCCCCGATCAAACCTTGCCTCTCCAAGTGGATTCTCCTTCAGAATTTCCTCCAAACTACAGACTCAATGGTCTGTAGTTCCCTGGCTTATCTCTACAACCCTTCTTAAATAGCAGAACCACATTAGCTGTTCTCCAGTCCTCTGGCAGCTCCCCTATGGCCAGAGAGGAATTAAAGATTTGGGTCAGAGCCCCTGCGATCTCCTCTCTTGCCTCCCTCAGCAGTCTGGGACACAAATCATTCGGACCTGGAGATTTGTCCACTTTTAAGCCTGCCAAAACCTCCAATACCTTGTCACTCCCTATATCAATTTGCTCAGGAACCTCGCAGTCTCTCTCCCTGAGTTCGATTACTTCCTCCTCATTCTCTAGGGTGAAGATGGATGTGAAGTATTTGTTCAACACTCTAACGATGTCCTCTGGCTCAACCCATAGATTGCTCCCTTGGTCCCTATTCTTTCCCTGGTTATCCTCTTCCCATTGATACACTTAGAATATCTTGTGATTTTCCGTACTTTTACCAGACAGAGCTTTCTCATACCCCTCTTTGCTCTCCTAATCGCTTTCTTAAGCTCTACCCTGTACTTTTTGTACTCTACTAATGCCTCCGCTGATTTGCTTCCCTTGGAGCTGCTAAAAGCCTCTCTTTTCCTTCTCCATGTATGCTGAATATCTCTGATCATCCATGGTTCTCTGGGCTTGTTACTCCTTCCTATCACCCTAGAAGGAACATGTCGAGCCTGTGCCCTCCCCATTTCCTTTTTGAATGCCCCCCACTGCTCCTCTATAGATTTCCCCACAAGTAGCTGTTCCCAGTCTACCTTGTTCAGATCCTGCCTTATTTTATTAAAATCCACTCTCCCCCAATCCAAAATATATTTTTTTGCAACTTGTCTATTTCTTTGTCCATGATGAGCTTAAATTGTACCATGTTGTGGTCGCTATCACTAAAATGCTCCCCCACTACCACCTCAGCCACCTGTCCGGCTTCCTACTCAGAATTAGGTCCAGCACTTCACCGTCCCTTGTTGGACCCTCTACATGTTGACCTAAAAAGTTCTCCTGTACACATTAAGAAATCCACTCTGTCCAAGCCCTTAACACCATGTCTATCCCAATTAATGTTGGGAAAGTTGAAATCACCTAATATAATTACCCTATTGTTATTGTTTTTACACAGCTCCACAAATTGTGCACATATTTGCTCCTCAATTTCTCACTGATTACCTGGCGGTCTATAATAAACACCTAACAATGTGGCTGCCTCTCTTTTATTCCTAAGCTCTACCCACAAAGCTTCATTTGATGCCCCCTCCAAGATATCATCTCTCCTTACTGCAGTAACTGACTCCTTAACTAATAATGCAATGCTTCCTCCTCTTTTACCCCCTCTCCTGTCTCACCTGAAGATTCTATAACCTGGCATGTTGAGCTGCCAACCCTGCCCCTCCCTCAATCACGTCTCAGTGATGGCTACTATATCACAATTCCACATGTCATTCCTCAACCTTAACTCATCTGTTTTACCCGTAATACTCCTGGCATTAAAGAAGAGGCCATCCAGCCTTGCCCTACTCCCTTGAAACCTAATGCAGCTGTACTCCCTCTGACTTGATTGTTTTACTGTATTATGATGTGTCCCTATTCTGCTAACATTCTGTGTCCCCTTCCCCTGCCAAATTAAACTCCTCCCAGCAGCACCAGCAAACCCGCCCATAAGGATGTTAGTCCCATTCTGGTTCAGATGTACACCCTCCCGATTGTAAGGGTCCCACCTTCCCCAGAAATGGTCCCAGTGATCCAGGAATTTAAAACCCTCCCTCCTGCACCAACTCTTAAGTCACATATTCATCTGTGCTATTCTCCTATTTCTGAGCTCGCTAGCATGTGGCACTGGCAGTAATCCAGAGATTACAGCCCGAGAGGTCTTGCTTTTTAGTCCACTGCCTAACTCCCTGAATTCTTGATGCAAGACCTCATCCCTCTTTCTACCTATGTCATTGATACCAACGTGTACAACGACCTCTGCCTTATTACCCTCCTTCAGGATGCCCTGTTCAGTGACATCCCGGACCCTGGCACCAGGGAAGCAACACACCATCTTGGAGGCACGTTGATGGCCACAGTTGCGCCTATCTGTTCCCCTGACTATAGAATCCCCTAATACTATTGCTCTTCCTCCCCTCCTGTACAGACAGCTGCTTGTGGAGCCAGAAGCTTGGGTCTGTCTGCACCCCCTGGAGGAACCAGTGCCCTCATCAGCCTCCAAAATGGAATACCGATTTGCCAGCGGGACCCCAGGGGTCACCTGAACTACCTGCCTATTTCTTTGGGACTGCCTGGTGGTCACCCATTCCCTTCCTTCCTCAAGTCCCTTGAGCTGCGGTGTGACCACCTCTCTAAACATGCTTTCCATTATGCTCTCAGACTCACGGATGCTCTAAAGTGTCCCCAGCCGCCGTTTCAGCTCTGAAACCTGAACTTCCAGGAGCTGCAGCTGGACACACTTCCTGCACACATGCTGGTCCCAGGCATTGGAAATGTTCCCAGCTTCCCACATGGAGCACGAGGAGCACACTGGGGTTTTGAGCTCTCCTGCCATGACTTATCCCTTTAAATTAAACCTTTTAAATCAATTACTCTAGGGCCCTTCTTTCCTGATCCTCATTACTGTAGAATATACAAACTATAAACTGCAAAAAGACCTTAAACTATTAGCGATAAAAGTAGTTAATGCTTTCCCAACCTTACCCACTACTTACCAGTCATTCCTTTCCCTTGTAGCCTCTCCTGCTGCAGTAGGGCAAGACCACCCTCTGAAGATTTGAGCAAAGAAAAAATTCAAAGAGCACTTCTTACCCTCTGCACCAAATTGCCAATACCCACACTCACCCTGGCTGTGTCTCACTCAGGATGAGGTCTCTCCCCTGTTCGTGCAAGCACACTGTAGTGCTAGATCAGCCTACAATAGACATAACTGATGTCTCTAATTCAACAGAGATTTAATTCAACAAATAATCCTGAACTGCCATTGTCTAAGGACGTCCCTGATGTTGCAGTTCCTGATCACATCGATGCAGTGGGAGAATCTCATGTTATACAGCTATGTCTCTCTAACCGAATTAGAAAACTACCTTGGAGACTTAATCTATAATCGCATGACCTGTGTGTATATGTGTAGGTTATGGATTAAGATATTCTTGTAAATAAGAGATGAAAATAGTTAAAGGGGGAGGAATGTAGTGATTGTAAGTAAAACTTTTCTTACTGTTTTAGGGATCATTTGATCATATTAACAAATCAGCCCTAAGAATGGGTAAGTTTAGGGGCGGAGATTTCTTGTTATGGACCTGGTTCAAGCATGTAGTTTTTCAGGAGCTCTGTAAATAAAGTTAACTGTTTCAAGTAAGAAACCTGTCCAGTACACCAAGCTTTTTACACTCTCTCCTCTCCCTCTCATCCACAGACCCATGCTCACACTCTTTCCTCTCCCACATTCACACACAAACACTCAACACTCTCCTCTCTCTCTCTCACACACATACACACTCTTCCCCTTTCCCTCTCAGACTCACGCTCTCCCCACCTACACACATAAACACACACTCTCCCCTCTCTCTCACATACAATCACGCTCTCTCCTCTCTCACACACATTCTCCCCTCTCTCTCTCTCACATGCACACACACACTGTCCCCTCTCTCACACACTCACATTGTCCTCTTCCTCACATGCACACACACTCACACCCTTCCTCACACACACACTGTCCTCTCTCTCATACATATTCACCTTCTCTCTCACACACACACACACATTCTCCCCCTCTCTCACATACACTCTCACTGTCCCCTCTATCTCACACACATGCACACACTCACTCCCCTCTCTTTCACAGACACTCACTCTCCCCTCACACACATTCACATTCTGCCCTCTCTCTCTTACACACACACGCACTTATGCTCTCTCCTTACTCTCGCACATGGGTGGGCTCCGTGCTAGCTCCAGGCCAGCAGGCACCCCACACTTACTGTGGCCCCAGCCACCCCGCTCTCACTCCAGGCCCCCAGCGCTCACTCTTGCACTCCCCTGCCCCACCCCCTCACCCCCTCACCCCCTCACCATTCTTGCTCCTGCATCTGTTCCTGGCTCCACTCTCACCCTCGCTCTAGTCCCCGGCTTTTGTTCCTGCTCTGGTCCCTGGTGCTCTCCACTTGTTCCAGTCCTTGGCCCCCTCCCGCTCTCACCCTAGTCTCTGCCTCCCTCCCCAAATCTACACCCCTGCTCTCAATCTGTGCCCTGGAACTTACCTTGAAAACGTATCTTCCCACTGTTTGCTGTTTGTCCAATCACAAACTGGTTTCTCCCTGCATTTGCTGCTATCAGGCTCACTATCAGCAAGAAATGCAGGAATATACCAGCCTGTGATTGGACAAGCAGCTGTATGGCATTTTCCAAATGTTAGTCAGTTGAATATCCAACAAGCCTTGGTGATTGAATCTGGAGAGCTCAAGGGCCACAATTCAGCCCATGGGCTGCGAGTTGGACAAGCCTGCATTAAACAATGCACGGCAGCATTATGACAATTTGCTTCTGCATGTAAATTTGGCAGACTGACCAACAACCTAATCTATAACCAATTAATTAAAAATACTTCAATTACATGAATTAGGGAACATCTCCTCATGGAGGATGGTGATTTAGCCTTGGAAATGTCCATGACCTTGGCAGTCCAAATCAACTCAAATCTGCCATGTTAGATTTGAAGAGGTTACATAGAAATGCACCCTCGTACTCAGGGCTGTGGACACATGTTGCCCAATCAGCTCAAGTGCAAGGGTTACAGACAAAGAGACCTCAGCAATTTCATTAACGGATGCCCCATCATGGTCAGATACCCTCAAAACTGTGCCTAAGTTATGCAGATGCTCATTGATTCACATGTTCAGCTTGAAGGAAAAAATGTAACTCATGCTTAAAGTTGAATCACTTCACAAAGCTGGTCAAAGAAGAGGACTTAATTGGGTTGACACATGGAGGAGTCTCTTCCTGAGTGAGGTACAGCACATGTATACTGTCACGAATGATAAAGCACCAGTTCATTTTAAGGAATGCTCAGCCGAGATTGTGGTGTTTCTGTATTCTTGCTCACGTCGCGGACATCCAAGGAGCAGAAGATGTTTCAGCCCTACCGCAACACGACCCTGGAGGAACATATGCATCGCATACTGGGTGGATCCTATTGGACATGGTTCTGGTACAAAGCAGCTCTGGGAAGGTGGGAAGTCACCATTGATGGTTTGCTTCAGGATATCAGTGTCTTGCCCATGGTCTTTTGCGGATGATGGTCGAGGGGGCAGAGAGGATGCTCCAGATGTGAGTGAGAGTGGAAGGTGTACCGAGGGGGTGCGTGGGGGGTTGCGTGTGAAGTTGGGAGGGGGGAACAATGGCATCACGTGGGGTGACATGCAGAACACATTTTGACAAGTGTGACATGCAGAAGTCGAGACTTACTGTCAGGGCCTTGCTTAGGGAGGAGGGTGTAACTGGGAGAATATGGAAACTGGGGAGGTAGGTGTAAGGGGGGAAGAAGATGTAAAGGAAGCAGTTTGGAATGGGAGAAGGAGTTCGGGTGGAGGAAGGAGTTCGGAGGGGGAAATGAGTCCGGGGAGGAAGGAATAAGGGCGGAGGAAGGAGTAAAGGGGCATGTCCAGCTGAATGTGCAAGGGAGGAGTCTGTGGAATCTATGACTGCCTCCTGGGGAGTGAAATAAGAGTGGATGTGGTAGGAGGGAATGGTGAGAATGAGAGAGGGCAGAGTGAGCCGGAGGGTGAGGATGTGATGGTAGCAACAGAAGGGACAGTGGGGGTAAAAACAAAAAACTGCGGATGCTGGAAATCCAAAACAAAAACAGAAATGCCTGGAAAAACTCAGCAGTTCTGGCAGCGTCGGCAGAGAAGAAAAAAGTTGACCTTTCGAGTTCTCATGACCCTTCAACAGAACTAAGTAAAAATAGGAGAGGGGTGAAATATAAGCTGGTTTAATGTTGCGGGGTGGGGGGAGAAGTTGTGGGGGAGGTGGTTGTAGGGACAAGCAAGTGAGCAGATAACCAAAAGATGTCACAGATAAAAGAACAAAGAAGTGTTGAAGGTGGTGCATTTTCACATGGTCCATCTCTGACACTTCCCTTCCCTTCCTTGACCTCTCTGTCTCAATTTCTGGTGATAGACTGTCCACCAATATCCATTACAAGCCTACCGACTCCCACAGCTACCTCGACTACAGCTCCTCACACCCCGCTTCCTGTAAGGACTCCATCCCATTCTCTCAGTTCCTTTGCCTCTGTCGCGTCTGTTCTGATGATGCTACCTTCAAAAACCTCTGACATGTCTTCCTTCTTCCTTAACCGAGGTTTTCCACCCACGGTAGTTGACAGGGCCCTCAACCGTGTCCGGCCCATCTCCCACGCATTCGCCCTCACGCCTTCTCCTCCATCCCAGAAACATGATAGGGTCCCCCTTGTCCTCACTTATCACCCCACCAGCCTCCGCGTTCAAAGGATCATCCTCCGCCATTTCCGCCAACTCCAGCATGATGCCACCACCAAACACATCTTCCCTTCACCCCCCCGGCGGCATTCCATAGGGATCGTTCCCTCCGGGACACCCTGGTCCACTCCTCATCACCCCCTACTCCTCAACCTCCACCTACGGCACCTCCCCATGCATACGCAAAATATGCAATACCTGCCCCTTCACTTCCTCTCTCCTCACCGTCCAAGGGCCCAAACATTCCTTTCAAGTGAAGCAGCATTTCACTTGCATTTCCCCCAACTTAGTCTACTGCATTTGTTGCTCCCATTGCGGTTTCCTCTACACTGGAGAGACCAAACGCAGACTGGGCGACCGCTTTGCAGAACACCTTTGGTCTGTCTGCAAGAATGACCCAGACCCCCCTGTCGCTTGCCATTTTAACACTCCACCCCCTACTCTCTTGCCCACATGTCTGTCCTTGGCTTGCTGCATTGTTCCAGTGAAGCCCAACGTAAACTGGAGGAACAGCACCTCATCTTCCAACTAGGCACTTTACAGCCTTCCGAACTGAATATTGAATTCAACAACTTTAGATCTTGAACTCCCTCCTCCAACCCCACCCCCTTTCTCTTTTTTCCCCTTCCTTTTGTTTTTTCCGATAATTTATATAGATTTTTCTTTTCCCACCTATTTCCATTATTTTTAAATCTATACCTTTTATGCCCTTTTAGTCTTATTTCACCCCACCCCCACTAGAGCTATCTGTACCTTGCGTGTCCTGCTATCCATTCTTAATTAGAACATTCTTTTAGATAATATCACCACCTTCAACACCTCTTTGTTCTTTTGTCTGGGACAGTCGGGGTTGTTGGTGGGGACTCGGAGGCAGACACAGACCCTGGGGATGGGAAGGCAGAGGCCGGGGAATTCAATGTGGATGGGAGTGGGATTCTTGGAAAGGTAGGGAACGTTAACCTGGACATCCCAGAAAGGGATGGTAGGTGACGCCAGGGGTTCAACAGTGATGGAGGAAAGGACATAGGTGACTGGGGGAGGGGAAAGGACCAGGGAGCTGAAGACAAACTTTATCAGTATCATGCTTCTAAAATCGAAAGAGAAAGGAGCCTTATGTTGGGCGGGAACAGGTGCTGCATGGGAGTGTGATCAGTAGGTGGGTGGAGATGCAGGTCAGCTCAGATAGACAACTGAAAGAGAACCCCAGTAGGCAGCATTGAAAATGCTCAGACATTGACATGAGTGTGATGGGGGAAGGATCCATGTTTGTGGGAGAGTGTTTGCACGAGGCTCCGAAAGGCCCTGCCACACACGCACCTCTCCCTCCCGAATCACTCATGAGCTGGCTGCGTGCAGCTGAACTGCTAGTGTGGTGGGATGCAGGAAGAGGACTCGCAAAGCCTGTCAATGAAGCTGAAAGATGCCATTACACATTATTCAGTGAAAGTGAATATATTTTCAGATTATAAAGTGACAATATGTGCTCACCCGTGCAACCACTTGTGATCAGAAATTCTTAACTTTTCTATGCCTAACATTTCTAGGTGCTGCCCTGACATCTGCAGAAGGGGTGGACACAGCCTGTGCAATGGTTGGCTCTGTTGCCTCTGGTGATTTTGGCGCATGTCCTCTGGAGAGTCGAGGTCTTGAGGGCCCCGGCTTGCTTTAGCTGTCCTCCTGTGGGCCAGCTGCTCCCTCTGCAGTGACAGAGAATTAGGTTGAGGGGGTCACAGGCAAAGAGGACTCAAAGGAAGAGGACAGCCTCTGAGACTCCTGAGTGGATGACCCAGGGATGTCCAGCTGCCATTCCTCCACCCTTTGGGTGCCCGAGGGCCCCAGCCTGACTCCTTGAGGGGAAGGAGCATCTGGATGGACATTGAGGTGCCCTGTTGCCATCTCGCTTTGCCGTTGCAGAACTCATCCATGGCTATTGCGATGAGTGCAGGTCTGCGCGCATCTCCGGTTTCTGCTGGACCAGGGTCTCCATGGTGTTCACCATCCTTCCCATAGAGACCTTAATAGCACGCATGTGGACAGCACTGCATCAAAGGGCAGGCAGATGCCCTCCAACCTGTGTGCCACTCTGTTGAGAGCTTCCAACAACTCTGCGTGATGTTCCCCCCCCCCACTTCTGCTGACTCTCCATGATGAGTTGGCAGAACAAATCCAGAGGCCCGTCATTTGACTCGGGTCTCACAGATGCCTCATCCCAGTGGACCTCCATTGCGTCCAGTAGGTGATTGAGGGAGCCTTCGCTAAATCTAGGGACAGCATGTTTCCTCCCTTTGGCAGCCATCAATTTGCACCAGCTTCCTATCCCTTGAAGGGTGCTAGCTCTTTGCAGGGGCAGCCTTTAAATATGGCGCCTGGTTTACTGAAAGCCTGATGTGATAGCAGGGCAGGCAAATGAGAGGAGACCTGCTAGTGACCCGACGTGTCTCCCGGGAATGCATGATTAATGAGGCAGGATTGGGACGATGCAGTGTGAAAAGCCGCCATTGCAGCCAGTGGGTAAACATCCATTCTCCCGCCCGCTATCGCACTTAGCTCTAGGGCAGAATCATCCCAGATTTGCACCATCAGCATCATTTCATGACTCCACAGTTTTCATAAAGCTTGACATGTGATCAAACTACCAGTGGAGCAAAGCTGATATCGTACAGCTTTTGTTACTCAAGATGTGTTTTAGGACCATAGAATGTTCTACGGACTAAGTTCAGCACCTAGTGCATTCCACATGATCATTCCTTCAGTCTTCGCAGACATTGAGAATATTTGACGACATTGTTGTCCATGTAAGGGGCAAAGCAGAACATGATCAATGATGCTCACTCATCTCGAACAACACAATTTGATGCTCAACAAGGGCAAATGCACATTTGTGTCACTTGAGATTGACTTCCTAGAAAATAGAGTGACTGTAGCTGGAGTAAAGCCTACACACATCAAAGCCATTCATGCACATCTAGACCTGATTAATATGAATGAGTTGGCATCGTTCCTTGGTACTGCCAACTTTTATCACAAATTTGTTCCTAAATATGCAGAGATTGTGGAATCTCTTTGGAAGCTACTTTGTAAAGATGCATAATGGGAAAGGATAATCATACAGCAAACAATGTTGACACATTAAAGGTGAAGATAACATTTCCACTAGTCCTTGTGCATTTCACCACACATACAGAAACATATGCCACATCGGATGCATCAAGAAACCTGATTGGAGCTGTACTCTCACAGTATATTGAAGAAAGCAAATACCCAATTTGTGAGTAGCCGTGTGAGTAGCCGTCCTTCATCTCAGTGGGCTGCAAGGTTGAAATTGGGTATGTGCACTGACCATGACTCCCATCAATAAGATTAAGTACATTTAATACATGCCAAATATTTCATAATGAGTTATAGAAAATGTTTAATCATTCATATATTAATAGAATAGCATTCGATGATGCTTGTTTCACTAATTTGCCATCGGAGAATGGCTTTCCATTTTTTGCAAGTAACCAAGCAATACGATAGCTAGCCAAAGTTACGGCGTCACTCTCATTTAATGCTCATCTAAGTACCTGCTTCTGTGTTTCCACGGCTTCCTTCAGATTTGGAAGCTGTTGAGCATGTTGGGCAGAGCCTACCAGGAATTTTGCTAGTGAGAGGAATGGCGTGTTTCATACTGTCTCTTAATGTATTTTTTTTGGAACTGATATCATTTCATTGCAAATTAAGCAAAATGGCCTCCCTTTCTGTTCAATAACAAAATAATCCCTCTCCTAACCCTCTTTTACCACTCTGCCCTCATAACCTAGAAAAAGACCTGCTGCCTTACTGGATCTGACAGCCCAGTGACTATGAAAGTCACCACCACTCTCAACTTTTTTGCCTCTCTTTCATTCCTGGGTGCTGTGGATGACATATTGAGGGTCTTAGAGTCCTCCGCACACAAGTGCGTAAGGCAGGTGATGGATAGATGGAGTGTCTGCCAAGGTTGGCTGTTATATAAATATCCCAATAATCAAAATGAATGGGCACTCGTATTTACATCTATGGTTGGTTTTCCACAGGTATAGGTGACCACTATCCAAAAGCCATCACAGCAAACAGGATTTCTTATAAAGTACAAGGGGTTTCATTCCATCAAGTTTCTGCTGGTGTGCAATAACAAGTAAAGGGTGCTATAACATAAGCAGTATGACAAATAGATTTGTCATTGTGCATTTCAGGTACCTGGAAAGCTCTGGAGGCATCCTTTGGTACTCACCAGAGAGGGTTTTTATGATAAATGTGGTGTGTTGTGTTCTGCATAACAGAGCACAGCAGCTAAGCCTGAAGGAACAAACTGCACAGGACTCCTTACCTGATGAGGGTTCCAATGGAGGGAATGAGGATGAGAAGAAGGAAGATGGGGCCCCAACACCAGACCACTTAATCGCATTGCTACTCGTGATGCCATGGATGTCTGCATAGCTTGAAGGCTCAGTTAAACACTCAAACTTGGCCAAAACGACTGTCATATCCCCAGCCCCCTCCCCTCCCCTCCCCTCCCCTCCCCACACCCCTGCTTCACAAGCAGTCGAATAATCAACCTTCCATCTGTTGCTCAACTACCAACTGGCCTCAGTTACTTAATGTGTTCACATTTCTCACCAAGCAACTGAAAACCATAGTGACACCAGTCACAAAAGAATGGTGAACATGGGAAACTGGTGCAAATGAATACACTTTAAGTGACTTTTATAAATTTAAGATAAACTTCAATCTGTACATAGGGTTGGCTCCACCTAATTGGTAACTGATATCGCAGTAGCTTTATAGGCCGTAAATTTCCAGCACCGCGTCCCCCCACCCCAACAAAACAACGGGTTCCCCCACAGTGGACTGGTGAGCCATAGAAATCTCCATTCACATCAGCGGGACTCGAAGATTTCCAGTGTGAGGGGTTGAAAAATTCTGGCCAATAAATGGATATGCTGTTTGGGTTTATTGTATTCTCAGTTGATTTTAATTGCCTATAACCCTAGACTTGGTCCAACCTTTTCAAATCTCTATCCATAGAAGTCAACTGGCTAAATAGCTGCCTGCTTGGGTGGACGCAAAAGATCCCAAAGCACTATTTTGAAAACGAGCAGAGGAATTATCCCAGTGTCCTGGCCAATATTAATCCCTCAATTAACATCATGAAAAAACAGATCTGGTCATTATTAAATTACTGTTTGTGGAAGTTCACTGAGCATAAATTGGCTGTCATGTTTCCTACATTACAACTGTGACTACATTTCAAAAGTACTCTATTGACTGTATTCATCAGGACACTTGCAAGAATACCAATATAAGGGGAAAACAACAATTTATACCGTATGTGAAGAGAGTGCAGACAGAAAGAACATCTACATAGATTGTGTCTATTTCAGCTAAACAAAATAAGTGACAGCCATTCGCTGACTCATTCCTCAGGGCAATGCCTTGAGATTCCCAACTTACTAATATTTGTTTGTGAATTGATAATTGTGATCTCACCTAAAATAGGCACACATGCATGTCTAGAGGGGTCCCTAAGGATCCACAAAGAGAATCTTGAAGCGTGGTACCTTTTATTCAGTCAAACTTTTTAATCAGACTCCTGTTAAATAAAAATGCTAAGTTAGCTCAGTTGGTCCAAAATGGGTTTTCTAGGAGGATTCTCAGGACATATCCCAGAAAAGATACCACAAGCATCACCGCTAAGGAAACGTGCTGTTAAGTTATGCATTATTGTAACTAACATACACAAAGTACAAAACACAAACAGAATTACCTGGAAAAACTCAGCAGGTCTGGCAGCCTCGGCGGAGAAGAAAAGAGTTGACGTTTCGAGTCCTCATGACCCTTCGACAGAACTTGAGTTCGAGTCCAAGAAAGAGTTGAAATATAAGCTGGTTTAAGGTGTGTGTGGGGGGTGGGTGGGGGGGGGGGGGGGGCGGAGAGAGAGAGAGAGAGAGAGAAGTGGAGGGGGTTGGTGTGGTTGTAGGGACAAACAAGCAGTGATAGAAGCAGATCATCAAAAGATGTCACCAACAATAGAACAAAAGAACACATAGGTGTTAAAGTTGGTGATATTATCTAAACGAATGTGCTAATTAAGAATGGATGGTAGGGCACTCAAGGTATAGCTCTAGTGGGGGTGGGGAGAACATAAAAGATTTTAAAATATTTAAAAATAATGGAAATAGGTGGGAAAAGAAAAATCTATATAATTTATTGGAAAAAAACGAAAGGAAGGGGGAAGCAGAAAGGGGGTGGGGATGGGGGAGGGAGCTCAAGACCTAAAGTTGTTGAATTCAATATTCAGTCCGGAAGGCTGTAAAGTGCCTAGTCGGAAGATGAGGTGTTGTTCCTTCAGTTTGCATTGGGCTTCACTGGAACAATGCAACGAGCCAAGGACAGACATGTGGGCAAGAGAGCAGGGTGGAGTGTTAAAATGGCAAGCGACAGGGAGGTTTGGGTCATTCTTGCGGACAGACCGCAGGTGTTCTGCAAAGCGGTCGCCCAGTTTACGTTTGGTCTCTCCAATGTAGAGGAGACCACATTGGTAGCAACGAATGCAGTAGACTAAGTTGGGGGAAATGCAAGTGAAATGTTGCTTCACCTTTAACACTCCACCCTGCTCTCTTGCCCACATGTCTGTCCTTGGCTTGCTGCATTGTTCCAGTGAAGCCCAACGCAAACTGGAGGAACAACACCTCATCTTCCGACTAGGCACTTTACAGCCTTCCGGACTGAATATTGAATTCAACAACTTTAGGTCTTGAGCTCCCTCCCCCATCCCCACCCCCTTTCTGCTTCCCCCTTCCTTTTGTTTTTTTCCAATAAATTATATAGATTTTTCTTTTCCCACCTATTTCTATTATTTTTAAATATTTTAAAATCTTTTATGTTCTCCCCACCCCCACTAGAGCTATACCTTGAGTGCCCTACCATCCATTCTTAATTAGCACATTCGTTTAGATAATATCACCAACTTTAACACCTATGTGTTCTTTTGTTCTATTGTTGGTGACATCTTTTGATGATCTGCTTCTATCACTGCTTGTTTGTCCCTACAACCACACCAACCCCCTCCACTTCTCTCTCTCTCTCTCTCTCTCCGCCATCCCCCCTCCAACACCCCCCCCCCCACGCTCTACCTGTTCCATCCTCCCTTAAAACAGTTTATATTTCACCTCTTTTCTATTTTTGCTTAGTTCTGATGAAGAGTCATTTGGACTCGAAACCTTAACTGTATTCCTCTCCGCAGATGCTGTCAGACCTGCTGAGTTTTTCCAGGTATTTTTGTTTTTGTTCCTAATTTTCAATCTTCTGCACTGAATGATGTTATGACATGCTCTGATGGTTAAGTCAGTAGCATAGGAGTGAAAAGCTGGCTTTTGACTTCCTTATGTTGGGTAATGGTTCCACAGGGAGTAGATGCTCTTAACAATCGATCTAGCATCCATTGCATTTTGTGAAAGAAAATTCCAAACATCTATTACACTTAATAGGAAGAAGCGTTTCTTAATTTTATTGCTGAATTTTTAAACTAGTCCCCTGATCCTATACTCTCCACTAGTGGGAAGACTTTCTCCAAATCAACCTTTCTGTTCCCCTTAAAATCTTGAACACTTTGATCAAAGCATCCTTTCATCTTCAAAATCCCGGGGAATATAACCCTAATTTGTTGAATCTCGCTTTGTGGTTTAAATCCAGGAAATCTGAATTATATTCATCCAAGGCCATTATACCTTTCGCAGGTATGGTGCCCAGGAGTGCTCACTGTACTCCAGGTGTGGTCTAATCTGGGTTTCGTAGTCCACAAGATATAAAGACCAGCATTCCATTTTTAAATATTTTCTGTCTCTGTTCATGTCACTTCATGTACTTGTACCCACAAGACTTTTTGAACCTGCACTTTCCACCATTTAGAGAGAATCCTGCTCTATCCTTTTCAGGGCCAAAGTGGATGGCCTTTCAATTTGCCTACATTGAAATCCATTTGGCACAGTTGTGAAAATTCACTTAATCTACCAATATCTCTTTGTAATTTTATGCTTCCATCTACACTGTTCCTCAATCTTTGTGTCATTGGTAAATTTGGATATATGGCTTTCTTATTCATTCTCTAAGCTGTTATTAAATACAAGGAATAATTATGATCCCCAACACATATATATTCAAGGATCCAGAGCTAGAAGAGAGGATATCTTGGAAGGTTGTGGTGATGAAAGAGATAGGGAGGGGTGAGGCCATGGAGGTAAAAGCAAAACACTACGGATACTGGAAATCTAAAATAAAAACAGAAAATGCCGGAAAAACTCAGCAGGTCTGGCAACATCTGTGGAGAGAGAAACAGAGCTAACACTTTGAGTCTGTATGACGCTGAAGAAGTCATACGGACTCAAAACATTAACTCTGTTTCTCTTTCCACAGATGCTTCATAGAGGGTATGGAAACAAATACGAGTGTGGACATGGAATGTGGACATCGCTGGCAAGGCCAACATTTGTTGCCCATTCCCATTGCCATTGGTGGTGGTGAGTGGCCTTCTTGAACAATTGCAGATCGTCTGGTGCACGAAAATCCATGGTGCAGTTAGGAAGGGAGTTCCAGGATTTTGATCCAGCAACAGTGTAAGAAACAGTAATATAGTTCTAAGTCAAGATAGTGTCTGCCCTGGAGGGGATCCTGGTGTTCCTATGCATTTGCTGTCTTCCTCCTTCTAGGAGGTAGAGGTTGCAGGTTTGAAAGGTGCTACTGAAGAAGGCTTAGCAAGTTACTGCAGTGCATCTTGTATATGGCACACACTGCTATCACTGTGCAATGGTGGTGGAGGGAATGAATGTTTAAGTTGGTGGATGAGTTCTGATCAAGTGAATTGCTTTGTCCTGGATGGTGTCAACCTTCATGAGTGTTGATGGAGCCGGAGTCTTCCAGGCAAGTGGAGAGAATTCAATGTGCCTTGTCGATAGTGGACAGGCTTTGGGGAGTCAGGAAGTGAATTACTCGCCACAGAATTCCCAGCCTCTGACATGCTCTTGCCGCCACAGTATTTATATGGCTGGTTGAAGTTCAGGTTCTGGTCAATGGTAAGCCCCCAGGATGTTGATAGTGGGGGATTCAGTGATGGTAATGCCATTGAATCTTAAGGGGGGATGGTTAGATTCCCTCTTGTTGGAGATGGCAATTGCTTGGCACTTGTGTGGCATGATTGTTACTTGCTACTTTTAAACTGAACTGAGAGCCAGAATTGTTGTGAGCACAAGGGTGACAGGGGAATAAGATTTGGTGTGAGTTAGGACATGGGCCATGGAGCTTTGGATGATCTCATGTTTACCAGAAGGTAAAAAGTGGGGGGGCGGTTATGAGTGTGTTCGAATAGTCAAGTTTGGAGGTATCAAAGATGAGGATGAGGGTTTCAACACCAGGCAAGCTGTTGCAGGATGGGGTTGGGCATTGGTACTCAGGGTGAATAGTAATTACTGTCTTAGTAATAATATGGATATGTGGTTAGCAGTTTATTCTGGGGTCAAATATGACACCAAGATTGCAAACAGTCTGTTTTAACCCCAGACAGTCAGTTGCCATAGAGATGTGGTCAGTGGCAGGGGAGCAGAGTTTGTGACATTTGTGAAGGATAGGTTTGCGGCATAAAAGGCTGACTTCAATTCCTATTGTTCCCATTTCCAATGTTAATCACTCCACTATTGATGGCTATGCATTCAGCTGCCTGGGCCCTAATCTCGGGAATGCCCTCCGTTAACATCTCTGTCTATCTACCTCATTTTCCTCCTTTAAAGACACACCTTAAAATCCAGTGCCCTAATTTTTGTTCTGTGTGACTGGTGTCATATTTTGTTTCATTACATCTCGTTGATGTAACTTGGACCTTTTAATTATGTTAAAGGCACTATATATTTAAATTGTTGTTAGCGATTCCACAACCATTGGATAAGCTCTGCAGTCCTGCCACATTCAGTCGTGAATGCTGGTGGACAATTAAACAACTCACTGGAGTAGGAGGCTCCACAAATATCCCCATCCTCAATGATGGAGGAGCCCAGCACAGCAGTGCAAAAGATAAGGCTGAAGCATTTGCTACAATCTTCAGCCAGAAGTGCTGAGTGGATGATCCATTCTCGTCCTCCTCTGGCCTATAAGTGACTTGAGGCCCGTGGTAATGTGTTTGACTCTTAACTGTCCAAAGTTGCATCGGGATGGCCAATAAACATTGACCTTGCTGGTGACACAGTGGAAGCATAAAATAAAAATAAATAAAGGAACTAGTTCAAGTAAAACTGCTTTTTTAAATTACGAAAACAAATCATAAAATTACGCCACATGTTGTACCTGTGTTAATTCTTCATTTGAAGTTATCTATTCCATCACACATACCCTTGAAATTTTATGATTAGCTTGTATTGCACTTTCAAATAGGTTTTGACAGATGTTTGGTTATGTTTGCTTTTGTAATGTATGTAAAATAGGCACAGCATTTATAATTTGTTTTACGTTTTTCTTTACAGATGCTTACCTGTCATTTTGTCATAAAACAACATATTGCAGGAATGATTTGTTACAAATTGATCATGTTAACAACATTAATTCATAAGAAATAGGTGCCAGATAGGCCATTTGGTCCCTTGAGCCTACACCATCATTCAATAAGATCACTGCTGATCGAATTGCAGCTTTAATTCCACTTTTCCGTCTGTCCCCATAACCTTTGACTCCCTTGCAGATCAAAATTTGTCTCACTCAACCTTGACCCAGCCTCCACTGCTCTCTGGGATGGTGAATTCCAAAGATTCACAACCCTGTGAGAGAAGAAATTCCTCCTCATCTCCATGTTAAATTGGATACCCTTTATTTTGTAACTGTGATCCCTTGTTCTAGATTCACCATAAGGGAAAATATCAGCCAGGATAGTCGGCAATAAATGTGTCTCCCACCAGTTTGAGAACTGCGTCTTTGGGAGGCCCGAAGTTATTATATTCTAAATAGGCACTTACCTGGAAAGCGCAGGCCTCTCATCCAATTAAGCCCCCAGTGAGTGGTGGGTGGAAATCCCACCCCCAGAGTGCTGCGGTTGGGACTGGTGACCACTGTCGTTACCACAGTGGGGTGTGCCATGAGGGTCGGCAGAGGATTTCCAGGTAGAGTTGAGTATGGGTGGGGTGGGAGGTTATGGGGAAGGGGAAGGGGGAGTGCATGCTACACTCGCCTTCATTTCAGGAACCAAACAAGATTGGGGGCAAACAAGGCAGCATGGAAGTCAATAATAATTTTCATTCATTTTACTTCGTTTCCTACTCTGCCTCCATTTTCACCTGCTCATTTTATGAGATATTTTCACTCGCTTGACCACCACCTTTGTGTGCCAGCAGGAGAATGTGCACTGAAGAAATGGGGCAAAACACAGCCAGCGAGGCAGATGACTGCAGGAGCACGCAGCAAAAATATTGATTGAAGTCAGCATGAAAGCAGTGCTGAGAGCACCCTCTGGTGGCAAGAACAGTCTGCAGCACCTGGTATTCAGACCAGGCAGTCTCAGCCTGAAGTACTAAGCAATTCAGCTGAGCTTCCAAGACCACAGAATCAGAATCAGAACCACAGTGCATCGAGTCTGCACCGACACGTCAGAAACACCTGACTTACCTACCTAATCCCATTTACCAGCACTTGGCACATAGCCTTGAATGTTATGATGTGCCAAGTGCTCATCCAGGTAGTTTTTAAAGGATGTGAGGCAACCCACCTCCACCACCCTCCCAGGCAGCGCATTCCAGACCATCACCACCCTCTGAGTAAAAAAGTTTTTCCTCACATCCCCTCTAAACCTCCTGCCCCTAACCTTGAACTTATGCCTCCTTGTGATTGACCCTTCAACTAAGGGGAACAGCTGCTCCCTATCCACCCTGTCTATGCCCCTCATAATCTTGTACACCTCGATCAGGTCGCTCCTCAGTCTTCTCTGCTCCAATGAAAACAACCCAAGTCTACCCAACAAAATTGGTGGACAAGGACACCCAGGTCCCTTTGTACATCAACATTTCCCAATCTATCACCATTTGAATAATACTCTGCTATTCTGTTTTTTTCTACCAAAGTGGATAACTTCACATTTATCCATGTTATACAGCATCTGCCATGTATTTGCCCACTCACATTAAATTGCCTTGAAGCTTCTTAACAATCCTCCTCACCAAAAATGTGCTATTTGAGCATCATGGAAAGGAGTAATAAATTCCCGTTTTTATTTTACCCTGCTCTTGCCAACTTATTTTGTCCTATGTAAACTTTCCCCCCTCATCCATCTCGACATGTCTGTAGCCTTTGACACAGTAGACCAGAATATCCACCTCCAATACCATTCCATTGTCATCCAGCTGGGTGGGACTGCTCTCTCCTGGCTCCATTCTTATCTGCTAAGTAAAGCCAAAGAATCACTTGCAATATTGGCTGCACTTCCTGTTCCTGCGCCATTACCTTTGGTGTCCCCCTTGCCCTCTCTCTATTTCTCGTCTACATGCTGCCACATCATTCCAAAGCATAGCGTTAGTTTCCACAAGTACGCTGATGACACCCAGTTCTACCTCACCACCTGTTTTTGACTCCTCTACCGTAATTAAATTATCAGAATGTTTATCTGACATCCAATACCAATGATCAGAAATTACGTCCAAACATTGGGAAGACTGAAGCCATTGTTATCGGGCCCCATGCCAAATTCGATATTGACGCCATCCCTCTCCCTGATAAGAGTCCAAAATTCAGCCAGTCTGTTCACAACCTTGGGTGTCACACTTAACCTCAAGTAGACCTTCAGCCTACGTATCCACACCATCACAAATACCGACTATTTCCACCTCCATAACATTGCCTTGTATCAGCTCATCTGCTGCTGCAATTCACATCTATGCCTTCCTTACCTCTAGACTTGACTATTCCAATGCATTCCTGGCTGATCTCCCATATTCTACGCTCCGTAAGCTTGAGGTCATTCAAAAACTCAGCTTTTAGTGTCTTAAGTCACACCCAGTCCCGTTAACTCATCATCCCAGTGCTCGCTGACCTACATTATCTCCCAGTTAAGCAATGTCTTGATTTTAAAATTCTTCTTGTTTTCAAATCCCTCCATAGGCTCGCCCTCTCCCTATGTCTATAATCTCCTCCAGCCCCACAACCCTCTGGGATGTCTGCACTCCTCTAATTCTGGCCTAGTAAGCACCACCGATTTTAATCGGTCCACCAGTGGTGGTTGTGCCTACGCCCTGAACTCTGGAATTCCCACTTGCGCCTCCCAAACCAGATTGGTGATGTTGCTGCCCCTCCTGCGGCCAGATCAAGGGTAGAGGACATCACAGCAGGCCTCCATGGCATCCAAAAAGGCAATCCAGGGATGTGTCACTGAATCGGGGGCTGCAGTCTTCTTGCCTTTTGGGGCCATGTTTTCTGTGCAGCAGCCTTGGGGCAGGAGCACTGGGTGATGTGCACGCAGCTGCACTTTAAATATGGTGCCTGGCATGAGGAAGCAGTGAGGTGATGGTGCTGGGGATGAATCGGAGGCTGCCCGCCAGCAAAACAGCGTGTTTCCCAGGAATGCATGATTAATGAAGCAGTATTGGGATGATATGGCATAAAAAGCCATTGCGGATGGTGAGTAAAACGTTCTTTTTCTCGCCCGCTACCGCACTTAGTGCAAATCTGGGACGATTCTGCACAAAGTATTTTAATTTCTCTGCCATTTCCTTATTCCCCATTACAAACTACTTTGCCTCTGTCTGTAGTGGGCCTACATTTGTCTTTGGTGATCTTTTCCTTTGTACATGCATATAGAAGCTTTTACAATCCATTTTTATGCTTCTCGCTAGTTTACTCTCATATTCTACTTTTTTTTATCAGTTTCTTGATCCTCCTTTGCTGAATTCTAAAATGCTCCCAATCCTCAGGCTCACTACTTTTTATTGACAGCTTTATAAGCATCTTCTTTGATCTTACACAATCTTTAACTTCCCTTTACTAGCCATGGTTGGATCACCTTTCCTGCTGGGTTTCTGTGCCTCAAATGAATGTATATTAATTCTTTAAAAGCTGGCCAATGCCTGTCATCATCATCATACCTTTTAATGTAGTTTCCAAATCTGTCAAAGCCAATTTTTCCCTCATACCTTCGTGGTTTCCTTTGTTTAGATTTAAGACCCTAGTTTCGGATTGAACTACATCACTTTCAAACTTAAGTTAAAGTTCTATCATGTGTTACGACCAGTGCCTGAACAAGGTCCCCCAAATTGTTAACTTCACGAATGGGACCTCAATTTTGTTACACTCCTGAGTGAGATGGAATGAGCTGGCTCCCCTTATTTATTCAGCCTCCTTGGTTGGTTGCAACAAGGTTAATTTAAAAGGGATCCCTTCCCCCTGTGGATACCTTTTCCCAGTCCAAATGTATTTATGTTTTAGAAGAATTAATTTAGCCAGGCTTTCTTGAGTCAAAGAAACAATAAGTTTATGAGTCACTAAAAATGAGTCAGAAAAATAGTAAAAACGCAACACGCATACACAAAGATCAGAAATGATAAGTTAAGAGTCCAAATAAAAGTTTTTAAAAAGTACATGAATCATTCTTTAGCTTGTCCATGAGGCATAGATGGCAAAATGTTGTGGTCGTTAAGTTGGATGATTCTGGTAGAACAGACTTTGGCAGTTTAGCAGTTGGTTTGGAGACACTTGGTTCTGCAGGTTGGCTGAAGAAGCTGTCCTGTTTCCTTTTGGATTGTGGCTTTGCTGAGCCTTGCCTCCAGCAACAGAGAGAGAGAGAGAGAGAGCAAGACTTTGCCTGCAATTGCAGGGGTGACTAGTTGGGCTTCTTGCTGTCATACGCAGGACACCAGCCACCAGCTTTTGAACTGATTTTTCCCTGTGTATTCTGGAAGGAAAAAAAACTATGACTCCCACACAGAGCCCATGTTCTTTTCATCTCACACCATTTACACATTTGGAGATATAAATCAACAGGAGATGGATTTTGAATGTCTACTGAGGCATGAGAATCAGTCTTTTGTCTTTGCAACCATGGGAGATTAAAGTTAAGTCTATTGCATCTTTTCTATCACCCTTTCAAGTATCTCTGCTTGGAGAAGGCCTTGACATCTTTTCAACATTCCATGTTCTTTCAGGACAGGTCTGTCAGTATAATCCATATAGGAATTTTCCAGAAAGTAGTCACTTTACATTCTCAGGCATCTTTTGCTTGGTATCTTTGCTTGCATTTCTTTAAAAACACACAAGTCTTCCATAAAACGTTCAATATGCCTGTAAGTAGTTCATGGTGGAAATCAGCTTCCCATGATACATGTATGGTTGCTCTTTGCTAGAGTCGCCTTTACAATGAGGTTATTAATTACCCCTTGCTCATTGCACAATACTAGATCTAAAATAGTTCATTCTCTAGTTGGTTCCTCAACACAATGTTCTAGAAAACCATCTTCTTTACATTCCAGGAATTGATCCTCCACAGCATTGGTGATAATTAGGTTTACCCAGTCCATATGTAGATTGAAGGCCCCGTGATTACTGTATTACCCTGGTTACATGCACCTCATTTATTACTGATTTATAGCATGCTCTACATTACCACAACTGTTTGGTAGTCTATAACTAACTCCCACCAATGTTACCTCTTGTTGTCTCCACTCAAACTTGTTCTACATATTGTTATTTCGATCTAAGATCCTCCCTCAATAATATACTGATCTCATCCTTTACTAAGAGAGCTACCCAACCTCCTTTTCATTTCTGCCTATCTTTTCTAAATGTTGAATACTCTTGAACAGGCAGTTCCCAGCCTTGGTCACGCTACAGCCATGTCTCCATCATGACAATTAGATCATACCTGTTTATTTCCATTTGTGCAATCAATTCATCTACCTTGATGTGAATTTTTTTTAAAATTCGTTCATGCCATAAATCAGTAATAAATGAGGTGCATGTAACCAGGGTAATACAGTAATCCATACATATGGATTGGGTAAACTTAATTATCACCAATGCTGTGGAGGATCAATTCCTGGAATGTAAAGAAGATGGTTTTCTAGAACATTGTGTTGAGGAACCAACTAGAGAACAAATTAGTTCAGATTTAGTATTGTGCAATAACCTCAATGTAAAGGCGGGCATCTCTGGCTAGGCCAGTTTTTATTGCCCATCCCTAATTGCCCTTGCTGTGTGTATTCAGATAGTGCCTTTATTTCTGCCTTTTTATTATGTTTTCAATCTCTACCCTTATCTGCTGGTGCAGTCTTAAGTTTCTGTGCTCTGTCTCTTCCTGCCAAACCCAGAATTTTTTTTATTCATTCACGGGATGTGGGCTTCACTGGCTGGGCCAGCATTTATTGCCCATCCCCTGTTGCCCTTGAGAAGGTGGTACTGAGCTGCCTTCTTGAACTGCTGCAGTCCATTTGGTGTAGATACACCCACAGTGCTATTCGGGAATTCTAGGATTTTGACCCAGTGACAGTGAAGGAACGGCAATATTTTTCCAAGTCAGGATGGTGAGTAACTTGGAGGGGAACCTCCAAGTGGTGGTGTTCCCATCTATCTGCTACCCTTGTCCTTCTAGATGTTAGTGGTCCTGGATTTGGAAGGTGCTGTCTAAGAAGCCTTTGTGAATTCCTGCAGTGCATCTTGTAGATGGTACACACTGCTACTGTGCGTCGGTGGTGGATGGAGTGAATGTTTGTAGATGTGGTACCAAGCAAGTGGACTGCTTTGTCCTGGATGGTGTCAAGCTTCTTGAGTTTTGTGGGAGCTGCACTCACCCAGGCAGGTGGGGAGTATTCCATCATACTCCTGACTTGTGCCTTGTAGATGGTGGACAGGCATTGGGGAGTCAGGAGGTGAGTTACTCATCGCAGGATTCCTAACCTCTGACCTGCTCCTGTAGCCACAGTATTTATATGGCTAGACAAGTTCAGCTCCTGGTCAATAGTAATCCCCAGGATGTTGATAGTGGGGGATTCAGTGATGGTAATGCCATTGAATATCAAGGGCTGATGGTTAGATTCTCTCTTGTTGGAGCTGGTCATTGCCTGGCACTTGTGTGGTGCGAATGTTACTTGCCACTTGTCAGCCCAAGCCTGGATATTGTCCAGGTTTTACAGTACTTGAACATTGACTGCTTCAGTATCTGAGGAGTCATGAATGGTGCTGAACATTGTGCGAACATCCCCACTTCTGACCTTATGATGGAACGAAGGTTATTGATGAAGCAGCTGAAGGTGGTTGGGCTGATGAAAATACCCTGAGGAACTCCTGCAGTGATGTGCTGGAGCTGAGATGACCGACCTCCAACAACCACAACCATTTTCCTTTGTGCTAGGTATGACTCCAACCAGTGGACATTTTTCTCCCTGATTCCCATTGACTTGTTTTGCCAGGGCTCTCAGCACTCGGTCAAATGTGGCCTTGATGTCAAGGGCAGTCACTCTCACCTCACCTCGGGAGTTCAGCTCTTTTGTCCATGTTTGATCCAAGACTGTAATGAGGTCAGGAGCTGAGTGGCCTTGGCAGAACCCAAACTGGGCATCAGTGAACAGGTTATTGCTAAGCAAGTGCGCTTGATAGCACTGTTGATGACCCCTCCCATTATTTTACTGATGATCGAGAGTAGACTGATGGGGTGCTAATTGGCCGGGTTGGATTTGTTCTGCTTTTTGTGAACAGTACATACCTTGGCAATTTTCCACATAGCTGGGTAGATACCAGTGTTGTAGCTGTACTGCAACAGTTTGGGTAGGGGCCGAACAAGTTCTGGAGCACAAATCTTCAGTACTATTGCTGGAATGTTGTCAGGGCCCGTAGTCTTTGCAGTATCCAGTGCCTTCAGCCATTTCTTGATATCACATGGAGTGAATCGAACTGGCTGAAGGCTAGCATTTGTGATGCTGGGGACCTCCTAAGATGGGTCATCTACTTGGCACTTCAGGCTGAAGATTGTTGCAAATGCTTCAGCCTTATCTTTTGCACTGATGTGCAAAACGATCCTCCATCGTTGCAGATGGAGATATTTGTGAAGCTTCCTCCTCCAGTGCCTTGTTTAATTGTCCACCACCATTCACGACTGGATGTGGCAGGACTGCACAGCTTAGATCTGATCCGTTGGTTGTGGGATCACTTAGCTCTGGCTATCATTTGCTGCTTATGCTGTTTGGCACGCAAGTCATCCTGTGTTATAGCTTCACCAGGTTGACACCTCATGCCTGGTGCTGCTCCTGGCATGCCCTCCTGCACTTCTCATTGAACCTGGGTTGATCCCCTGGCTTGATGGTAATGGTAGAGTGGGGGATATGCTGGGCCATGAGGTTACAGATTGTCTTCGAGTACAATTCTGCTGCTGCCGATGGCCCACAGTGCCTCATAGATGCCCAGTCTTGAGTTTCTAGATCTGTTTGAAATCTATCCCATTCAGCATGGTGGTAGTGCCAAACAACACGATGGAGGGTATCCTCAATGTAGGGACGGGACTTTGTCTCCACAAGGACTGTGCGGTGGTCACCCCTACTGATACTATCATGGACAGGTGCATCTGCAGCAGGCAGGTTGGTGAGCATGAGGTCAAGCATGTTTTTCCCACTTGTTGGTTCCATCACCACCTGCCGCAGACCCAGCCTAGCAACTATATCCTTTAGTGCTCGGGCAGTTCGGTCAGTAGTGGTGCTATCGAGCCACTCTTGTAATGGACATTGAAGACCCCTCCAAGAGTATAATCTGTGTCCTTGCCACCCTCAGTGCTTCCTCCAAGTGATGTTCAACATGGAGGAGCACTGATTCATCAGCTGAGGGAGGGTGGTACATGGCAATCAGCAGAAGGTTTCCTTGCTCATGTTTGACCTGATACCATGAGACTGGCATCTGTTGTTGAAGGCTCCCAGGTGAACTCCCTCCCGACTGTATACCACTGTGCTGCCACCTCTGCTGGTGGGATAGGACATACCCATTGGAAGGTGATGGTGGTGTCTGGGACATTATCTGTAAGGTATGATTCTGTGAGGATGACTACGTCAGCCTGTTGCTTGACTAGTCTATGAGACAGCTCTCACAGTTTTGGCATTAGCCCCCAGATGTTAGAAAGGGGGACCTTGCCGGGTTGACAGGGCTGCGATTGCTGTTGTTGTTTCCAGTGCCTAGGTCAATGCCAGGTGGTACATGCGGTTTCATTCCTTGTCATTAATTATTAATAATGTATGAATTAGTAATACTATATTAATTATTAATAATATCAATAATCCAGAAATTATTACCTTTGAGGTTCTGCTTTTTAATTTAAACACTAGCTGCTCATACTTTCTAAGCAGAACTTCTTTCCAAGTCTATGTCATTGGTATCCACATGGACCACGTCAACCGGATTCTTCCCTTCCAACTGCAAGTTCCACTCTAGCCCAGACCAGAAGTCCCAAACCCTGCAACCTGCAGACAACACAGCCTGCTGGACTCTTGCTCTTGGCTGCCGAGAACTATGTCCATCCCTCTTCACTAAACCGTCCCCTACAACTATTACATTCCTATTAACTCCCCCTATTTGAATGGCTTCCTGTACCACTGTGCCATGGTTAGTTCGTTGATCCACCCTGCAGCCCCCACTTTCATTCATAAATGCTGCAAACCTGCTGGGCAATCGCAAAGGCTGAGGCTACTGCACTTCTACCTTCTCAATCCCCTTACCTGCCCCGCTCACAGTCACTGACTGTGGACCAAATCAGACAACTCTATCCTAAGAAGTGTGATAGCCTCCTGGTGCAAAGTATCCAGGTAACTTTCCCCCTTCCTGATGCATCACAATATCTGCAGCTCAGCCTCCAGCTCAATGACTCTGAGCCAATACAAAAACAGAATTACCTGGAAAAACTCAGCAGGTCTGGCAGCATCGGCGGAGAAGAAAAGAGTTGACGTTTCGAGTCCTCATGACCCTTCAACAGAACTCTGAGCCAATGTTCCTCCAGACACTTACTGAAGATATGTTTGCCTTGGATCACACTGATGTCCATGAGCTGCCACATTTTGCAGCTGCCACATGTCACCTGCCCTGCCACCTTTATAGCGTAAAATTAATTAATTATTTTTCTGATTTAATTTTAATTAATGTTGCTAGTCCTGCCTGTGCTTATATTCTTATTATTTCAATAAATGCTTTACTTACCATGATTGAAATTCCCCAGTTAAGATAAATAGGAAACACTCAACAGCCAATTTAATAAGCTTTACTACGATTACTACTGAGAGTTTCATGGATAGCACATTTTTAGACATGGTCACCCCACAGTTTACGTAAGTGCAGAAAGAGAGGGAATCAGTCAGAAGAAAGGTTGTCAGGCAGGTAGTCAGGAAATCCCCAGGGTGCATCTCGCTCGAGAACCATTTTTTTGTGTTGGAAAACAGTGAGAGTGATGGTTCCTCTGGGGAGTGCAGCCATGCTCATGGTACTGCGAGTGGCTCAGCTGCACAGGGTGAGGAGGAGAAAGAGAGGAAGAACAATAGTGGTAGCAGACTTGATAGGGGAACAGCCAGGCATTCCTGCAGTGGTAGATGTGACTCCAGGATGGTATGTTGCCTCCCTGGTGCCAGGGTCAAGGATGTCACTGAACGGCTGCAGGGCATTCTAAATGGGGAGGGCAAACAGACAGAGATCGTGGTGCATATCGGTACCAACGACATAGGTAGATAGAGGGATGAGGTTCTGCAAGCAGAATTTAGGGAGCTAAGAAACAGATTAAAAAACAGGACCTCATAGGTAGTAATCTCTGGATTACTTCCAGTGCCATGCATTAGTGAGTTTAGAAATAGGAGGTTAGTCCAGATGAATGCGTGGCTGGCGAGATGGTCCAGGAGGAAGGGTTTTAGATTTCTGGGACATTGGGACCGCTTCTGGGGGTGGTGGGACCTGTACAAGGTGGACAGGTTGTACCTGAACCGGAATGGGACCAACAACCATGCAGGGAGCTTGTGCTGTTGGGGAGGGTTTAAATTAACTTCGCAGGGAGATGGGATCCTGAGAGGAGGTTCAGCAGGGGGAGATGCACAGCCAAAATTAGAAGGGAGAGCAAATAAGTCTGGAAGGCATAGAAATTATAGGCCAGTTAAGGCACAAGGGAGTTTGGCAAGGTTAGATGGTATTTATTTTAAGGTCTGATGAATAAGGCAGATGATTTGAGTAGAAAAATTAACACATGGAAGTATGATGTCATTGCTGTCACAGACATGATTGAGAGAGGGGCAGGATTGGCAACTCAATATTCCAGGATATAGGGTGTTCAGGCGAATCAGGGAAGGAGGTAAAAGAGGAGGGGGTATCGCAATATTGATCAAGGAATCAATTACATCGGTAAGGAGGGATGATATCTTAGAAGGATCCTCAAATTAAGCCATATGGGTAGAACAAAAAAGGAACAATCACATTGCTGGGAGTGTACTATAGACCCCCAAACAGTCAGAGAGAAATAGAAGAACAGATATGTAGGCAAATTTCAGAGAAGTATAAAAATAATAGGATAGTAATAGTGGGGGATTTCAACTTCCCCAACATTAACTGGGTAAGTCATTTTGTGCTAGGTTTAGAGGGAGCGGAATTCTTAAATTGCATCCAGAGGAGCTTTTAAAGCCAGTAGGTAGAGTGTCCAACAAGAGAGGGGGCAGTCCTGGACTTAATTTTAGGGAATGAAGTCAGGCAGGTGGTGGAGGTATCAGTGGGGGAGCATTCTGTGGATAGAGATCATAACTCCATTAGATTCAAGGTTGTTATGGAAAAGAACAAGGATGGGCCAGATGTCAGAGTTCTAAATTGGGGGAAGGCCAATTTTAATAAGATCATGTATGATTTGGCCAGAGTGGACTAGGAGCAGCTACTTTTAGGTAAATCTGCGTCAGAGCAGTGGGACTCATTCAAGAAGGAAATAGGGAGAGTACAGGGCCAAATTATTCCAGTAAAGACAAAGGGTGGGACCAACAAATCCAGGGAACCCTGGATGTCGAGGGATATACAAGATTGGATAAAGGGAAAAAGGGAGGCTTATGGCAGATACAGAGGGCTTAAAACAGCGGAAGCCCTAGAGGAGTATAGAATTAGTAGAGGGGAACTTAAGGAAATTAGGACAGCAAAAAGGGGGCATGAAAAAACATTGGCAGGTAAAATAAAGGAAAACCCAAAGTTATTTTACAAGTACATTAACAGTAAGAGGATAACTAGGGAAAGAATAGGGCCTATTAAGGACCAAACTGGTAATTTGTGTGTGGAGCCGGAATACATAGGTAGGGCTCTAAATGAATACTTTGAATAAATGAACATTTTGTTCACAAGTGAGAGGGACAAGGTGGGTATGCAGGAGGATTGTGATATAATTAAAGAAATTAGCATAGAAAGGGAGGAGGTTCTAAGTGGTCTTTTAGGTAAATCAAAGGTTACGGGGAGGAGGCGGGAGAATGGGGTTGAGAAACTTATCAGCCATGATTGAATGGCAGAGCAGACTCAAAGAACCGAATGGCCTAATTTCTGCTCCTATGTCTTATGGTCTTATGGTCTGGCAGGCTTAAATGTAGATAAATTTCCAGGCCTGGATGAAATGTATCCCAGGCTGTTGAGTGAGGCAAGGGAGGAGGATAGCAGGGGCGCTAGCAATAATTTTCAATACCTCTCTGGCCACAGGAGAGGTGCCAGAGGACTAGAGGACAGCCAATGTGGTACCTTTATTGAAGAAGGGAGGAAGGGATAAACCAGGGAACTACAGGCCAGTCAGTCTAACCTCAGTGGTGGGGAAACTATTGGAAGCAATTCTGAGGGACAAAATTAATCTACACTTGCAGAGGCAGGGATTAATCAAGAACAGTCAGCATGGTTTTGTTACGGGGAGGTCATGTCTGACCAATTTGATTGAATTTTTCAAAGAGGTGACCAGGTGTGTAGATGAGGGCAATGCATTTGACATAGTCTACTTGGACTTCAGCAAGGCTTTTGATAAGGTCCCACATGGGAATCTGATAACAAAGTTAAGAGCCCATGGGATCCAAGGCAATTTGGCAAATTGGATCCAGAATTAGCTGAGTGGCAGGAAGCAGAGGCTGATTGTCGAGGGTTGTTTTTGTGACTGGATGCCTGTGTCCAGTGGGGTTCCACAGGGATCGGTGTTGGGTCTCTTGCTGTTTGTGGTATATATAAATGACTTAGACTTGAATATCGAAGGGTTGATCAACAAGTTCGCCTTTGACACGAAAATTGGTGGGGTGGTAAATAGTGAGGAGATTAGCCCTAGATTACAGGAGGATATAGATGGGCTGGTCAGATGGGCTGATCAGTGGCAAATGGAATTTAATCCAGATAAGTGTGAGGTGATGCACTTGGGCAGGACAAACAAGGCACGGGAATACACGATGAATGGTAGGGCCCTGGGAAGTACCGAGGATCAGAGGGACCTTGGTGTGCATGTCCACCGGTCCCTTAAGGTGGTTAAGACAGCATATGGGATACTTGCCTTATTAGCCGAGGCATAGAATATAAGAGCAGTGAGGTTATGATGGAACTGTATAAAACACTGGTTAGGCCACAGCTTGAGTATTGCATGCAGTTCTGGAATCCATATTATAGGAAGGATGTGATTGCACTAGAGAGAGTGCAGAGGAGATTTACCAGGATGTTGCCTGGGCTGGAGAGTTTTAGTTATGAGGAGAGATTGGGTAGACTGGAGTTATTTTCCCTGGATCAGAGGAGATTGAGGGGGGGACATGACTGAGGTGTATAAAATTATGAGGGGCATAGATAGGGTAGACAGGAAGGAACTTCTCCCCTTGGTGGAGGGATCAATAACTAAGGGGCATGGATTTAAGGTAAGCGGAGGAGAATTAGAGGGGACGTGAGGAAGAAAATTTTCACCCAGAGGGTAGTGGGAATCTGAAACTCACTGCCTGAAAGGGTGGTAGAGGCAGAAAACCTCATAACATTTAAGAAGTATTTGGATGTGCACTTGCGATGCCATGGTATACAAGGCTATGGGCCTGGTGCTGGAAAACGAGATTAGAATAGTTAGGTACTTGTTTGACTGGCGCAGACTCGATGGGCCAAAGGGCCTTTTTCTGTGCTGTAGACCTCTATGACTCTATGATTAGAAAACCTTACTACTACTTCTGGATCCTTACAATCAATAAAATTCCTTGAGTTTTGAAAGATAAATGAGTAAAATACTCACCAATCAATGACCTGTTTTCCTGTGATACCACTATGATTTTTCTCAGACTGTGGTCAGTCCGCTCTGGAGTCATGGATTGGATTGATCTTTTAAATGCTGCTGTCTAGCTCCAGATCCTCCTTTCTCCCGCTCTTTTAGGTGCTGCTGTCTGTCTCCGGAACATTCTTTCTCCCACTCTTTTAGGTGCTGCTGTCTGGCTCCAAATCCTCCTTTCTTCCTCTCTTTTAGATGCTGCTGTCTGTCTCCAAATCCTCCTCTCTCCCAATATTTTAGATGCTGCTCTCTGTCTCCAGAACATTCTTTCTCCTGCTCTTTTAGATGCTGCTGTCTGTCTCCAGAACATTCTTTCTCCTGCTCTTTTAGATGCTGCTGTCTGTCTGCAGAACATTCTTTCTTCCGCTCTTTTAGGCGCTGCTGTCTGTCTCTGGGTCCTCCTTTCTCCCGCTCTTTTAGAGGGTGCTGTCTGTCTCCGGGTCCTCCTCTCTCCCGCTCTTTTAGATCCTGCTGTCTGTCTCCAGAACATTATTTCTCCCGCTCTTTTAGGTGCAGCTGTCTGTCTCCGGATTCTCCTCTCTCTCCCTCTTTTAGATGCTGCTGTCTGTCTCCAGATCCTCCTTTCTCCCGTTCTTTTAGATGTTGCTGTCTGCCTCTGGAACCTCCTTTCTCCCTTTCTATTAGAGGGTGCTGTCTGTCTCCAGGACATTCTTTCTCCCGCTCTTTTAGATGCTGCTGTCTGTCTCCAGATCCTCTTCTCTCCCGTTCTTTTAGATGCTGCTGTCTGCCTCTGGAACCTCCTTTCTCCCGCTCTTTTAGATGCTGCTGTCTGTCTCCGGAACATTCTTTCCCCTGCTCTTTTAGGTGCTGCTGTCTGTCTCCAGGTCCTCCTCTCCCCCTCTCTTTTAGGTGCTGTTGTCTGTCTCCCACTCTTTTAGATGCTGTTGTCTGTCTCCAGGTCCTCGTCTCCCCTCTCTTTTTATTGAGTGTCATGTTGTATTCCAGATTAAGCAGGCAGGGAAGGATTAAACTGAAACCTAATTTTTACATGCTTTATAAGCTTTTATTTACAGAGATACAGAGTACGAACATCCACTTCCAAATCCAATAGCCACATTTTGCGTCTGGTCCTATCCTTAGGATCACATGTGAATCCCTAGTTAATACCCGCTACCTGAATACAATTAAACATTCAATTAAAATATAACTAACACATCACAGCATCCTCTTGGCCACAATGCTGAAATAAAAACCATTAAACAAATATTCCAAAATGGCTCTACCAAATAAATCATCTAATATTCCATACAAAAGTGAACTAATGACCCTTAGTGCCTGTCTTCCGTGTGCCTTTGTCTGTCCTATCGCTCCTATGCATTACTACTTCAGTGTTGGCTGCATGGCTGGTGAAAGACTGCTAACTTTCCACGGTGATGGCAGATGGCTCCTTCTGGCACAAAAAGATGCACTACTATGGCATGGGAGGCAGCAGTCTGGGTTGGTTGGTTGAAAAGCAACATCATAGAGGCAGTAGTAGGAGGATGAAAGCTGTCATCCCGAGAGGACAGCAGATTTGTGCTCCTCGGAGCCACTGGCACTCCCCTGGGGGTGGTGCCTCTGCAATCCTAGTAATGTGTTGGGGGACAGATTCCTGGATTGCTGTGAAATCCTGAAAGTACCCACAGCTATGATGGCAGTAAGCTGCACTTGCATAGCTTTGGTTAAAGCTTCTGTGCAGCACTCAAAAATTGTGCGACTTCTGCTTGTGCTGAGACATGGGCCATCAGATGCTCATGGTTGGGTCTACAAGTGTGCTAATGGAATTGGCTACCACTTTTATACTGAAAAGGATCAGACTTCAAGCTCTGTGCAAAGCTCTGTGTAAGGTTGTTGCTGGATATCTCCACGCTCCCTGATGGTGAACGCAGGCTTTCTGACAGGGCACCAACACATAAAAGATTTCTGTGTGCACATCCATCAGACTTTTCCACCCGATTGAAGTCCTTACCAAGTTCTCTTCAGAAAGTCACAAGGTCACATGTGACTTTGTATGGCAGTAAACTGGCACATGAGCTATTCTTTCCCCCTGCCCTGACTGCAGGTCACTTTGTGCCCAATTACTCACCATGTGAGATGCCACCTCTCTGTCTCCCTCTAAAGTATGCATAGTGCTAGTATTTGATTTGGTAGTTGCAACCGTGAGATAGAGTGACAGTGACTCATCATCATCAGTCTTTTCTTCCAATAGCACTTACTCTCCTGCATCATTACCTGGTCATGTTGCACTACTTCCTGGGTTTCTGAAAGAAGAAAGGTCAGGTTGTAGTGAAGGGAGGAATGCAAGAAATGCATACTTAGACCATGTGCTGTTTCTAAATCAGAAGAGATTGTGGGGTGTGAGAAAATGGATTAGGTCTGAGCAAAAAGTCATCTTCAATATTTTCATCCTTGCTGCTGGCCAAGACCTCACTCATGGCGGCTCCAATGATGGCAAGCAAACCTTCTCCACAAGGGAGAGGAAATGCAGCCATGCTTGTTACCTGCCCGTTAGCTGCTACAGCCTGCAGTTGTGTGCCATCTTGTCCTGCAAGCGAGAGGTAAGAGAGAAGTATGTCAATGAGTATGTTACAGTGTGTCTCAGTGATGTGGCTGTCATGGTTGAAAATCTGGCAGTGTGAGACGTGGATGTGAGACTTGCAGCAGTGAGAAGTGTGTGAGGGTGTAGTGAAGGTATGAATGTTAGGTATGAGTCATGATTAACAGTGACTGTTTGTAGTTTAGGCGTGGGAGTGTGGTGCATTGAGCAGTGTGTGTGACTGTCCCATTGGTTGGACATGGAGATGCAATGACTGACTTTGACCACTTGTATGAGATCATTGAACTTCTTTTGGCGTTACATCCAGGTCCTCAGGGATACGCTACTGGCATTGCATGGTTATCTATCCACTGCCTTCTCAGAGTTTGCCTAGAGGGACTCCTGGTTCTTTGTGGCTTAAGGACCTCTCACCTAGCCTCCAATGTTGGGTCAGAGAAACTTGGAACCTGCTGTCTACCATGTTGCAGCATTCTTCTGTTTTCCTAGGTCAAGTTGACTTCTAGATCGACTTGCACTTGCTCCAGCCAAAGTGCACTTCTCCTTTAAGAGTGGGAGGTTGGCTTCAAGTCGTTATGACACAGCAGTTGGTAAAGGCTGAGTTATTTAAAATCCCAGAGGGAAACTTTAAACAACTGTCACAACCTATATTTTCAATTGGTTTGTTTGAGGTTCAGCTCTAAATTCAGCAATAAGACCACCTGTTCTCGAGAGGTTTTTATATCAAACTAAATGAGACATTTAGTAATTTACAACAAATTAAACAGATACACATGGCTACAAATTGCTACGATCATATGTTTTAACAAATTCCCAAATTAATCTCCACTAAGGCGACAATGACCAATAGACTTAACCAGACGCCAGGCAAAGCATTTTCACCTTACGAATTCAAACTGAGGTTCCTTTCAAATTGGTTCCTTTGCAGACAGTTGTGGGCTTACAGCTGCTGTGATGTTACATGCCTCTGCCTTTCACATACAAAACTCTTCTGCATATACCTAGCCTTCCCCTTTGAAGGTGAATTTTCATTGTGTCACCAGGTCCTTTGAACTCCTTTCATAGTACCAATTTTATTAGTGATATAAACATTGCTTGGTCTCTGCTAGCTAGGTGCAAGATTTCACTCCCCTTCTTGAATGCTCTATTCAACAAAATTCAAATGTACCTCTACCTCTGTTTACATCTTAAAGCCACTATACATCAAAGCAGCCAGACTAGCTGGCTTTAATCCAATTAAGACACAACACACACACAGACTAAACTCCTAGTTGAAAAAAATAATTTCCAATAACACTATATACATTAATAGCTTCATGACAATAATGCAAGTCAATGTTAACTTGTACTAGCCTAACCTGCTCTGGTATGCAGTCACTTAGCAACACACTTAGTGCTGGTTGCATGCTGCAATCATTTCAATGAGCTGGCGACATGAAGTATGTGTAGGACCTACATAAGAATCATTAGGTCTGGATTAATTGTGCATTATGCTCACTGTGCCTGTTTTTTTGGGTGCTATTGAATGTTGTCCCTGTACGTTATCTGAAAATAATAGGGATAGATTGGTGTATTTGTATTTGTTCTTCCATGACACGCCAGTGTCATTGGCAAGGCCAGCATTTATTGCCCATCCTAGTTACCTTGAGAAAGTTGTGTTGAGTGATCACATTGAACTGCTGCCATCCATGTGGTGAAGGTACTGCCAGGTACTGTTTTCCAAGATTTTGACCCAGCCCAGTGACAATTAGGGAGCAGCAATACGTTTCCAAGTCAGGATGATGTGTGACTTGGAGGGGTACCTCAGGATGATGATGATCTCATAAGCCTGCTGTCCATTCTTTCTACTCGGTCGAGGTCACAGATTTGGGATTTCCTGTTGAAGGAATTGTTGCAGAGCAAATTATTGGTGGTGCACACTACAGCCACATTGCACCAGTGGTGAAAGGAACCAAAGTTTAACGTTTGGTTGGGAACCGACCAAATGGGCTACTTTCTTTTGGATGGTATCGAGCTTCTTAAGCATTTATTCAGCCAAGTGCCTTGTAGATTGTGGAAAATCTTTGAGAAGTCAGGAGGTGAGTCACTTACTGCATAAGACTGAGCCTCTGGCCTGTTCTTGTAACCACAGTATTTCTCACTAAACTCTGGTGTGTTAGCATGGTGTCTTACCTGAGTTCTGGCTGTTACTGTCATGCAATATCTGAAAGCTATAGTATTAACACTGCATTAACTGGGATCAGTAGTGAAGGCATGTACATTAACTTAATATACAGCATTAACAGTACTGCATTAACTGAACACCAGTTTGTATGAGCTGTGTTTTCAACTAAATTAGTTGTATTAGTGCTGTGAACTAAACTCAGGAGTAACAGCACTGTTTTGTCTGGAATCAGGAGTGTTTGTGCTGTGTTTTCTCTGAAATTGATATTACCATTATGTATTCTCTGAAATAGGCTGTGTTCAAATATAGTAACAGATAAAAATCAAAAATAGGAGCACAAGTAAGCCATATGACCCTTTGCGTTTGCTTCACCATTCAACAAGATCATGACAGTTTTTTCTCCCTCAGCGCCACTTTTCCTCCCTATTCCCATATCCTGTGCTATGCATACTGTTCAAACATCTATCAGTCTTGGATATATTCAGCAACTTAGGATCCCCGGCCTTCTGGATTGGAGAATTCCAATGATTCACAGTCCTCTGGGTGAAGTAATTTCTCCTCATATCAGACCCAAATGGCCAATCCTTAACTCCTATCCAACAAAAGAAGACCAAAAAAAAGAGGGAGAAAATAAACTTTGAGGGTAAACTAACAAGGAATATAAAAACAGACAATAAGAGCTTCTTTAAATAAATAAAAAGGAAGAGGCCAAAGTGAACATCGGCCCGTCAGAGAATGAGGCTGGGGAAATAATAATGGGGAAGCAGGAAATGGCAGAGGAGTTGAATAAATACTTTGCATCAGTCTTCACGGTAGAAGACACTAATAGCGTTCCAAAAATGCTAGATAATCAAAGGGCAAAAGGGGAGGAGGAAATAAATGCATTCACGATCACTAGAGAAAAAGGAGTAGGGAAAACAATGGGGCTAAAGGCCAATAAGTCCCCTGGACCTGATGGGTAGCATCCTAGGATATTAAAGGAAGTAGCTACAGAGATAGTGGATGCACTGGTAGTAATCTTCCAAGAATCAGGAAAAGTTCCAGAGGATTGGAAAACTGCCAATCCCCAATTCCCCTATTCAAAAAGGGAGGGAGACAATAAACAGGTCAGTTAGCTTCACATCTGTCATTGGGAAAATGTTAGAGTCAATAAAGGATGTAATAACAGAGCATTTAGAAATGCATAATCTAATCAAGCAGAATCAGCATGGCTTCATGAAGGGGAAATCATGGCAAATTTATTAGAATTCTTTGAGGAGGCAACAAGCAGGATAGATAAAGGGGAATCAGTAGATATAATAAACTAATTTTCCAAAAGGCATCCGATAAGGTACCACACATAAGGCTACTTAATAAGAGCCCATGGTGTTGGGGGTAGTATATTAGCATGGATAGAGGATTCGCTAACTAATAGAATACAGAGAGTTGGGATAAGGGGGGGCATTTTCATATGGCAACCTGTAACTAGTAGAGTGCCACAGGGATTAGTGCTCGGGCCACAATTATATTAATAACTTGGTTGAGGGAAGTGAATGTACTATCTCCAAGTTTGTAGATGACACAAAAATAGTTGGAAAGGCACAAGGTGAGGATGACACAAAGGGCTGAATTTTCCCCCGTCGGGGAGGAAGTTGATGGGTGGGCACTCTTCTGATCGGCACCCGTGATCAGAGGCGCGATGCCATTTTACATGGGCGGGCCAATTAAGGCCCACTCAGCATGACGTCCGCTGGGAAGTGCTATCTGCTCCCTGTGCAGGCGGGGGGGGTGGGGGGGGCGGGGGGATGGGTGGGTGAATGCCTAAAATCGAGAGTGCACTCTTTTGCGTATGCGCACAAAAGAGCGCACTCATCTTCCTGAGGCTAAGTGCAGCCTCAGGGAGATCGCCTCTACTTTCAAAAATATTAAAAATAGAAAAAAAGCATTCCCTTACATGTCCCCTCATGTGACAATGTCACATGAGTTGGGACATGTTCATAATTTCCAAAAAAAACTTTATTAAAATTTTTAAAACCCTACATGAAACCTCATCCCGCCTGTGGATAAGGTTTCATGTTTTTGCTACTTCCTGCCAGGGCTCCTGGCCTGCCCGCCAACCTTAAAGTTGGACAGGCAGGTCCACTAATTACTTTAATTGCCCTGTCAATGGCCTCAATTGGCCATTGATAGGTCAGTGGGCACGCAGCTGATTTTGCTGCGCCGCTGCCTTCCTGAAAATTTAAATGGGGCATGGTGACATCGGGAGTTCCACTCGACATCACCGCACGTCATTTTACACGTCGGCGAGCGCGCCCCGCCCCCCCGCTCACCGACGGTAAATGCCAGCCAAAAGAGTCTACAGCAGGATATAGACAGATTAAGTGAGTGGGCAAAAACTTGGCATATGAATATAATGTGGGAAAATATGAGGTTATGTACTTTGGCAGGAAGAATAGATGAGCTGAATATTATTTAAATAGAGAAAGACTGCAGAAAGCTGCAGCACAGATGGATTTGGGGTTCTCGTGCATGAATCCCAAAAAGCTAACATACAAGTTCAGCAGGCGATAGGGAAGGCAAATGGAATGTTGGCCTTGAATTCAAAGGGAATGGAATATAAAAATAGGGAAATCTTGCTAAAACTATATAAGGCACCAGTTAGAACACACCTAGAATACTGTGATCAGTTTTAGTCCCATTATCTAAGGAAAGATATACTGGCATTGGGGACAGTCCAGAGAAGGTTCCCTGGGTTGATCCTGGTTATGGTGGGCTTTTCCTATGAGGAGAGGTTGAGTCGGTTGGGCTTGTACTCATTGGAGTTTAGAAAGATGAAAGGCGACCTTATCGAAACATATAAGATTCTTAGGGGGCTTGACAGGGTAGATGCTGAGAGGTTGTTTCCCCTTTTGGGACAATCTAGGACCAGAGGGCATAATCTCAGAGTAAGTGGTCGTCCATTTAAGACAGAGATGAGGAGGAATTTCTCCTCTCAGAGGGTAGTGAATCTGTGGAATTCCTTACCACAGAAGGCTGTAGAGGCTAGCTGTAAAATATATTCAAGGCTGGGATAGACAGATTTTTAATCAGTAAGGGAATCAGGCGTTATGAGGAAAAGGCAGGAAAGTGGAATTGAGGATTATCAGATCAGCCATGATCTCATTGAATGGCAGGGCACATTCGATGAGCTGAATGGCCTCCTTCTGCTCCTATGTCTTATGATCTAAGACTAGGAGCCCTAGTTCCAAATTCTCAATGAGATCACCTCTCATTCTTCAAAACTCCAGAGAATTTAAGCCCATTCTTCTCATTGATTCCTGGCATGGAAGAGTGAAGCTACTTTGCGCACCCTCTGAGGCAGGTACATCTTTCCTTAGGTAAGGAGAACAAAACTGTACACAACATACCATAGGTGGTTGCTACATAGTAGCAACAAGAATTAATTTTATAGTCCAAACCCCTTGCAATAAAGACTGAAGCTATCATAATTGGTCCCTGCTGCAAAATCTGTTCTCTAACTATCAACACCATCCTGTTCTTCGGCAGCTGTCTGCATTTTAACATGTATGTTTAGAGGTAACAAAGGATTGAACGAGGTTCTCAGCAGCAGATGAGTTGAGGAAGGGACAGAAACAGACGGTGTTACTGGTGTGGAAATGGGTGGTTTTAGTGATGGCATGGATGTGTGTTCGGAAACTCATCTCAGGATCAAGTATAACCAAGGTTGCAAATAGTTTGGTTCAAATTCAGACAGCTGCCAGGGAGAAGGGTAGAGTCGGTAACCAGGGAACAGAGTTTGCAGCAATCTTCCCAATATTTAATTGGAGGAAATTTCTGCGAATCCAATATTGTATGTTGGATTGGCAGTCTTATTAATTACCAAGTGTAGAGGAGTCAAGAGGAGGTAAGGTAGAGCTGGGTATCATCAGCATACATGTGAAAACTAATTATGTTTTATGACATGAAGTTGTTGAAGGGCAGCATGCAGATGTGAAATTGGAGGTACCAAGGAAATATCCTTGGAGAACACCAGAGATATCGGTGCAGGAGTGGAAAGGGAAGTTATTGCAAACGATAATCTGGTTATGATTAGATAGATCAACATGGAACACCAGACAAGTGCAGTTTAACCCAGCTGGATGACAATGGACAGGTACTGGAGGAGGATCGTATGGTCAACCATGTCAATTGCTGCAGACAGGATCAAGAAGAATAAGGAGGTTTACCTTTGTCACAGTCACATGGGATGTCTTTTGTGACTTTGCTAAGAGCTGAACTGATACTGTGTCATGGGTGGTAACCTGATTGGAGGGATTCAAACATGGAAGTGTGGAGAAAATGGGCACAGATTTGAGAGGTGATGACAAGTTCAAGGACTTTAGAAAGGAAAGAGAATGTGGAGATCAGATAGTTGTTTCCAAGGACAGTGGGGGTCAGTGGATAGTTATTTGAGAAGAGGAGATGACAGTAAAGGAGAAACTAAAGATGTGAGTTAAAAGCTAGGGCAGCGGGTAACTTTAGCGTAAGTTTTGTATGTTGGCTAGTGGGAAGGAGGGGAAAGTGATGTGAGCAGATGTCCCATTCTTTGTAACAAAGAAACCCATGAACTCTTCAAACTTATATGATAAAAGCAAAATATTGCAGATGCTGGAAATCTGAAACAAAAACAGAAAATGCTGGAAAAACTTAGCATGTCTAACAGTATCTGTGGAGAGAAAAACAGAGGGAAGTTTTTATTTCCTTAATTTTTTTTTTACTTCTCTTTAGCTCTTAAGAATCATATGCACTCAAAACATTAATTCTGTTTTTCTCTCAACAGATGCTGTTAGACCTGCTGAGTTTTTCCAGCACTTTCTGTTTTTGTTTCAATTCTTCACACATATTGTTAGTGGTGAGGGTGGAGGAGATGGGTTTAAGAAGACAATTTGCAGTAGAGAAAAGAAACTAGAGATTATCTTTGCTTTCCATACAGACTCTCAGGGGTTGCACAATTCTAATTATTTCTGTAAGACACTAATATAATTCTGCTGTTTGATCAATTTGTCTGTGTTATCCTCCAACTAGGGCAAAGCCGAGTACGCTCTCATCCAACTTTGTTTTGCGCTGCATCTGGAAAGAGGTGTAAATGTTCCTCCTACTGTAGGAATTCATTAACTTCCATGATACTGCAGTATACGCCAAACTGTCTTCTAATGCAACCTGGAAGGAGACGTTTTACGGGATGTGAGTGTCACTGCCAAGGCCAGGTTTATTGCCCAATCCGAACTTCCCTTGAGAAGGTGGTAGTGAAAAGCAATGAGACTTCAGGACAGAGAGTTTAAAACAGAGATACTTCGGGACCGAGAGGTTAAAACAGTGAGACTTCTGGACAGAGAAGTTAAAACAGCGAGACTTCAGGACAGAGAGATTAAAACAGTGAGACTTTGGGACTGAGAGGTTAAAACAGCAAGACTTTGGGACCAACAGGTTAAAACAGCATGGCTTTGGGACTGTGATATTAAAACAATGAGTCTTTGGGAAAGGGAGATTGGAGTGCTGCTTTAGGCTGCATTAGAGTGCTTCAGTTGGAGTTTGGTGAGAGAGGGAGCTCACTGAAGAGGGAAGGAGCTGATCCTTTCATTTTCTACCTTTTGAGGAAAGGTAAGAAGAGCCTTGTAAGTAGGATCTGGTGAGTATTTCTTCTGTCCTTAATATTCTCTAAACTAGAGGAAGTAAAAGTAAAGGAGTAATATAAGTCATGGTAGGACAGCTCGGCCAAGTAGAATGCTCCTACTGTGTGATGTGGGAAGCCAGGAACACTTCCAGTGTCCAGGGCGACCATATGTGCAGGACGTGTCCCCAGCCGCAGTGACTCGAAATCCATGTCTCGGAGCTAGAGCTGCACCTGGAGTCACTGTGGAGCATCCACAAGGATGAGATCTTCGTGGATAGCAGGTACAGTGAGGTGGTTACAATGCAGGTAAAGAGTGTACAGGCAGAAAGGAACGGGTGACCACCAGACAGGGTAAAAGCACAAGGCAGGTAGTGCAGGTACCAATAACATACCCTGGGTCTATCTGCTTCTCCAACAGATTTTCTGTTTTCGATACTATTGCGGGAGATAGTTTCTCAGGGGAATGCATTAAGAACCAAGCCCGTTGCACTACAAATGGCACAACTGCACAGAGGGGGGAAAAAAAGAGTGGGAGTGCAATGGTGATAGGCAATTCTATCGTAAGGGGAATAGATAGATGTTTCTGCAGCTGCAGGCATGACACTAAGATGGAATGCTGCCTCCTTGGTGCCAGGGTCAAGGATGTCACTGAGCGGCTGTAGGACATTCCGAAGGGGAGGGTGAACAGACAGATTTTGTGGTCCATATCGGTACCAATAACATAGGTAAAAAGAGGGATGAGGTCCTGAAAGCTGAATATAGGGAGTTAGGAAATAAATTAAAAAGCATGATTTCAAAATTATAATGTCAGGATTACTCCCAGTGCCAGCGAGATCAGGAGTAAGAGAATAGACCAGACGAATGTATGGTTGGAGAGATGCTGTAGGGGGGGAGGGATTTAGATTCTTGAGGCATTAGGACGGATTCTGGAGAATTTCATAAATTCTGGATTTATGAAAGGGAAGTCATGTTTGACAAACCTACTGGAGTTCTTTGAGGACATAACTAGCAGAATAGATAAGGGAGAACCAGTAGATGTGATGTATTTCAATTTTCAGAAAGCTTTTGATAAAGCCCCACACCAGAAGTTAGTGTGTAAAATTAAAGCACATGGGATTGGGGGTAATATACTGGCATGGATTGAGAATTGGTTAGCAGACTGGAAACAGAGAGTAGGAATAAATGGGTCTTTTACAAAGTGGCAAGCGGTGACTAGTGGGGTACTGCAGGAATTAGTGCTTGGGCCCCATCCAATTTGGTAGGAAAAACAGAATGGCAGAGTATTATTTAAATGGTGATAGATTGGGAAATGTTGATGTACAAAGGGACGTGGGTGTCCTTGTACACCAATAACTGAAAGCAAGCAGGCAGGTGCAGCAAGCAGTTCAGAAGGCAAATAGTATGTTGGACTTCATGGCAAGAGAACTTGAGTACAGGAGCAAGGATGTCTTACTGGAGCTGTACAGCGCCTTGGTGAGACCACACCTGGAGTATTATGTGCAGTATTGGTCTCCTTACCTAAGAAAGGATATACTTGTCATAGAGGGAATGCAGTGAAGGTTCACCAGACTATGGGATATGGGGTAGACCATTTAGGACTGAGATGAGGGGAAACTTCTTCACTCAGAGGTTGGTGAAGCTATGGAATTCTCTATCATAGAAGGCTGAGGTGGCAAGCCACTGAATATATTTAAGAAGGAAATACAAAAATTTCTAGGCTCTAAAGGAATCAAGGGTTAGAAGGAGAGCACAGGAGTATGGCATTGAGATACGGGATCAGCCATGATCATATTGAATGGCGGAACAGGTTCGAAGGGCCAAATGACTTACTTCAGCTCCTTTTTCTATGTTTTTATGTAACAGCGAGACTTCGAGACAGAGAGATTAAAACAGTGAGACTTCAGCACAGAGAGATTAAAACATCAAGACTTCAGCACAGAGAGATTAAAAAAGTGAGACTTCGGGACAGAGAGGTCTGGGAAGAGTGTCCTCTGCAGTCACCGTCGCCGGGATCCAGTCTGGGGAGAGTGTCCTCTGCAGTCACCGTCGCCGGGAAGCAGTCTGGGAAGAGTGTCCTCTGCAGTCACCGTCGCCAGGAAGCAGTCTGAGAAGAGTGTCCTCTGCAGCCACTGTCAACGAGTGAAAAAAAAGAAAGAGTGACATCACAGCGAAACAGTTCATTAGTTGGTAAGTAACTGCTAGTTTGAACTACCTGTTCTAAATTGATTTCAGATTAAAGGTGACTACTGGGGCCCAGGATCGGAGGCCTAACACCTCAGCTTCAACTCAGTAGAGAGAGCGAACTCCAGTTAATTTTAAAAAGTGTGTTTTGAATCTCTATTCTAACTTGCTTTCAGATTAAAGGTAAATAGGAGAAATAGTTTACAGATTGATAAACTAAAGGCCAGTAGGAAATTTAAAAACAAATTGAAAAACAATTAAATAAAATAGAGATGCAGAGCCAGGCGATGTGTTGTAGCTGCATGTGGGAGTTAGTGTGGTTCCTAGTGACCACATCTGTAGCAAATGTTGGTTGCTCGAGGAACTCTGGCTCAGAGTTGATGAGCTGGAGTCTGAACTTCGGACACTGTGACACATCAGGGAGGGGGAGAGTTACCTAGACGCTGTGTTTCAGGAGACAGTCACACCACTTAGATGAGTTACCTTAAATTCGGCCAGTGGTCAGAGACAGAAGGGTGTGACTATGAGTGAGGCAGGTAGAGGGATCCAGGAAGTAGCACTGCAAGAGCCTCAGCCCTTGCCCTTATCCAGGTTTGAGATTCTTGCTCCCTGTGTGGACGAGAGCGGGGCCTGTAGGGAGGATGAGCAAATTGACCATAGCACTGTGGTACAGGGAGCCATTCAAGTGGGGGGAGAAAAGAGAAATGTAGTTGTAATCAGGCATAGTATAGTTAGGGGAATAGATACTGATCTCTGTAGCCAGGATCGAGAGTCCCAAAGGCTGTGTTGCCTACCTGGTGCCAGGGTTAAGGATATCTCATCTGGGCTGCAGAGGAACTTGGATTGGGAGGGGAAAGATCCAGTTGTCGTGGTCCATGTAGGCACCAATGATATAGGTGGAAGGAAAGAGGTTCTGCTGAGGGAGTACAAGCAGCTAGGGGCTAAATTGAAAAGCAGAACCAAAAAGGTAATAATCTCCGGATTACTACCTGAGCCACGAGCTAATTGGCACAGGGTCAATAAGATTAAAGAGGTAAATGTGTGGCTCAAAGATTTGTGTGGGAGAAATGGGTTCGAATTCATGGGACATTAGCACCAGTACTGGGGAAAGAGGGAGCTATTCTGTTCGGACAGGCTCCACTTGAATCATGTTGGGACTAGTGTCCTGGCGAATCGCATAACTGGGTTGTAGATAGGGCTTGAAACTAAATAGTTGGGGGTGGGAGAGGTTTCAGTTGCATGAAAATATAAAAAATCAAAGTTTAAGGAGAGGGTAAGAGTGAAGGTTAGTGATGAGGCTGATTGTTACCAAAAAGTGAAAGGAAGGGACAGGGTGTATGAACGCCATATTGCACCAAAGAATCATATGAGTAGGGAAAATTGACAATAGGGCAAACTTAAAGGCTTTGTATCTGAATGCGCATAGCATTCAGAATAAAACTAATGAGTTGACAGCACAAATAGAGATAAATAGGCATGATTTGGTGGCAATTACTGTGACGGAATATCTTCCTCTTTCCCCAGTATTGGTGCTAATGTCCCATGAATTCGAACAGGGAGAACAGGTTTGGGAGTTGAATATCCAAGGGTACTCAGAGTTTCAGAAGGATAGGCAGGAAGGAAAATGAGGTGGTGTAGCTTTGTTAGTAAAGGAAGGGATCAGTGCTATACTGGTGAATGATATACACACTGGAGAGCAAGGCGTAGAGTCAGTCTGGGTAGAAATAAGAAATACCAAGGGAAAGAAGTCCCTGGTGAGAGTAATCTATAGGTCCCCAAACAGTAGTTCAGCAGTAGGACACCGTATAAACCAGGAAATACTGGGAGCATGTAAGAAAGGCCCGTGCAATAATCATGGGTGATTTTAATATGCATTTAGATTGGACTAATCAAATTGGCAAGGGTAGCCTCGAGGGAGAGTTCATAGAGTGTATTAGAAAGTGTTTCTTGGAGCAATGTGTTGTGGAACCAACCAGGGAGCAGGCTATTCTGGATCGGGTTTCTGTAATGAGATGGGATTAATTAATGATCTCATAGTAAAGGATCCTCACGATAATAGCATGCTAGAATTTCAAGTTCAGTTTGAGAGCAAGAAACTCGAGTCCCACACTAGTGTTCTGGAGTTAAACAAAGGTAACTACTTAGGCATGAGGGCAGATTTGGCCCTCGTGGACTGGGCAGGAAGGCTACAAGGTAGGACAGTTGATGAACAGTGGCAGATATTTAAGGAGATATTCAATTCCTCCCATATAAAATATATTCCAAAGAGGAAGAAAGATGATAAGAGTGGGAAAAAGCATCCATGGTTAAGCAAGGAAGTTAAAGTTAACATAAAGGCAAAACTAAGGCATACCAAATTGCAAAAGTCAGTGGCAGGCTGGAAGATTGGGAAACTTTTAAAGATCAACAAAGGGTTACTAAAAAAATAATAAAAAGAGCAAAGGTAAATTATGAAAGAAAACTAGCACAAAATGTAAAAGCTGATAGCAAAAGCTTCTACAAGTACATAAAAGGAAAGAGAGTAGCGAAAGTGAATGTTGGTCCCTTGGAGGACACATCTGGGGAGTTAATAGTGGGGAACGCAGAAACGGCAGAGACGCTTAATCAATATTTTGCCTCAGTTTTCACGGTAGAGGACACTAGTACCATCCCAATAGTAACAGGCAGTGCAGAGGGTATAGAGAAGGAGGAACTTAGAGCAATCACCATCACTAGAGAAAAAGTACTGAGCAAACTATTGGGATTCAAGGGTGACAAGTCCCCAGGACCTGATGGGCTACATCCCAGGGTCTTAAAGGAAATGGCAGCGGAGATAGTGGATGCATTGGCTACAATATTCCAAAATTCCCTGGATTCTGGAAAGGTTCTAGTGGATTGGAAAAATGCTAATATAACGGCCTTTTTCAAAAAGGGGGGGAGGCAGAAAGTAGGAAACTATAGACCAGTTAGTTTAAGGTCTGTTGTTGGGAAATTGTTAGAATTGTTAGGAAGAGATAATGGGGCATTTGGAAAGTCAAAATGCAATCCATTAGAGTCAGCATGGTTTTATGAAGAGGAAATCGTGTCTGACTAATTTGCTAGAGTTCTTTGAAGATGTGACAAGCAAAGTAGACATCCTGTAGATGTCATATATCTGGACTTCCAGAAGGCCTCTGATAAGGTGCCACACAAAAGATTAATACACAAGATAAGATCACACGGAGTTAGGGGTAATATATTAGCTTAGATAGAGGATTGGCTAACCAACAGAAAGTAGAGAGTCGGGATAAATGGTTCTTTTTCTGGATGGCAAGCTGTCACTAGTGGGGGTGCCACAGGGTTCGGTCCTTGAGCCCCAAATCTACAATCTATATTAATGACCTGGATTCAGGGATAGAAGGTACTTTGGCTAAATTTGCAGATGACACCAAAATAGCTGGGAAAGTAAGATGAAATGAAGAAATAAGAAATTTACAAATGGATATGGACAGATTAGGTGAATGGGCCAAAATTTGGCTGATGGAGTTTAACGTGGATAAGTGTGAGGTCGGAAGAATAAAAAGGCGACTTATTATTTAAATGGAGAGAAACTTCAGAATGTTTCAATGCAGAGGGGTCTGGATGTCCTCGTGCATGAAACACTGAAATCTAGTATGCTGGTACAGCAGGCAATAAGGAAGGCAAATGGAATTTTGGCATTTATTGCTAAAGGAATAGAGTATAAAAATAGGGAAGTGTTGTTGAACTGTACAAGGCATTGCTGAGACCGCACCTGGAGTACTGTGCACAGTTTTGGTCCTCTTACTTGAGGAAGGATGTAGTTGCATTGGAGGTGGTTCAGAGGAGGTTCACTAGATTGATTCCAGAGATGTGGGGCTTGTCTTATGAGAGATTGAGCAGTTTAGGCCTATATTCGCTAGAGTTTCGAAGGATGATAGGAGATCTAATTGAGGTATATAAGATGTTAAAGGGGATAGACAAAGTAGACGTAGAGTGGATGTTTCCCCTTGTGGGGCATTCTAGAATGAGAGTCCATAGTTTTAGGCTAAGGGGTGGTAGATTTGAATCAGAGATGAGGAGGAATTACTTTTCTCAAAGAGTCGTGAATCTGTGGAATTCACTACCTCAGAGTGCAGTGGATACCGGGACGTTGAATAAATTTAAGGAAGAGATAGACAAATTTTTAATTAGTAATGGGTTGAAAGGTTATGGGGAAAGGGCAGGAAATTGGAGTTGAGGCCGAAATGAGATCAGCCATGATTGTAATGAATGGCGGGGCAGGCTTGATGGGCTGAATTGCCTACTCCTGTTCCTAGTTCTTATGTTATGTTGTTGTATTTTTGGACGTTGGATGTCGAGAAGTTTGGCTGTTCTGAATTCCATGTCTGATGACTGCCTGTTGACAGTCGTTGTGTAAGTTCATACGAAAAATTAGGAATAGTAAAGTGAGGAATCATTCCATGACTAGGCTTTCAGGAGAAGAGGGGAAAGATATGTAATAAAATAACCATATGAATGCTGCATGATGCATTAAATCTATACAAAAGAATTAAGTGCCATTCAAAGCTATATGCAACAAAGAACAAATAAATGTAAGGCCAAAATTTTCCGTTAGGCGGGCGGGGGGAGCTCATGCTGACACGGACCGCGCTGCCATTTTGCGCGGGTGGCCAATTAAGGCCTGCCCAGCGCATTTCCGATTCCCGTGGAGAGCGGGAGTCTTAAGTTTGCAACGAGCGTGTACAGACCGCCAGGTCCAATGTTTAAAAAAAGGCCTGGCAGCCTCCTTTAGGCAGTTCACTATGGCTAGCTGCAGGTGGCACTGCAAGGGGTCTGCATGGCAGGCCAATGTAGAGGGAAGGCCAGAGGAACAGGGTAGGCTGCAATGTGCCCCTCACTTTTCTGATGACTGCCTTGCTGCCCTTGTAGAGGAGGTGGCAGCACGGTGGGAGACGCTGTTTCCCCTGGATGGGAGGAGGAGGGGCCCCCCACATGATGAAACGTGCCTGGGAGGAGGTGGGGGAGGTGGTGAGCACCCGTGACATGCTGTGGCGCAGCTGGATCCAGTGCTTCAAAGATTTGTTGCGCTCTGGGTGAGTGCCATGTTGGCATTGGGTATTTAACCCAGCAGCTAGCCTTAGCCTTTGAGGGCCTCCCCCTCCCTCAAGTCTTACTGCATTGAGTCATGTTGGGTATTTGTCGCACGCTGGGTGGTCAAGCAGTTAGTAACTATGCTTACATCTGCCTCATTGGTTCATGAGAAGATGGGTTCTCCCCGCACCATGTGTTGGTCTTAGTCGCACATGAGTAGTCTGGGGGCAACCTGCAGGAGATGCAGCTAGGTGCATACTCATAACTCCAACACATGTCCTATTCATGGTGATGAGATGGTGGAAGGGAGCCTCAAGTTCTCATGGCCAAGAGCCATCTGGTGCCCTCGGCGCCACACCTAGTTGCGCCTCCTTGCCACGGGAGCTAAGACCATGTGTTTCTGAAAGTGATGGATGCGGAATGTGTCCAAGGATGCCACTGGGGATTTGGGGAGCGGGGGGGGGGGGTGCGGGGGAGGGGGGGGGCGTGGTTTGGGAGCAGCCATAGTATATTTTTGTGACCGATCAGCAGTAGCGTGAACAGGAGGCACTGGAGGCCTCTGATGGGGCACTGTGGTTGGGTCCTTTCTGTTTTGCAGCAGAAAAATGCACATAATGCATATGAACATATGCGCATTGGACGTGGTCATGAGCTGTTTTGAGCAGGAGGCCCTGGAGCTTGAAACGCTCCATGCACCCAGGTCCACAGGTGTCGGTGAGGCTGGGGTGGAGCGGCCAGGTATTTGAGGTCCACAATGCCATCTGCTCTGTCTTCCTACCATCCAAAGCACTGATGATTGTTGGAATCATTAATGTAGCAACACTGCTCATTCACAGACTGATAGAGTCAGACATGTGGGTCATAGACAAAGGTCCTTCGGCCCTTCGAAGATGCGCATGTCTAGCACCTTCCAAGGTCACCTTATCCCATTTCCTACCACTATCCCCATGGCCTTGTATGCCATGACATCATTACTGCACATCCAAATGCTTACTACATTTTAGGAGCATTTCTGCCTCCACCACCCTTTCAGCCAGTGTGTCCCACACTACTCTGTGCAAAGGTTCCTCATTGCCTCACCTGTCAACCTCATGTCCCTTACCTTAAATAAATGTCACCAGATTAGTCATCCCTCTGCCAAGGGGAAAAGTTGCTTTCTGTCCACACGGTCTATGCCCCTCATAATGTTATGAAGCTCAATAATGTCACCCCTCAATCTCCTGTGCTCCACGGCAAATATCCCCAGTCTATGCTATGCATCTTCATAACTCCAACTCTCCAGCCAAGCCAGCATCCTGGTCAGCGACCTCTGCACTCTCTCCACACCAATCACATCCCTCCCATGTAGCACTGAACACAATTGAATGCAGGACTATAGCTGTGGCCTCAACAGCGTTTTCTACACTTGCAACATGACCTCCCTGTTCCTACATTCTATTCCGCGGCTAATAAAGGCAAGTATGGCATTTACCTTCTTTCACAACTTAAGTACCTGTCCCACTACCTTAAAGGGCCTATCGACATGCCCATCAAGGTCCCTCTGATCCTCCTTATTTTCCACGATTCTACCATTCCTCATGTATTCCCGTACCTTGTTTGTCCTGGCCAAGTGCATCACCTCACACTTATCCACATAACATTCCATTTGGCATTCCTTAGGCCATCTGACCAGCCTGTCTGTATCCGCCTGTAATGCTGGGCCTCCTCCTGACTATTTGCCACCCCACCGACATTCGTCTCCTTAGATTCTGGAAGGTTGAGCACATAATGAACCAGGGGGAAAGGGATGAAGTAGGTCACTGTATGTACGCTAACTGATCCACTGTCCTTGTTGTTAATTTCAGCATCATCAGAGCATGGCCGCCAGGAGGCATTCCCCCTCTCACACCTGAGGGCCCTGAACTGTCATCTGCGTCACATCATTTCAGTGAGGCAGGCACCAGCACAGAGACTAGCACATCGGTGGGAATTGCAACATCAGCTAGTGTCCTGGGGCACAGTGGAGAGGGCACTTCACAATCACTGGAGGAGATGGCAGAGACAGAGAGTGCTGATGGCGCCAGCAGCTGGAGAACTGCAGGGAACAAGGCACATGCTGAGTTGGGACATGATGATGTGCCTCTGGAGTCGTCCGCCACGCTGCAGCTGCAGGAAATGTGGCCAGGTGTGTTGGAGCATCTGGGAGTGTTGCATGAGAGTATGCTTTGCTTGGTGTCTTTGGTGGAGAAATCCACACAGAGCAGAAGTGATGCCATAAGCCTCTTGTCAGAGCGTCATGCTCCCTCTATGGAGAGAGTGGCACTTCATTGTGCATTATTAGTTAAGCAGTCAGTTACTGCAGTAAGGAGAGATGATATCTTGGAGGCTTTGAATGAAGCTTTGTGGGTAGAACTTAGGAATAAAAAAGGGGCAGCCACATTATTAGGTGTTTATTATAGACCCCTAGATAGTCAGCGGAAAATTGAGGAGCAAATATGTGCACAATTTGTGGAGCTGTGTAAAAACAATAACAATAGGGTAATTATATTAGGTGATTTCAACTTTCCCAACATTAATTGGGATAGACATAGTGTGAAGGGCTTGGATTGGGTGGATTTCTTGAAACGTGTACAGGAGAACTTTTTAGGTCAACATGTAGAGGGTCCAACAAGGGACGGCGCAGTGCTGGACCCGATTCTGGGGAATGAAGCTGGACAGATGGCTAAGGTGGTGGTGGGGGAGCATTTTAGCGATAGCGACCACAACATCGTACAGTTTAAGTTTGTTATGGACAAAGAAATCAATAAGTTGCAAAAAAATGTTTTGGATTGGGAGAGAGTGGATTTTACTAAAATAAGGCAGGATCTGGCCAAAGTAGACTGGGAACAGTTAATTGTGGGGAAATCTACAGAGGAACAGTGGGGGGTGTTCAAAAAGGAAGTGGGGAGGGTACAGGCTCAACATGTTCCCTCTAGGGTGATAGGAAGGAGTAACAAGCCCGGAGAACCATGGATGACCAGAGATATTCAGGATACGATGAGCAGGAAAAGAAAGGATTTTAGCAGGTACGAGGGAAGCAAATCAGCAGAGGCATTAGTGGAGTACAGACAGTGCAGGGTGGTGCTTAAGAAAGCAATTAGGAGAGCAAAGAGGGGGTATGAGAAAGCTCTGGCTGGTAAAATTAGGGAAAATCCTAAGATATTCTATAAAGAAATGAATGGGAAAAGGATAATTAGGAAAAGAGTAGGGCCCATAAGGGACCAAGGGGGCAATCTATGGGTGGAGCCAGAGGACATCGCTAGAGTGTTGAATGAATACTTCACGTCCGTCTTCACCCAAGAGAATGAGGATGAAGGTATCGAACTTGGGAAGAGAGACTATGAGGTTCTTAAGCAAATTAATATAGGGAGTGACAAAGTATTGGAGGTTTTGGCAGGCTTAAAAGTGGACAAATCTCCAGGTCTAAATGATTTGTATCCCAGACTGCTGAGGGAGGCAAGGGAGGAGATCGCAGGGGCTCTGACCCGAATTTTTAATTCCTCTCTGGCTACCGGGGAGGTGTCAGAGGACTGGAGAACAGTTAATGTGGTTCCGCTATTTAAGAAGGGTTGTAGAGATAAGCCAGGGAACTACAGGCCAGTGAGTCTCACATCAGTGGTAGGGAAACTATTGAAGAAAGTTCTGAAGGAGAGTATCTATCTCCACTTGGAGAGGCAAGGTTTGATCAGGGATGGTCAGCATTGTCAGAGGGAGGTCATGCCTAATAAATTTGATTGAATTTTTTGAGGAGGTGACTCGGTGTGTAGATGAGGGTAGTGTAGTTGATGTAGTTTATATGGATTTCAGCAAAGCCTTTGACAAGCTACCACATGGAAGATTTATAAAGAAGGCAAATGCACATGGGATACAGGGTAATTTGATAAGGTGGATTCAAAATTGGCTTAGTTGTAGGAGGTAGAGGGTGATGACAGAAGGATGCTTTAAGTGGCTGGAAGCCAGTGTCCAGTGGCATACCACAGGGATCTGTGCTGGGTCCCCTATTATTTGTCATTTATACAAACGACATAGATGACTATGTGGGGGGTAGGATTTGTAAGTTTGCGGATGACACAAAGATTGGCCGGGTGGTTAACAGTGAGGTTAACATTTAAGTTATGAAGAGAGGTTAGACTTGGGTTGTTTTCGTTGGAGCAGAGAAGACTGAGGGGCGACCTGATCGAGGTGTACAAGATTATGAGGGGCATGGACAGGGTGGATAGGGAGCAGCTGTTCCCCTTAGTTGAAGGGTCAGTCACAAAGGGGCATAAGTTCAAGGTGAGGAGCAGGAGGTTTAGGGGGGATGTGAGGAAAAACTTTTGTACCCAGAGGGTGGTGACGGTCTGGAATGCACTGCCTGGGAGGGTGGTGGAGGCGGGTTGCCTCACATCCTTTAAAAAGTACCTGGATGAGCACTTGGCACGTCATAACATTCAAGGCTATAGGCCAAGTGCTGGTAAATGGGATTAGGTAGAAAGGTCAGGTGTTTCTCACGTGTCAGTGCAGACTTGAAGGGCTTCTTCTGCACTGTGTGATTCTGTGCACCCGCCCAATGAAATATCGTGATGGCGCGCGGTGACATCGGGATGCTTGCCCGACGTCACCACGAATCATTTTACGCGCTGATGTGCAGGGCCCGCCACTAAGAATCTCTGACTGGCAAGATCCTTGTCTGATATAAAAGATATGGTTGGGTGCAGATCATTTAAATCAATGTTGACCCAACATATTCATGCATTAGATTCTCTGCACATTCCAAAGCAAGAATCTTTTCTCATTGTTCATCATGAGTTCTGTCATGCCGAGCAGACATGAGGACATTACAGATTTATAAAAAAAACTATATAGCCTCTTTAAAAAGGACACTGTTAATCTTTAAGATGGCTGCAACATGTTATCTGTATTTAGAACTGAAAGTTGGGCAGGCTTCTGGAAGCTTCTAAAAGTGGATTACAGTGGACATGCTGAGGCAACACCTTTGTGGAATATCGCACCTACCGTTGGCAGGACTTACCCCAACACAACAAGAACAAGAAACCAACAAACTTCGACTTCAGATCTGTCAGGTAATAAAGAAGACCCAACACAACTGATTACACATAATGCTAAGGACCTTATTCTGCTTCCATTGTATGTTGATCGTTCTGACCATGGGATGTGGATGGCCAGTTGTCGCATGAATTAAATTCTTTGATTTTTGAAAGCCTTTTATTATTGAGACCTGCTTGCTTTGCAGCAGCCAGTAGAAGTAACAACAGAAGATACATCACTGCAGAAAGCAGGCTATAAATCTGGCCTTTATAGAACCAGAAGGCTTAAAGTTTAAAGTCTCCTTGGAACCTGTTCCAAAAGATTCCACATGAACCTGGGAAAGAAAATTGGTCCACCAGCTATAACAATGACCAAGGATGCCAATGTTACCTGCTACATACCTCTTAATCCGAATAAACTCCAAAAATCCTGTCTTTGGATATCTGGAATCATCTGAGCTTCAACTCTGGAGCGGAAATGCTCCCTCTCTCACTCGACTCTTGTCACATGAAATGTTAACTAATTTGTTTGGACTAATCTTAATATTTTATAGAGATGAAGCCCCCTTTGTTTTACTGTAATCTTTTTGTGTGTATGTGCTGTGTGTGAAGTCGTGATCAGCTTTCCAGGAAGAGTGTGAGAATAAAAAACATGCTCCTTGTTTAAAAATCCATGAAAGCTTGCTGCAAGTAACTTTGTGAAAACTGATTGCACTCAAACGAGGCTTTGGGAACACTTCAATTTTATCAAAATTAAACTACCCTGATTACAGGCAGAATCAAAGAAGAACTGGAGAATTTTTCAGCCTGTCTCTCTTCCCTGTCCACAACAGAAATTAGGGGGCTGCATGCAGGATTAAATCCTTTGCAAATGAGCCAAATTTGAATTAAATGAACCAAAGCAAGCTGCATTTGAGATTAAAAGAATAAAATTGGAAGTCAAAAAGAGCAAGTTCAGCCGCTGATATTGTCTTTAAAACAAACCAACTACCACGGCAGATTTTCATGTACTAACACTGAAAAGCAACATAGTTTAATTGCAATGCAAAAATGTTTGTAGAACACGAGAACTTGACTGGGGGAAAATTAGCATCCCAAAACATAGTACAGCTGAAAGCTGTAGCGAAGCAGGTGGACTTAAAAGTACCCAGGAAGACAAAGAGACCTGAGTTATTCAAGATGCTGGTTGAGCATTTGGGTCTCAGCCAAGATCCGGAACAAGTAGAGGAAGACTCAGAACCTGAAATCAACCAGGTTACCCTTGCAAAAGTACAGCTGGAAAATCTGAGATTACAGCTAGAGTTCCAACAGAAAGAGAGGGTTTTCCAGCTACAAACATTGGCGATGACATTGCAGGCACAGAACGAGAGAGACTTAAGACCACTTGAAGTAGCTTGGGGAAAATCTAACAAAAACAAAAATACTTGGAAAAACTCAGCAGGTCTGACAGCATCTGCAGAGAGGGATACAGTTAACGTTTCGAGTCCGTATGATTCTTCACCACAACGAAAGAAAAATAGAAAAGAGGTGAAATATAAGCTGGTTTAAGTGGGGGTGGGACAGGTAGAGCTGAATAGAGGGCCAGTGATAGGTGGAGATTGCCAAAAGATGTCATAGACAAAAGAGATGTTGACGGTGGTGCTATTAGTTAAGAAATGTGCTAATGGTGACATTAAGGATAGAAAGCAGGATAAGCAAGGTACAGATAGCCCTAGTGGGGGTGGGGTGGGGGGAAGGCATCGAAATAGGCTAAAAGGTAGAGATAAAACAAAGAATGGAAACACATTTAAAAATAATGGAAATAGGTGGGAAAAGAAAAATATATATAAATTATTGGAAAAAGGGGGATCAGAAAGGGGGTGGGGATGGAAGAGAGAGTTCATGTTCTAAAATTGTTGAACTCAATATTCAGTCCGGAAGGCTGTAAAGTGCCTAATTGGAAGATGAGGTGCTGTTCCTCCAGTTTGCGTTGAGCTTCACTGGAACAATGCAGCAGGCCAAGGACGGACATGTGGGCATGACAGCAGGGTGGTGCATTGAAATGGCAAGCGACAGGGAGGTCTGGGTCATGCTTGCAGACAGACCGAAGGTGTTCCACAAAGCGGTCACCCAGTCTATGTTTGGTCTCTCCAATGTAGAGGAAACCGCATTGGGAGCAGCAAATGCAGTAGACTAAATTGAGGGAAGTGCAAGTGAAATGCTGCTTCACTTAAAAGGAGTGTTTGGGCCCTTGGACGGTGAGGAGGGGGGAAAGAGAGGTAGGTGTTGCACCTTCTGTGTTTGCATGGAAAGGTGCCGTGGGAGGGAGTTGAGGTGTAGGCAGTGATGGAGAAGTGGGCCAGAGTGTCCCAGAGGGAACGATCCCTGTGGAATGCTGCCAAGGGGGGGCGGGGGGGTGAAGGGAAGATGTGTTTGGTGGTGGCATCATGCTGGAATTGGCAGAAATGGTGGAGGATGATCCTTTGAATGCGGTTGCTGCTGGGGTGATAAGTGAGGACAAGGGGGACCCTATCATGGTTCTGGGAGGGAGAGGAAGGCGTGAGGACGAATGCGCGGGAGTTGGGCTGGACATGGTTGAGGGCCCTGTCAACCACCGTGGGTGGAAAACCTCAGTTAAGGAAGAAGGAAGACATGTCAGAGGAACTGTTTTTGAAAGTGGCATAATCAGAACAGAGGCGATGGAGGCAAAGGAACTGAGAGAATGGGATGGATTCTTTACAGAAAGCGGGGTGTGAGGAGCTGTAGTCAAGGTAGCTGTGGGAGTCAGTAAGCTTGTAATGAATAATGGTGGACAGTCTATCACTAGAAATTGAGACAGAGAGGTCAAGGAAGGGAAGGGAACTGGCAGAGATGAGCCATGTGAAGATGATGGAGGGTGGAAATTGGAAGCAAAATTAATAGTTTTTTCCAGGTCCAGATGAGAGCATGAAGCCCTACTCTCACTACTCTCCTCCGTCTGGCTGAACTTGTTCTCTCACTGAACAATTTCTCCTTAAACTCCTCTCACTTCCTCCAAATAAAAGGTGTGGCTATGGGTACCCGCATGGGCCCCAGTTATGCCTGTATCTTTATGGGGTATGTGGAACATTCTTTATTCCAGTCCTACTCCGGCCCCCTCCCACAATTCTTTCTCCGGTACATCAATGACTGCTTCGGTGCTGCTTCATGCTCACGTCTGGACCTTAAAAAAACTGGCCCTCTATCCAGCTCTACCTGTCCCACCCCACCTTAAACCAGCTTATATTTCATTTCTTTTCTATTTTTCCCTAGAACTGGTGAAGAGTCATATGGACTCGAAATGTTAACTGTATTCCTCTCCGCAGATGCTGTCAGACCTGCTGAGTTTTTCCAGGTATTTTTGTTTTTGTTTCGGATTTCCAGCATCCACAGTTTTTTGCTTTTACCTAGTGGAAAATCTAACTCTGCCTACTAATAATCCCAATCTCCATAACTCAGAAACATGTTTTGAAGCCATAAAATTTTCCAAGTTTGTTTCCAAATTTGAAGAGTATAATGTAGCATCCTTTTTCACAATTTTTGAAAAGGCAGCAGATCGGCTCCACTGTTACAGGTTCAGATGACTGGGAAGGCCAAAGAAATCTATTCTATGCTATCTCCTGAAATGTTTGCCAGTTACAAACAAATCAGGACTGTCATTCTTAGTGTCGATAATTAGTCCAAGAGGTATATCATCAGCAATTCCAGGATACCCATAAGAAACCCTTGCAGATCTATTTAGAATTTGAAAGACTAAATGTAATATCTCCAAATTTACAGATGATGCAAAGCTGGGTGGAAGGATGAGCTGTGAGGAGGATGCAGAGAAGCTTCAGTGTGATTTGGACAAGCTGAGTGAGTGGACAAATGCATGGCAGATGCAGTATAATGTGGATAAATGTGAAGTTATCCACTTTGGTAGCAAAAACAGGAGGGCCAATTATTATCTGACTGGCTATAAATTGAGAGAGGGAAATGTGCAATGAGACCTGAATGTCCTCGTACACCAGTCACTGAAGGTAAGCAAGCAGGTGCAGCAGGTGGTAAAGAGGGTAAATGGTATGTTGGCCTTGTAGCGAGAGGTTTCAAGTACAGGAGCCGGGATGTTTTCTTGCAATTATACAGGGCCTTGGTGAGACCACACCTGGAATATTATGTGCAGTTTTGGTCTCCTTATCTGAGGAAGGATGTTCCTGCTATCGAGGGAGTGCAGCGAAGATTTACCAGACTGATTCCTGGGATGGCGGGACTGGCATATGAGGAGAGATTGAGTTGGTTAGGATTATATTCACTGGAGTTCAGAAAAATGAGGGGGAATCTCATAGAAACCTACGAAATTCTAACAGGACTAGACAGGGTAGATGCAGGAAGGATGTTCCCTATGATAGGGGAGTCCAGAACCAAGGGTCACAGTCTGAGGATACTGGGTAGACCATTTAGAACTGAGATGAGGAGAAATTTCTTCACCCAGAGAGTGGTGAGCCTGTGGAATTCACTACCACAGAAAGTAGTTGAGGTCAAAACATTGTATGTTTTCAAGAAGGAGTTAAATATAGCTCTTGGGGTGAAAGGGATCAAAGGATATGGGGAGAAAGCAGGAACAGGCTATTGAGTTGGATGATCAGCCATGATGAATGGCAGAGCAGGCCCGAAGGGCTGAAAGGCCTACTCCTGCTCTTATTTTCTATGTTTAATGCAAAAAGCTTTTGACCGATGGGTCTGCGTTTTAAAAATAGAACACACCTACGATAGGATATGGAAATTGGTACTGTTGGAGGAATTTAAGAACTACCTCCCCTGCAATCTAAAAATGCATCTGAAGGGATAACGAGCTACCTTAGTCAGGGCAGCAGAAGTTATAGCTGATGACTACAAACTGACTCACAATCCTCTTAACCACAGTGGGGTCAGATAGATCGTACCAGCAAGGGGGGGATAAAGGGGGATAGAAGGGACAGTGGTAGATCCCAAGGGAAAGGAGAATAGAGAAAACAGGGCAAACCAATTCCCAACTTTTGAAAAAAAGGGCATGGAATACAAACCAGCAGGGCCACACCATTTGTGGCAAGCCAGGTCATTTCAGGGAAAATTGCTGGCAGGCAAAGAGAGCCACAGGGGACATTACAGCTCTTCCAGTATCTGTGGTAATGAAAGTTGTAAGTCTCTGTGAAAACACTACAGAGGGGACAGGTGCCTATCAGGGAAAATGGTCCCTATTTTTCCAAGGAATTGGAAAAGGAAATCAGCATTCGTCAAGATTTTGGTTGCTTACAAATCTGCTGGTGGGGAAAGTTGGGAAGATCCCACATAATAGCAGAACAAATTCCAGTGTACTAATCAAAGGACTTACTGGAGAATGTCGAGGTGCCAATTAAAAAAAATTATTTGAAGAATGAGCTCGTTATGGAGTTGGTAACACAGTGGCTGTGATCCCAAACTTGCCCATGCAAGGGGTTGACCCTTTTTTGGGGAACGACCTGGCTGACTGTCGGTAGTAACCCCCAAAAGTCCAGAACAATCCAGGGAGATTGAAAAGGCTGGAGAAAGCCAATAAAGTTCTGTTAAGTTGCAAAAAGCTGAGAAAAGTTCAGAGGTTTTGGGGGAAAATATAAAAGCTGTTGAATTAAAAGAGGCAGCAAAAGAGTCTGCAGTATTTCCAAATCAAAATTCTTCAAAGGACTAAGACCTCAGAATGACCCAAAAGGATTAATGAGTTAACATTCAATTAATATAGTCCTGTCAGTGCTGAAACAGCACAAGAATTAACCATGCCTGTCAATGTTGGGATTCAGAAGACAACTGGACTGAGTTCAAAAGACCAGTTACAACCTCAAAATGATTGGAATCATGTAACTTGTGAATTGTGTGGAAGACTTAAAGTATCAAAAAGGAAATCAAGGGCAGGATTTTTTGTATGGCGGGCGGGCACGACGGGTGTGGGCATGGAGCCGATTGCCGCCTGTGATCGGCTCTGCACCGCCATTTTATGTGGGCGGGCGCAGAAATCTCCCTGAGACGTGGAGCTGCCTCAAGGTGATTAAGAATATATTGAGAATTTTTAATAAGAAAGTTAAAAATTATTTACACGTGTCACATGAGCTGGGACATGTTTATGAATTAAGCAAATTTTATTTATTTAATAAAACCTTCAGGAAACTTCACCTCGCCCAGCAAAGGCTGCTTGGGCTTTTCACCTGCCCGGCAACCTTAAGGTGGGACGGGCAGTGTTGATAATTACTTTAATTGGTTTTTAAATGCCTTAACAAGCCTTTGACAGTTTGGCAGGCGGGCAGCCGCCTCCGGCATGTGCCCGCGGAACGAAAGATCTGAATGACACGCGGCGATATTGGGAAGCACGCCTGTCATCACCCTGCATCATTTTATGCGTCGGTGTGCCGGACCTGCCCCCGCCCGCCCACTAGTCGGGCTCGTCTCCACATGCCGAGGTGATATTGCTCGAAAAGAATTAAATAACATTTTATCTGAATGGATCATGAAAAATAAGAAAATATTTAAAGTTCATACTAGACAAGAATATCAAGCCTTTCTACTTGAACATAAAAAAGCATCTCAATGACATTCTTGGGTCAGCCAAAAGGGATTTTGGTCAAAGAAGGAATGAGTTGTTTGCACGTAAAGAGGCCATTTTAAACTTGTTATCTCAAAAACAGAGTTTAAAATGTTTGAGTCTGGGAAGTAATGGGTGTGCCTACAGCTAAAGGAGGAGGAGACAATTTAACTATAGACTCAACTGAGCCAGTCCTTGTAGAGTTTAAAGATGAGAAAGCTCCAGACGTGGAGACCAGTGAGATTCAAAAGCTGAAATCAGTGCAGACCATTTTAAAGACAAAGAGCTTAAAGAAAAAAAATCACCAGGTAACACAAAACTGGGAAATGTTAAGAGAGAAACAATGCAACAGGAAACTGAAATTGTATCTGCCAATGTTGTATCCATATGTAGAAAACCTAGTGTGAATGGAAAAATGATACATCTTTGTATCATTATATACAATGTATACATCTTAGTTTCACAAAAAAACCATGAAAAAAAGAAATAGAACTGCATTTTCCCCCTGGGAGGGGTTGGGGAGGAATGTCATGCTGTGTAGAGATGAGGACATTACAATTATTAAAAAAAGAATACTTTACCATCTTTAAAAAGAACACTGTTGATCTTTAAGATGGCTGTCACAAGTCACTTGATGTTTGAAACTGCAAGTTGGCTAAGCTTCTGCAAGCTTCCATAAGTGGATTACAATGAATGTGCCTAGGCAAAACCTTGTGGAATGTCGCACATGCCATCATCAGGACTTACCCCAAACAACAAGGACAATAAGCCTTCAGACTTTCTGACTCTAGATCTGACAAGTAATAAAGACGAGCTAACGAAATGTATTATGCACAAGAAGATGCTAAATACCTTTATCTGCCTCTTTTGTATGTCAATGGTTCTGACCATCAGATGTAGAAACTGCTTCATTAATATGAACAGTCTTTTGATTGCTTTCCATCATGTATTAATGACCAATCATCACATGACTGATACTCTGATTTTTGAAAGTATTTTATTATAAAGTTCTATTTGCCTCACAGCAGGTGGCAGAAGTAATAGCTATGCAGAAAGCAGGCTGTGGCATCTGGCCTTTAAAGCATCACAAGGCTTAAAGTTTAAAGCCTCCATGAAACCTGTTCTTAAAGATTCTGAGTTCACCTGTATGCAATCAATAAAGGAAACTGGCCCTCCGGCTACAAGAATTACAAGCTGTGCATCTCTTATTCTGAAGAAACTCCACAAAATCCTGTCTTTGGCTATCTGGACTCATCAAAGCTTAATTTCCACAGTGGAAAAAACTCCCTTTCTCGCTGGACTCCTATAATCATATGAAATGTTAACTAATCTGTTTGGACTAATCTTGATATTTGAGAGAACTGAAACCCCCTTTGTTTTGTTGGATCTTCTTTTGTGTATGTGGTGTGTATGAAGTAGTGATAAACATTTCCAGGAAAAGCATGTGTAAATAAATAATGCTCCTTGTTTAAAAATCTATGAAGTTTGCTGCTGGTGACTTTTTAAAAACTGACTGCATACAGACAGGGGTTTGGGAACACTTCAGCCTCATCAAAATTAAACTATCCTGATTATGGACAGAAGGGAAGAAGACTTGGTGGGTTTTCAGTCGTCTTTCTTTTCTGTCTAGCATTTGAATGGAATGAAAATTAATCAGGTTCTGTAATGGGCTGGCAATAAGCTCTGCAAAGCATTATCCTTACATTGAAAATAAAATTCATCCATATGATTTAAATTGTATTTGCAAACATATTGAAGAGTTATTTTCCAATTTGTTAATAGATCAAACAGACAGATTTAAGAACTGTTGACTGTAGGATTGAATGGCTGCCTAACCAAAACACTAATCAGCCCTTTTCATACCCTGAAGTAACAGTATTTTTTGTCCCTTATAATTTGCATTCTTTTCATTTTATGTCTACTTCATGATAGCTAAGCAGTGGACTACCTTATGTGAACTAAAGCTCCGAAGTATTATTGAATGCAACATGCGTTCTTTTGACTCTCTTCACAGACAGGCCAAAAGAGATGACATACTTTTGAGAATGACTATTGAGTTCAGTTGCTTAAATGGAACCGCATGTCCTTTGATTTTATAATTCTTCTAACTCTGCTTCTATAGTTTTGCAGTGTTGGCAACACCCAATTCTTGTCAGATTTATTTAAATAGCCCAATTTTATGCTAATTGAAGGCTGAGGTTTTCATCAATTATAACCATTACAACACTGAAGCATTTGCAATCATCTTCAGCCAGAAGCGTTGAGAGGATGATCCATCTGGGCCTCCAGGACCATCAGCAACTGTCTCCCAGTTGTCAGTGTCAATGTCCGGCATCTTCAGATCTCACTTGCAGGTCTCCTTGTAGCAAAGGTGGGGTTGTAGCCCAATGGTCAGTTCACTGTATGGAAGATGTTTGAGTATACAGCTGTCATCCATCCGATGAATGTGGCCAAGCCAGTGAAGATGTCATTGGCTAATGAGTGTATGCTGATAGCATTAGCACACTCCAGAACCTCTGACTTGGTGACTTTGTCCTGCTAAGAAATGGTGAGAATATGTCTGAGATAGCGAAGGTGGAAACTGATCAGCCTTTTCTTCTACCTAGCATATGTTGTCCAGGTTTCATTGTTCTAGAAGAGTGCATTGAGGATGCAGGCTTAGTAGACCCACTGTTTGGTGTTCTCAGTTAGGTTGTTGTTGTTCCACACTCTCTTACTCAGCTTCGACATAACAGTGTGTTGATTTCAGCATCAAGTGACACATTGCTGGCAATTGTGAAGCCTAGACATGTGAAGCTATCAACAATCTCCAATGTCACATTGTCAATGTTTGTATAAGTATTGGTATCGTAACATCCCGAATGATGACATTGATCTTCCTGATGCTGATGGTCAGACCAAACTCTTTACATGCAATAGAGTTTGTCAATTTGCCACTGCAAGTATTCCTCAGTATGGAATGCTAGTGCAGCGTTGCCAGTGTACTGCAACTCTCTTATGAGGGCCTGATGTAAGGTTTTGATAATACTACTAATTTTTGGGGCTCTATGTTGGTTTGAAGTAACATCTATGGATTTTATTTTTAACAAATTTTTAAATAGTTCAGTTTGAATTTCTACAATCCTTGCCCCCAGTTTTATTTCATTCTTCGTCTCATCCGACGCCTTCACAAGAAACTTTGTCTCTTTCTTTCAAAAGGAAGGAAAGCTAAGGAACACAAGCTCCGACAGCTCATTGATACCAACACCCATCCAGGACCCTCCACCCCTTCCCGTCCCTCTGACCCCATCCTGTCTTCTAATCCCAGATTCAGCCGTGTATTCACCATACCCCATGACCTTCCCCTTTCAGATGCTGAACGTTCGTACTCAGCAAAGTACTAGATTTCCTAACCTTACACCCTCACCTCAATGAATTCCGGGCTCAGCACGATGCTGAACTCTTCTTCCGCCACCTTCGTCTCCATGTTTACTTCTTTGGGCAGGAGTCCTCTCCCCGTTGAACAGATCCTTTCACCCACTTCCAGTGTTCTCCCTCCACCTGGACCCCTCCCTCTGGCCTCTTACCTGCTCTTGTTCTTTTCATTGAGAATTGTCGGTGTGACATCGGCCATCTCAATTTCTCTGCTCCTCTCACCCACTCTAACCTGTCTCCTTCTGAACTTGCCGCACTCCAATCTCTCAGGTCCAACCCTGACTTTGTTATAAAACCTGCCGACATATAAAACTGACCTCTACCCCGCAGAGGCTGAGCGCCAACTCACAGACACTTCTTCCTACCTCACCCTGGACCATGACCCCACCACCCAACATCAAGCCATTGTTTCCAGGGTTGTTACTGACCTCATCTCCTCTGGAAATCTTTCCTCCACAGCTTCGAACCTCATAGTCTCCCAACCTCAGACAGCCTACTTCTACCTCCTACCCAAAATCCACAAACAGGACTGTCCTGTTTGACCGATCGTGTCAGCCTGCTCCTGCCCCACGGAACTCATTTCTTCCTATCTTGACTCCGTTCTCTCTCCCCTTGTCCTGTCTCTTCCCACCTACATCTGCGATTCCTCTCACGCCCTACATCATATCAACAATTTCCAGTTCCCTGGCCCCAGCCACCTCCTTTTTACCATGGACATGCAATCCCTCTACACCTCCATCCCCCACCAGGATGGTCTGAGGGCTCTCTGCTTCTTCCTTGAACAGAGGCCCGAACAATCCCTATCCACCACCACTTTCCTCCGTCTGGCTGAACTTGTTTTCTCACTGAACAATTTCTCCTTAAGCTCGTCTAACTTCCTCTAAATAAAAGGTGTGACTATGGGTACCCGCATGGGCCCCAGTTATGCCTGTCTCTTTATAGGTTTTGTGGAACATTCCTTGTTCCAGTCCTACTCAGCCCGCTCCAACAACTCTTTCTCCAGTACATCGATGACTGTTTTGGTGCCGCTTCATGCTATCGTCTGGACCTGGAAAAAATATATTAATTTTGCTTCCAATTTCCATCCCTCCAGCATTTTCACATGGTCCATCACTGACAATTTCCTTCCCTTCCTTGACCTCTCTGTCTCAATTTCTGGTGATAGACTATCCACCAATATTCTTTACAAGCCCACCGACTCCCACAGTACCTCACCTACAACTCCTCACACCCTGCTTCCTGTAAGGACTTCATCCCATTCTCTCAGTTCCTTTGCTTCTGTCACATCTGTTCCGATGATGCCACTTTCCAAAACAGTGCTTCTGACATGTCTTCCTTCTCCCTTAGCTGAGGATTCCCACCCACGGTGGTTGACAGGGCCCTCAACTATGTCCAGCCCATCTCCCACGCCTCTGCCCTCACACCTTCCTCTCCTTCTCAGAACCATGATAGGGTCCCCCTTGTCTTCATTTTTCACCCCACCAGCCTCCGCATTTAAAGGATCATCCTCCGCCATTTCCGCCAACTTCAGCATGATGCCACCACCAAACACATCTTCCCCTCACCTACCCCGTCGGCATTCCGTAGGGACTGTTCCCTCTGGGACATGCTGGTCCACTCCTCCATCACCTCCTACACCTCAACCCCCTCCCACGGCACCTTCCCATGCAACCGCAGAAGGCGCAACACTTGCCCCTTTACTTACCCCCTCCTCACCGTCCAAGGGCCCAAACACTCCTTTCAAGTGAAGCAGCACTTCACTTGCACTTCACTCAATTTGGTCTACTGCATTCGCTGCTCCCAATGCGGTTTCCTCTACATTGGAGAGACCAAACACAGATTGGGTGACCGCTTTGCGGGACACCTTCAGTCTGTCCACAAGCATGAGCCAGACATTCCTGTCGCTCACCATTTCAACACACCACTCTGCTCTTTTGCCCACGTGTCCATCCTTGGCCTGATCAGTGTTCCAGTGAAGCTCAACACAAACTGGAGGAACAGCCCCTCATCTTCCAACTAGGCACTTTACAGCCTTCCGGACTGTACATTGAGTTCCAACAACTTCAGATCATGAACTCTCTCCTCCGTCCTCAACCCTTTCTGATCCACTTTTTTCAAATATTTATGTTTTTACATATTTTTTCCCACCTATTTCTATTATTATTTTTAAAAATTTATTTCCATTCATTGCTTTATCCCCACCTTTTAGCCTATTTCGAACTTTTCTCCCACAACGTTCCACCCTCCCCCACAGCACCGCCACCACCCCCCCCACCCCCGCCCAACCCCCCGCCACTCGGCCCATCTGTCACCTACTCATCCTGCTTTCTACTTTTAATGTCACCATTAGCACCTCCTTTAGCCAGTATCACCACCATCAACACCCCTTCATCCTTTTGTTTATGGCATTTTTCGCAATCTCTCCTTTGCCTCCACTTATCGCTGGCTTTCTATCCAGCTTCACCTGTCCCACCCCCCACCTTAAACAGCATATATTTCACTACATTTTTACTTCTCTTTAGTTCTGAAAAAGTCATGCGGACTTGAAACATTAACTCCATCTTTCTCTCCACAGATGCTGTCAGACATGCCGAGTTTTTCCAGCAATTTTTGTTTTTATTGAATTTCTGGTAATTGGGACACTTTAAAGGATGGCAGCTGTTGCTTGTAAGAAACTACACTTAATTGATTTTATGACTTTAAAGTTGCCTGAGGGTCTGGGTTCAGCAGTTTATGTTGTCTTAATTGTATTGTGAGCAATTAAGAGTCTTTTTTATCAACCTCGAAGAAATAGCCGAAAGGTAGCTTACTTAGGATAACATATCTTTAAACAAACCACCTTCATTGATTTAATTGATTAATCATATTTCTAGGGTAGAATATCTGTGTTAGAGGGAAACTTCTTTTTTTGACATTTTGGTTAAGAAGTGTTATTAACATTTGTCTGTAATGGCTTTATTATCTGTGGGACTTGGGTTAAAATATGTTGATGTGAATATTTACAATTGGTGCATTAATGACAACAAGATGGGACATTGTTTGTAACTGCTCAGTATCTAAAGGACATGTAAACTTTGGAGGCCCAGGGGACAAAGGAAGGATATTTGTCATCAGTTTACATGACTCTAGTTACAGAGGTGGGATGACAGCAGATGATCCGCACCCTAAACCAATGGAAGAGGTTAATTTGGACTATTTCCAAATAAGGAATTCTGGAATAATGAGATGTGAGGATAAAAATTGGAAAATCAGAATCTTTGTTGGCACAGTTTTACCATGGTTCTGTGGTATGATCCTTATGAGACACAGTTCAACATCACATCAGAAACAGAAGAACATGATAAGGTCCCCCTTGTCTTCACTTATCACCCCACCAGCCTCCGCATTCAAAGGATCATCCTCCGCCATTTCCGCCAACTCCAGCATGATGCCACCACCAAACACATCTTCCCTTCACCCCCCCACCCCCCGCCGGTGGTATTCCGTAGGGATCGTTCCCTCCAGGACACCCTGGTCCACTCCTCCATCACCACCTATTCCTCAACCCCCACCTACGGCACCTCCCCATGCAAATACAAAATATGCAACACCTGCCCCTTCATTTCCTCTCTCCTCACCATCCAAGGGTCCAAACACTCCTTTCAAGTGAAGCAGCATTTCACTTGCATTTCCCCCAACTTAGTCTATTGCATTCGTTGCTCCCAATGCGGTTTCCTCTACATTGGAGAGACCAAACGCAGACTGGGTGATCGCTTTGCAGAACACCTTGGTCTGTCCGCAAGAATGACCCAGACCGCCCTGTCGCTTACCATTTTAACACTCCACCCTGCTCTCTTGCCCACATGTCTGTCCTTGGCTTGCTGCATTGTTCCAGTGAAGCTCAACGCAAACTGGAGGAACAGCAACTCATCTTCCGACTAGGCACTTTACAGCCTTCTGGACTGAATATTGAGTTCAACAACTTTAGATCTTGAACTCCTTCCTCCATCCCCACCCCCTTTCCGTTTCTTCCCCCTCCCTTTTGTTTTTTACAATAATTTATATAGATTTTTCTTTTCCCACCTATTTCCATTATTTTTAAGTGTATTCCACCCATGGTTTATTTCACCCCACCCCCACTAGAGCTACCTTGCTTGTCCTGCTCTCCAATCTTAATTAGCACATTCTTTTAGATAATATCACCACCTTCAACACCTCTTTGTTCTTTTGTCTGTGACATCTTTTGGTTATCTCCTCCTATCACTGCTTGCTTGTCCTAACACCACTTCCCCCCTTAAACCAGCTTATATTTCACCCCTTTCCTATTTCTACTTAGTTCTGTTGAAGGGTCATGAGGACTCAAAACGTCAACTTTGCTCTTCTCCGCCAATGCTGCCAGACCTGCTGAGTTTTTCCAGGTATTTCTGTTTTTGTTGTGAAGAGAAAGACATCGCCTGTACTGGCAACACCCAAGGAATCTTTGGAACAGCCTTCCATGTTGTCTTCGCTATTTGTTAAGTATGTATAAAATCTTGCTTAATAAATTCTACTTGATGCAAAAATAATAGTTATTTGTACCTTTAAGGTCAGATACAACTGAGGACCCTAGTATTAGAAATTAATAATGTGAAACTTTAGAGATTTTAATTTTAAAAGTTTTATACCTCAAAACCACTAAATCTTACAGTGGCACACCTTTGGCTTGGATTTCAGATGATTAAGGATGAACAGCTTTCTTTCAGTTCTGGTATGTAAGAAGATGCCCCCTGTAGATGATCTGAAGGCATATGACAGTAGCAATGAGGAGTATGCCAAAGCGTATTGTGCCAGAACACAACCATGTTTGACCTCACTGCGAATCTCAAAGGGTTCCAGTGTTGTCCTGCCATAGCCGACATTACTCATGATGTTGTCATGGAAAGGGGAGATTACATTGAGCTGCTTTGGCAAGCAGCCAATTTTCTCTCGCAGCTTAAGTATGCTGCCTGTGCTCACAAGATTGAATGCCTTGGTGGGATTGATGAAAGCAATATATAATGGTCTCCTTTGCTCATAGCATTACTGTAGCAGCTGGTGGACCGAGAAGATTATGTCAATTGTAGATCTTTCAGTTCTGCAACCACACTGGGGTTCAAGGTAGATGTGTTAAACCAAGACCAGCAATCTGACAAGGGTAACACAGGCAAATATTTTTCCCATGATGCTCAGCAGGGAGATGTCTCAATCGTTGCAAACATTACAGTCACTCTTGTTCTTGTACAGAATCATATTTCTTGCATCACACGTACCGTGGGGCATTGCCCCTGTAAGAAATTGGGGTCTTTAATAAACCTAGATTTTCTGCATAGTATGAGATTAGCTAAACAGCATTGATTCTCTATTTAGAAAGGCAATTTTGAAAGATTATGGAAACATCAGGGTCACTTGGTTAGGGCTTCCATGTTGACATTCCTAAGTTGGTAGGATGGTATCTTCTGTGTGTCCCCTTATCTATGCAAGTGTTTAAAAAGGGCTAGGAAATGACCCTTAGCATGATGGAAACTAAAAAGCTGACCTCGAGCAGGGTGATGAACAGGGCAGAAAGCAACCCCCCTTACATTTTGGGTGCCTGTCCTGTATCCATTGGTCAGAAGGAATTCAATAGGTAATTGACATTGTGTAAACTACCAGCCTCCAGGAAGAGGTTATATTAAGAAATGCTCAAGAACAGGGGAGGGCACTCCTAGGAGGTGGCAAGAGCAGTAAGACCGAGGGAAGCATTGCCTAGAGCTTTGATTAGAGAGCAGAATGCTGCTATGACAAGCTACTGAGATCAACAGAAACTGTGCCAACCATCCATTCGTCCTCTGAATGACTCTCAACTGTCACTAGTTGTATACCTTTTCTGTCTAATTAATTAATGCATCGTATCTAAATTGTTGCTTCTTAATAGACTATCTTAAAATAACTTACAAATAGTCGACTGCCTATCTTAGGAATCCGTGGCGCTGAACCAAAAATTCTTGCATCCTCCCTCCAACAGATAACCTTTGACCTGGAAGCAGTGCAGAAAATTTGTAATTTCTTTAGAAGGTCTGTGGAATCTAATTGTTTTAAGATTATTTGAAAAGGACTTTTAAGAGTATTTGTCAATTGTAAAGGGATCAATTGTAATTTTCTTTGATAAGAAAAAATTCTGGTCCATGTAACCTGGCTACCCTTGACCTGGAAGTAGTACCAACAGGTAGAAAGTTAAGAAAGAAGCTGTGTGGCTGGCAGACACAAAGGAGAGTTGCAGATGAAGGAAACGACACCATCATGACTGTTGTGACCCAAAGGAGAGAGGGTTCTTAGAAATGTGCCATGCTGATGATAACCGTACCCTTGAACGTTGAAAAAGAAAGAGTTGTTGGACAGGAATCCTGATCTAACCTGCATGAACAAAGAAGAGCATATTTTAGAATTATGTAGTTGCGTAGTGCTATATTTGTATGGGAAGTGATGTGGGTGCATTGACTATGGTCAACAGACTTTAAACTAGAAAGTGGTGGGGAGGGAAGGGTAAAACTCCAAGGAGTATGACTAATGGGAAACAAATCAGCAGGTTAGCGTGTGGAGGGGTGGGTTCAACTTCATGGAAAATTATGAAAAAACAAATGAAAGGAGAACCCAGGAGAGGCTATTAAAGTCTCCAGAACACAAAATAGGACAGAGTGTTTGGAAAGGGCTAGGAATGTAACTTCAAGCATATCAGATAAAGGGACAACAATGAGAAAGGGGACAGGAAATACAGGTCTGAAGGTGTTGTATCTGAATGCACGCAGTATACAAAATAAGGTAAATGAGCTTGTGGCGCAGATTGAAATTGGCAGGTATGATGTAGTGGCTATCACAGAGACATGGCTGCAAGGGGATCAGGACTGGGAGTTAAATATCCAAGGCTATACATCCTATCGAAAAGATAGGCAGGTTGGCAGAGGGGGTGGGTTTGCTTTGTCAGTAAGAAATGAAATTAAATCGATTGCAAGAAATGACATAGGGTCAGATGATGTAGAATCTGTGTGGGTAGAGTTGAGGAACCGCAAAGGTAAAAAAACCATAATGGGAGTTATGGACAGGCCTCCAAACAGTAGTCAGGATGCGGAGCACAAGATACACCAGGAGATAGAAAAGGCATGTAAGAAAGGCAAAGTTACAGTGATCATGGGGGATTTCAATATGCAGGTAGACTGGGAAAATCAGGTTGGTAGTGGATCCCAAGAAAAGGAATTTGTGGAATGTCTACGAGATGGCTTTTTGGATCAGCTTGTGGTGGAGCCCACTAGGGAACAGGCAATTCTAGATTTAGTGATGTGTAATGAGGCAGATTTGATAAGGGAGCTTAAGGTGAAGGAACCCTTAGGAGGAAGTGACTATAATATGATAGAATTTACCCTGCAATTTGAGAGGAAAAAGCTGGAATCAGATACTGGAACAGCTTGGCTAGGGACACACAAGTTCTGGAGCACAAGTCTTCAGTACCATTGTCGGTATATTTTCAGGGCCCATAGGCTTTACATTATCCAGTGCCTTCAGCTGTTTCTTGATGTTATGTGGAGTGAATTGTATTGACTGAAAATTGGCATTTGTTATACTGGGGCCCTCTGGAGGAGGCAGAGATGGATCATCCACTTGGTACTTCTGGCTGAAGATGTGCTGGGCTCCCCAATCATTGAGGATGGGGTGTTTGTGGAACCTCCTCCTCCAGTGAGTTGTTCAATTGTCCACCACCATTCACGACTGGATGTGGCAGGACTGCAGAGCTTAGATTTGATCCGTTGGTTATGGGATCACTTAGCACTGTCTATCATTTGCTGCTTGTGCTGCTTGGCACGCAAGTGTGCTGTGTTATAGCTTCACCAGGTTGGCACCTCATTTTTAGGTGTGCCTGGTGCTGCTCTGGCATGCCCTCCTGCACTCGTCATTGAACCAGGGTTTATCCCCTGGCTTGATGGCAATAGTAGAGTGGAGGATATGCTGGGTGATGAGGTTACAGATTCTGCTACTGCTGATGGCCCACAGCACCTCATGGATGCCCAGTCTTGAATTGCTGGATCTCATTTAGCACAGTGGTAGTGCCACACACATGATGGAGGATACCCTCAATGTGACCAGCTGCACTGGTCTGGAATTTTCTCTGGAAACCGGCCTCAATGTGCATTACAAGGGCAAGAGCTTGGCGGCAGCAACTACAATTAGGCCACAATGCAGATATTGATATGAGTCCAGAATCAAATGTTGCTCTTGACAGTTAAAATGTTCATTATTAATCATTGTCCAGGCTCACTCAGCGGTTTGAATGAAGTGTTGGATGCTGTCTGGTGCAGGTGGACCACACTGCAGAAAAATTTAGCATCTCATGAATGTCATAAAAATTGAAGGAAAAGAGCTGAATTGCTGAAAACCCAAAACTTCCTGCTTGGAAGTTCTCTGTGGACAGCCCAATGATCTAACTGTTCCCAGAATCAATTAATATTCTTGTTAAATGTAATATTTTTCTTTCTTTTTCAGAAACTTTAACAGGTGTTATAAACCAAGTGTCTGGAAGAAATTGCTGAATGAATTTCTTCTTAGAGAATGAGATCTACTTCCTTTGTGGTGGAGGAATTGAAACGGCTACTAACTAGCGAGTTGAACCAGCCACCTGCTGGAATTTTATTGCTGATTTGTTGCTTAAGTTACAAAAGAAGACAGTGCAGATAATGCAGAAAAACATATTTATTTTGTTAATCATTAAGTTAATTTACAAACTAAAGAGGCAGATTGCATTCCATGCACAACTTGAAAAAAGTCAAAAATTGTAGCAGTGAAGAGCTGTGTTCCACATTTTTGTTAAACAGCACATGATAATTGAGGAAAGGAATGTTACACACAGAGCAAGGCTACATACTGACAATTAATTTATGCTTCATTTTCTCCTGTGTTGCAGCTCTTGAAGGCCATCCTCTGACACATTAATCAACATAGAATATGCAACACAAGCTTGACCATTCAGCCCAAATAGTCTGTACTGGAGTCCATATCCCATGGGCTGAATTTTACAGGCCAGCCACAGGCAGGAAAACAGATGGGTGGATCTGTAAATTAAGGGGTTGTGCAATCAGTGACGTGCCTGTCACCAGTTCACCCTCCCACTACAGTTTTTGAGTGGTGGGGGAGGCGTTGGGTGGGTGGCCAACCTGAGGTCCAATTACTGCTTTGACTGGGTAACTTATGCTCGCTTAAGGGTCTCATCCTGCCACAGCTCTGATTTAATAGGCAGCAGGAGCACCTATACCCAATGTGTAGCCCATCAGGTTTAACCCTGCAGGCTACTGGTCAGTGAAGGGGACCTTCCCAGGCCCCTATGCCAAATGCAAGCCCCACCCCTCCCCCCCAGGATCTATCCTCCTTTGCTCCCCCCGACATCTTGTACAACACCCAACCTCCTCCACCCTCACCAAGGCCTGCCCACCTGGCCCTGGCAAGATTCTAGACTTACCTGCATTTTGGGTGGGGCCAGGGCAAGAAATCCTAGGCCCCTGTGCTTCTTCTGTTTCTGGGTCCCTTTGCCCCCGGCTTCAACCCTCAATAGCTTCCATCGAGTGCCTTCACAATGCTTTGGTTCCTGTAGTATATTATAGAATAGGATACAAACGGAGGCCATTCGGCCTACTGAGCTTGTGCCAGTTCTTTCAAACTGAAATCTAGTCAGTCCTACTACATCGTCCCCCCACCTGCTCCTTCCCTATAAATGTTTTTTTCCAAGTATTTATCCACTTAAGGGCCTCAATTGGGGCAGACCAGCCTAGGCCTCAACCGTCCAAGTGTTAAATTGCAGAGAGGGAGGTCAGGGCAGGTGGGAGTTCAGTGGGAAGACCATCCAAAAATTTTTACGGTCAGTCACCGCTGCCCACAAACTCATTTGTTTGTGGGGGGGTGGGGGGGGGGGCACGGATGTAAAATTCTGCCCCAGTTTCACTTACAAGTTTAAAAATGGCAATGCTTTCCAGTGAATTAGCACCAACCAACAACCAATTCACCTGCAATATTGCTGAATCAACCCCACTATGACTGTGGTTCCCAGTTCTGGGCACCTGAAGAATGTGAAGGCTTTGAAAAGGGTGCAGAAGAGATTTACTAGAATGGCTCCAGGAATGAGGGATCACAGAGAAGCTGGGGTTGTTCTCTGAGCCAAGAAACCTGAGGGGATTTGATGGTGGTGTATAAAATTTTGAAAGGCTTAGATGGAATGAATAGAAACTATTTCCAATGGCTGAAGGATCAATAATCAGATGGCTCATATTAACTCAATTTAAGCCTATTGGCAAAAGAACCAGAGGTGATATGAGGAGAAGATTTTACACAAAGGGTGATGAGTATTTGGAATGCGCTCCCTCCCTGATATTGTGGTGGATAAAAATTCAAATTAGCGTTCAAAAGGAAATTGGTTAACAAAAAAAAGATATGCTGCAATGAGTGATAAACGTTTCCTCATTTTAAATTGAAACTCACCACACTGACAAATGCCCAGTATAGGGCATATAATAGATCGAAGTACTGCATATGCTGGAAATGCTTCAATCTGCACCAGTACTGACAAAAGGTCCCTGACCTCTGTTTCTCTCTGCACAGATGCCACGAGACACGCTGAGCATTTCCAAAACTTCCCATTTCTACTGCAGCAAAAATAAACCCTTTTGCCAACCCTCCAAAAAGCAGTTAGACTCTTGTGATAAAAACAAAAAAACTGCAGATGCTGGAAATCCAAAACAAAAACAGAATTACCTGGAAAAACTCAGCAGGTCTGGCAGCATCGGCGGAGAAGAAAAGAGTTGACGTTTTGAGTCCTCATGACCCTTCGACAGAACTTGAGTTCGGGTCCAAGAAAGAGTTGAAATATAAGCTGGTTTAAGGTGTGTGTGTGGGGGGCGGAGAGATAGAGAGACAGAGAGGTGGAGGGGGGTGTTGTGGTTGTAGGGACAATCAAGCAGTGATAGAAGCAGATCATCAAAAGATGTCAACGACAATAGTACAATAGAACACATAGGTGTTAAAGTTAAAGTTGGTGATATTATCTAAACGAATGTGCTAATTAAGAATGGATGGTAGGGCACTCAAGGTATAGCTCTAGTGGGGTTTTTTTTATATAATGGAAATAGGTGGGAAAAGGAAAATCTTTATAATTTATTGGAAAAAAAAAGGAAGGGGGAAACAAAAAGGGGGAGGGGATGGGGGAGGGAGCTCACGACCTAAAGTTGTTGAATTCAATATTCAGTCCGGAAGGCTGTAAAGTGCCTAGTCGGAAGATGAGGTGTTGTTCCTCCAGTTTGCGTTGGGCTTCACTGGAACAATGCAGCAAGCCAAGGACAGACATGTGGGCAAGAGAGCAGGGTGGAGTGTTAAAATGGCAAGCGACAGGGAGGTTTGGGTCATTCCTGCGGACACACCGCAGGTGTTCTGCAAAGCGGTCGCCCAGTTTACGTTTGGTCTCTCCAATGTAGAGGAGACCACATTGGGAGCAACGAATGCAGTAGACTAAGTTGGGGGAAATGCAAGTGAAATGCTGCTTCACTTGAAAGGAGTGTTTGGGTCCTTGGACGATGAGGAGAGAGGAAGTGAAGGGGCAGGTGTTGCATCTTTTGCGTGGGCATGGGGTGATGCCATAGGAGGGGGTTGAGGAGTAGGGGGTGATGGAGGAGTGGAACAGGGTGTCCCGGAGGGAGCGATCCCTACGGAATGCCGATAAGGGGGGTGAAGGGAAGATGTGTTTGGTGGTGGCATCATGCTGGAGTTGGCGGAAATGGCGGAGGATGATCCTTTGAATGCGGAGGCTGGTGGGGTGATAAGTGAGGACAAGGGGGACCCTATCATGTTTCTGGGAGGGAGGAGAAGGCGTGAGGGCGGATGCGCGGGAGATGGGCCGGACACGGTTGAGGGCCCTGTCAACGACCGTGGGTGGAAAACCTCGGTTAAGGAAGAAGGAGGACATGTCAGAGGAACTGTTCTTGAATGTAGCATCATCGGAACAGATGCGACGGAGGCGAAGGAACTGAGAGAATGGGATGGAGTCCTTACAGGAAGCGGGGTGTGAGGAGCTGTAGTCGAGATAGCTGTGGGACTCGGTGGGTTTGTAATGGATATTGGTGGACAGTCTATCACCAGAGATTGAGACAGAGAGGTCAAGGAAGGGAAGGGAAGTGTCAGAGATGGACCACGTGAAAATGATGGAGGGGTGGAGATTGGAAGCAAAATTAATACGTTTTTCCAAGTCCCGACGAGAGCATGAAGCGGCACCGAAGTAATCATCGATGTACCAGAGAAAGAGTTGTGGAAGGGGGCCGGAGTAGGACTGCAACAAGGAATGTTCCACATACCCCATAAAGAGACAGGCATAGCTGGGGCCCATGCGGGTACCCATAGCCACACCTTTTATTTGGAGGAAGTGAGAGGAGTTGAAGGAGAAATTGTTCAGTGTGAGAACAAGTTCAGCCAGACGGAGGAGAGTAGTGGTGGATGGGGATTGTTCAGGCCTCTGTTCGAGGAAGAAGCTAAGGGCCCTCAGACCATCCTGGTGGGGGATGGAGTTGTAGAGGGATTGGACGTCCATGGTGAAGAGGAAGCGGTTTGGGCCAGGGAACTGGAAATTGTTGATGTGACGTAAGGTGTCAGAGGAATCACGGATGTAGGTGAGAAGGGACTGGACAAGGGGAGAGAGAAGGGAGTCAAGATAACGAGAAATGAGTTCTGTGGGGCAGGAGCAAGCTGAGACGATCGGTCTACCGGGGCAGTTCTGTTTGTGGATTTTGGGTAGGAGATAGAAGCGGGCCGTCCGAGGTTGGGCGACTATCAGGTTGGAAGCTGTGGGAGGGAGATCCCCAAAGGAGATGAGGTCAGTGACAGTCCTGGAAATAATGGCTTGATGTTCAGTGGTGGGGTCATGGTCCAGGGAGAGGTAGGAGGAAGTGTCTGCGAGTTGACGCTCAGCCTCCGCGAGGTAGAGGTCAGTGCTCCAGACAACAACAGCACCACCCTTGTCAGCGGGTTTGATAACAATGTCAGGGTTGGACCTGAGAGAATGGAGTGCAGTAAGTTCAGAGAGAGACAGGTTAGAATGGGTGAGAGGAGCAGAGAAATTGAGACGACTAATGTCGCGCCGACAAGTTCTCAATGAAAAGATCGAGAGAAGGTAAGAATCCAGAGGGAGGGGTCCAGGTGGAGGGAGAATATTGGAGATGGGTAAAAGGATCTGTTGAACTGGGTGAGGACTCCTGCCCAAAGAAGTGAGCCCGGAGACGAAGACGGCGGAAGAAGAGTTCAGTATCATGCCGAGCCCGAAATTCATTGAGGTAAGGGTATGAAACTAAGTCTTTTGCTGAGCACTGAACGTTCAGCATCGGAGAGGGGAAGGTCAGTTGTAAGCCTTTCATTCTCACTCAGCAAGAAACCCAGCAGCAGCTGCCTGTTGTTTGGCACATCATTAAACATGAATTCCAAAAAGAAAGTTATCAAGTATGAATATAGAAAACTTGCTGAGAAAAAAAAAATCAATGTCAAAGCAATAAACTGATCATTTTAAAAATAAGTGATTAACAAAAATGACTATAAAAACTGCCAAGCTGTAGAGCTATACATTAAAACTTCTTTTGCCTTTTCACTTAAGAAGCAGAGCTGGGGAGAAACAGGCTAGGCCCCAATTCCTGGTCGCCAGAGTTGGGACATTTTATGGGTGCTACAGATGTACAAGTTATTGTTGTTGTTGATACTGACATCACAATATAGTGCAATAAAATTGCATAATTCTATAATGTCAAAGTTAAAACACAGAAATAGATCATTCTGTCCAACAAGTCAATTTCAATATTACCTGGAAAAACTCAGCAGGTCTGGCAGCATCGGCGGAGAAGAAAAGAGTTGACGTTTCGAGTCCTCATGACCTTTCGACAGAGCTTCCAGCATCCGCAGTTTTTTTGTTTTTAAGTCAATTTCAATGTTTACTCTCTGTGCGAGAAAATCATTTTAAACCCATCCTTTTCCCAATATCCTTTATCACCTTTTCCTTAATCCACCATTCTGGCCATATGTTGCCAGGCCTCTCCCTTAAGGAGATCGTTCCTCCTCAAAGTAGTTCTGCAAGGCATGATGATGTAGACCAATGATGCTGATTGATTTTCACTTTCTTGTTTTACACATTGAACCTGGATGAGCACATTACAAGTAAGAACAATTTTAAATGACCACTCCCTTGGAATTAATGAATGGAATCTTGCAGCTTTTGTTGCAGTGTTTGTTCATTATTTTAAAGCCAGGTGCTGCACTTGTTTCCTTTGTGTCCTTAAGTAGGCTTAGGCTTTCCCAAATAGTAGTTTACACGTTGTCACTCAGCACCAGGAATGTCTCATTGACTCTTCAGTTCAGAGTCCAGAGACAAGTTGAATCTTCAGGAAGGAAATCAGTGTTTTCTTTTAACCCCTTGTTAAAAATGGTTTTGAGCAATGTGGAGTAAAAGGAGCTCTAACCGTTTGCCTCGCTGTATGAGCCCTCTGAGGTGTCCTCCTGTCGTACAACTGTGATATTCTCCTTAACCAGCAGTGCAACTCCCCCACCTCTTCTACATCCCTCTCTATCCTGCCTGAAACATCTAAATCTTGGAACGTTTATCTGCCAATCCAGTCCATCCTTCAACCAAGTCTCTGTAATAACAATAACATCATAGTCCCAAGTACTAATCCAAGCTCTAAGCTCATCTGCCTTGCCTGTTATATTTCTTGCATTGAAACAAACACATTTCAGACCCCCAGTCCCACTGTGTTCAGTAATTTCTCCCTGCCTGCTCTTCCTCTTAGTCTTACAGGCCATATTCACTAGTTCCCAGTCATTTATTTCACCTGCTGACCTATTGCTCTGGTTCCCACCCCCCTGCCATACTAGTTTAAACCCTCCCGAGTGACACTAGCAAACCTTGAGCCAGGATATTGGTGCCCCTCCAGTTTAGATGCAACCCGTCCTTCTTGTACAGGTCCCACCTGCCCCAGAAGAGATCCCAATGATCCAGATATTGGAAACCCTCCCTCTTATACCATTTGTTCAGCCGTGTGTTTAGCTGCACTATCTTCCTATTTCTAGCCTCACTGGCACGTGGCACAGGGAGTAATCCTGAGATTACAACCCTAGAGGTCCTGTATTTTAACTTTCTGCCTAACTCCCTGAACTCCCGCTGCAGGACCTCGTCACTCTTCCTGCCTATGTCGTCAGTACCAATGTGTACCATGACCTCTAGCTGTTCTCCCTCCCCCTTCAGAATGTCCTGTACCCGATCAGAAACATCCTGGACCCTGGCACCAAGGAGGCAACATACCATCCTGGTGCCTCTTTCATGACTACATAAGCACCTATCTGAGCCCCTGACTATAGAGTCCACTATGACAATTGCTCTTCTGTGCTTTGACCCCCCCCTGCTAAACAACAGAGCCAGCCAGGGTGCCACTGCTCTGGCTACTGCTGTTGTTTTCCCCTGATAGGCCATCCCCCCACCAACAGGATAAAGAGACCTCCCTCTTCAAGGACATGGACTATTGACTTTGCTTCCCAGCCTTTCAGGTAGTGCATTCCACATCATCATAATCTTCTGTGTGAAAAAAATTCTCCTAATTTCCCCTCTAGTTCTTTTGCCAATTATGTTCAATCTATGAGTTCTTGCTACTGACCCATATGTGAAATGAAGCAGCTTCCCCCTACTTGCTTTATCAAAACCCTGCATAAGTTTGAATACATCTATTGGGTCTCCCCTTAATCTCTCTAAGGAGAACAATCCCAGCTTCTCCAATGTCTCCACATAACTGGAAGTCCCAAATTCCTGGTATCACCCTGGTAAATCTCCCCTGTACCCTCTTCAATGTCTTGATATAATTCCTAAAGTGTGCTACCCAAACTTGTACATAAGCTTCAACTGGCCTAACAGGAGATATTCTTTTAAAGGTTTAATATGACAGTACAAAAACAGAATTACCTGGAAAAACTCAGCAGGTCTGGCAGCATCAGCGGAGAAGAAAAGAGTTGACGTTTCGAGTCCTCATGACCCTTGTTGTGACCAATCAAAATGGATGTGAAGTATTCATTCAATGCTCTAGCGATGTCCTCTGGCTCCAACCATAGATTGCCCACTTGGTCCCTTATGGGCCCTACTCTTTCCCTGGTTATCCTCTTCCCATTGATATACTTATAGAATATCTTAGGATTTTCCCTACTTTTACCAACCAAAGCTTCTCATATCCCCTCTTTGCTCTCCTAATTGCTTTCTTAAGCTCCACCCTGCACTTTCTGTACTCCATTAATGCCTCTGCTGATTTGCTTCACTTGTACCTACTAAAATCCTCCCTTTTCCTGCTCATCGTATCCTGAATATCTCTAGACATCAATGGTTCTCTGGGCTTGTTACTCCTTCCTATCACCCTAGAGGGAACATGTTGAGCCTGTACCCACCCCATTTCCTTTTTGAACGCCCCCCACTGCTCCTCGGTATATTTCACCACAAGTAGCTGTTCCTAGTCTCCACTGTCCAAGGGCCTAAATACTCCTTTCAAGTGAAGCAACATTTCACTTGCACTTCCCTCAATTTACTCTACTGCATCCGCTGCTCCCAATGCAGTTTCCTCTACATTGGAAAGACCAAACGCAGACTGGGTGACTGCTTTGTGGAACACCTTCAGTCTGTCCGCAAGCATGAACCAGACCTCCCTGTTGCTTGCCATTTCAACACCAGCCTTCTCTCACACCCACATGTCCATCTTTGGCCTAATGCAATGTTCCAGTGAAACTCAATGCAAACTGGAGGAACAGCACCTCATCTTCCGACTAGGCACTTTACAGCCTTTCGGACTGAATATTGAGTTCAACAATTTTAGATCATGAACTCTCTCTTCCATCCCCACCCCCTTTCCGATCCCCCTTTTTTCCAATAATTTATATATATTTTTCTTTTCCCACCTATTTCCAATATTTTTAAATGTATTTCCATCCATTATTTTATTTCTACTTTTTAGCTTATTTCGATCCCTTCCCCCCTTCCCACCCCCACTAGGGCTAGCTGTACCTTACTCATCCTGCTTTCTGCCCTTAATGTCACCATTAACACATATCTTGGCTCTCACCACTGTCAACACCTCTTTGTCCATTTGTCTATGACATCTTTTGGCAACCTCCACCTATCACTGGACCTCTATTCAGCTCTACCTGTCCCACACCTCCCCCCCCCCCGACCCCCCCCAAAACCAGTTTATATTTCACCTCTTTATTTTTCTTCAGTTCTGATGAAGAGTCATGCAGACTTGAAACTTTAACTGTATTCCTCTCCGCAGATGCTGTCAGACCTGCTGAGTTTTTCCAGGTATTTTTCTTTTTGTTCCTAGTCTACCTTGGCCATATCCTGCCTTATTTTACTAAAATCCACTCTGCCCCATTCCAAAACATTTTTTTGCAACTTGTCTATTTCTTCGTCCATAAAAAGCTTAAAATGTACCATGTTGTGGTCGCTATCACTAAGATGCTCCCCCACCACCACGACAGCCACCTGTCCAGCTTCATTCCCCAGAATTAGGTACAGCACTGCGCCATCCCTTGTTGGACCCTCTACATATTGACCTAAAAAGTTCTCCTGTACACATTTCAAGAAATCCACTCCATCCAAGCCCTTAACACTGTCTGTCCGAATTAATGTTGGGAAAGTTGAAATCACCCTATTGTTATTGTTTTTACACACCGCTGCAAATTGTGCACATATTTGCTCATCAATTTCCTGCTGACTATCTGGGGGTCTATAATATAAGCATCTAACAATGTGGTTGCCCTTCTTTTATTCCTAAGCTCTACCCACAAAGCATTATTCGATGCCACCTCCAAGATGTCATCTCTCCTTTCTGCAGTAACTGACTCCTTAACTAATAATGCAATGCCTCCTCCTCTTTTACCCCCTCCCCTGTCTCGCCTGAAGATTCTATATCCCGGAATGTTGAGCTGCCAATCCTGCTCCTCCCTCAACCACGTCTCAGTGATGGCTACTGTATCACAATTCCACGTGTCAATCCTCACCCTTAACTCATCCGTTTTACCCGTAAAGTAGAGGCCATCCAGTCTTGCCTCACTCCCTTGAAACTTAATGCAGCTGTACTCCCTCTGACTTGATTGTTTTACTGTATCCCTATTCTGCTAACATTCTGTTCCCCCTCCCCCTGCCGAATTAGTTTAAACTCCTCCCAACAGCACTGGCAAATCCACCCGCAAGGATGTTAGTCCCGCTCTGGTTCAGATGTAGACCATCCCGCTTGTACAGGTCCCACTTTCCCCAGAAACGATGCCAGTTATCCAGGAATCTAAAACCCTCCCTCCTGCACCAACTCTTAAGCCACGTATTCATTTATGCTATTCTCCTATTTCTGAGCTCACTAGCACATGGATCTGGGAGTAATCCAGAGATTACAACCCAAGAGGTCCTGCTTTTCAGTCTACTGCCTAACTCCCTGAATTCTTGATGCAGACCTCATCCCTTTTTCTAACTAAGTCATTGGTACCAACATGTACCATGACCTCTGCCTTATCACCCTCCCCTTTCAGGATGCCCTGCTGCCATTCAGTGACAACCCGGACCCTGGTACCAGGGAGGCAACACACCATCCTGGAGTCACGTTGATGGCCACTGTAGCACCTATCTGTTCCTCTGACTATAGAATCCCCTATTACTATTGCTCTCCCTCTCTTCCTCCCCTCCTGTACAGACAGCCTGCTTGTGGTCTGTCTGCACTCCCTGGAGGAACCAGCGCCCTCATCCGCCTCTAATATAGAATACCGATTTGCAAGTGGGACCCCAGTGGACTCCTGAACTACCTGCCTGTTTCTCTTGGAATGGGTGACCACTAGGTAGTCCTTCCTTCCTCAAGTCCCTTCAGCTGTGGTGTGACCACCTCTCTAAACATGCTATCCACGATGCTCACAGACTCCACAGTGTCCCCAGCCACCACTTCAGCTCTGAAACCCGAGCTTCCAGGAGCTGGAGCTGGACACACTTCCTGCATGCATGCTGATCCTGGGAACTGGAAATGTTCACCCAGTCCCACATGGAGCACAAGGAGCACACCATGGCTGTGAGCTCTCCTGCCATGACTTATCCCTTTAAATTAAACCTTTTAAATCAATTACTCTCGGGCCCTTCTTTCCTGATCCTCGTTACTACAGAATATACAAACTATAAACCACAAAAACACCTTAAATTATAAGCGTTAAAAGTAGTAAATACTTACCCGACCTTACCCACTACTTACCAGTCATTCCTTTCCCTTGTAGCCTCTACTGCTGCAGCAGGGCAAGACCCACGGTCTGAAGATTTAAGAAGTTGGATAGCAAAGAAAAAATGCAAAGAGCACCTCTTCCCCTGTGCACCAAATTCCCACTGTGCACCAAACTGCCAATACCCACACTCACTCTGGCTGTGTCTCACTCATGATGAGGTCTTTTCCCTGTTCGTGTGCAAGCACAATATCTTGTGGAGATCTTTGTTGTCAAACACTGCCATAGTTTGTAGAAGGCTGAGTGGCGCAGCTGATCCATTGTTGGGTCTCCTTGTCAGCAGTGGCTTCCAAAGTATGGGAAGTGCTCAACATGTTCTGGTATCTCTCCTTCAACATATATGGGAGATGGAATTTTGGCTGAGTAGAGGTTTCTTGGACATCTAAATCATTGGAGCAGAATCCACAGAGCCTCACAATTCACTGCAATGCAATACAGAGTTCCTGGTGTTGTTCTCAACATTTTTCTTGGATTTTTCTGGCAACAATATCTCTGGGAGGATTTCCTCAACCACAGGAAGTTGATTCAGGAGAATGCACACCAGGATTTTCCCTGCTCCAGACAACAGCCTTGACTGTTTCCATGGCTATGATTTTTCTGTTCTTGAATATAGTTACAATTGTTGCATTCCTGAAATCAGGTGAGTTATTTTGCTTCCAAAATCTGTAGAGTGAGTGCAGGGAGTCTTAATGTGAGCAAACGTCCACCAGTTTTGAGGACCTCAGCTGAAATACCATCAGGGTCACAAGCTTTGTTTTATTGCTTGTTGTATTTCTCCCATTGATGGTGGTTCATGCCTCGGTCGATTGATGACTATGGTGGCTTCATAAAGCTTTGCATGTTATACTGTAAGATCTTTCGGGCTCTCTCTTCCCAACATGTCATTATCTTCCAGATTTGTCTTTGGGCATTAGCCTTGAGCTGTTGGAATTGCGAACTTGGATTGTTCTGCCAGACAATAAAGGCTTGTTTTTGTTTCAGGAGGTCACATATTCCAGCATCATTTTCATTGAACCAGTCCTGGTGATGATGATGCTTGAACCCAATGGTCTGGAGTCGGAAGTCTGAAACAGCTGACTTTATTTGATCCCACTGTTCTGAATTGAGTTGGATGTGTGGAGATTTTCCAGATTGGTTGTGAGCTCCACTTGGAATTCCTCTCTTCAGTTGGGCTGAGACAGTGATTTTCTTCCTCTTGGACTTTTGGGCCTTGGGAGGTCTTAGTGCTACGTGGATATGCATCACCAATTGAGCAAGTCAATGATCTGTCCAGCAAGCATTAGTCTCCCGCATGGATTGAGTGATACAGACATCACTTAGATCGTTGACCCAATAACGACATAATTGAGGGAGTGCCAATGCTTTGATTTTATTTTTGTATTTGTCCTTCTGTTGTTTGTTATAACAAGGTCATCATGAGTACGACTTGTCCGCTGGAGGATACCTTTTGCATTGGCTTTTTCCAGACAAACTCTGGCATTAAAGTCCTCCAGAAGGATGATTTTTTTTCTACTTTTGGGATGGCAGTCAGGGCTTCATGATCAGAATTGAATTTTTCCTTAATATTTTCATTGGAGTGAAGGGTCAGGGCAGTCCATGTCCAAATGCAGCAAGACCTGGACAATATCCAGGCCTGGGTTGACAAGTAACATTTGTGCCACACAAGTGGCAGGCAATTACCATCTCCAACTACAAAGCACACATCAGGAGCATGATGGAATAATCTCCACTTGCCTGGATGAGTGCAACTCCAACAACACTCAAGAAGCTCGACTCCATCCAGGACAAAGCAGCCCACTTGATTGGTATCCCATCTACAAACATTCACTTCCTCCACCACCGACTCAGTGGCAGCTGTGTACACCATCTATAAGATGCACTGGAGGAATCCACCAAGGCTCCTTGGGCTGCATGTTCCAAACCCGTGACCGCTACCATCAAGAAGGAGAAGGACAGCAGACACATGGGAACACCATCAAATGTAAGTTCCCCTCCAAGCCACACACCATCTTGACTTGGAAATATATCACTGTTCCTTCACTGTTGCTGAGTCAAAATCCTGGAACTCCCTCTTAACTGTAGGTGTACCTACACCACCTAGACTGCAGGAGTTCAAGAAGGCAGCTCACCAGCACCTTCTCGAGGGCAACTGAGTATGGGCAATAAATGCTGGCCTATCCAGTAGTGCCCAGATCTCATGAATGAAAAAAAAATCTCATTTCAGTGTCATGACTTTACAAATCTCTCCAACAAGTCAAATAATCCAAGCTCCAATGGTAAGCCTAGCTTCAAATAATCTAATGATTACAAACTTTTGTTGCTACCGAAATAATCATATTAATGAAGTCAATGCAAAACCTAGTTGTCCAAAACATTTTAAACATAGTCAAATGTATACCTCAAGTAAGCACCTTTCATTGTTTGATTATACTATACAACATTTAACAATAGAAATATCATCTTACCTAAAACAAAAGAAAGAATAGGAGATAGTATACTTTGAAGTGGCATCAGGGAATAGCAAGATAGCCACTTCACTCCTGTGTATACTGGTCCATTGTTCCTATGGGGGTGTTTGGTTGTGGATTGGTCCATTATCCTGATGGGGGTGTTTGGTTGTGAATTGACTTTTAAGGGAACAAGCTAACAAAAGGTATATTTGCAACCAATTATATATTAAACTCAAAATGTTGAATAAACAAGGTCATATAGAAAGAAAAATAAAAAGGGGCCCTGATTTCATTCTTTTTTCTTTATTATTTCATGAGTTGTGGGCATGGCTGTCAAGGCCAGCATTTGTTGCCCATCCCTAATTGCTCTTAACTGAGTGGGTTGTGAGGCTAGTCCAGAGCTAAGAATCAATCATGTTACTGTGGACCTGGAGCCACATGTAGGCCAGACCAGGTAAGAATGGCAGATTTCCTTCCTTAAAGGACAGTAGTGTACCATTAGTATTTTTATGACAATCAATGATAGTTTCATGGTCACCATCACAGAGACTAACTTTCAATTCCAGATTTTATTAATTGAATTCAAATTCCACCAGCTGTTGTGGTGAGATTTGAACCCATGTCCCCAGAGCATTAAACTGGGCCTTTGGATTACAAGTCCAGTGATATTACCACTACTGTCTCACATATTGTACCTTTCATGACCTCAGAATGTTCCAAAGTACTTTATTGTCAATGAAGTGTGTCTGAAGTGAAGCCTCGGTTATCTGTAGGGAAATGTGGCATCCAAAATAAGTACAACAAGCTCCCACAAGCAGTCAAGAGATTAATAGCCTGTTTTAGTGATGTTGATTGAAGGTTATTATCGTGTGCCAAACATCAGGAGAACTTCTCTGCACTTCCTTGAATAGTGCATTGGGATCTTTTATCTCCACCTGAGAGGGCAGATAGAATCTTGGATTAACATTTTATCCAAAAGCCTACATTTCCAACAATGCAGCAGTCCCTCTGTACTGCACAGGAATGTCAGCCTAGATTCTGGAATAGGGCTTGAATTGCGAGTCATCTGTCTCAGACGAGAGTGCCACCATTAAATCACAAATGACCCATTGATTGGTTTTATGCCAAATTCAGAAGAGTTCCCTGTTGAAATAATGCATTTTTTTCTTTGCTAATTCATATTCAGATAGCAGCCATCCTACAGCCTCTGAATAGGTTTTCTAGTTCAGTTACAACTCATGCAAATGTAAATGTAGAATAAAGTCTTCAGAAGGAGGGTTGATACAACCAAATAGATTGTTTTATTCCATACAAAAGCAAACTTTTGGACATCCTGGAATGTGAAAGAAAATCAGAAGAATATATAATCAGTAGGTCTGACTGTGGGTGAGAAACAGAGTTCGTGGGCTGGATTTAATGGCCATGACGGTGGGCCCATCAACCAGCTGGAGAGCAAGTGATAGCCCCGCCACAGCCATTCCTGGGTGCCTTAGTGAGATTAATAGCTAAGGTTCCGGGGTTCTCAGAGACCTCTGAGACCTTCCAACCAATCAGAGGCCAACAGATCTAGCTACCCGGAGCAGTGGCCACTGCCAGTACTGCAGTAGGCCCAGTAGCAAAAGCAACTATGGACTTCCAAAACACAGTAAAGTGAAAGGGTCTCACCGGGGCCTGTCAGGCAGGACCTAGTGAGGGGATGGGGGGAAGCAGAAGTGGATTGGTTTAAAGAGCAGCGGGGTCTTGCCAGGAGCATAGGATGGCTGAGCAGGAGAGAAGACCTTTCAGGCCGCTGGCAGGCCCTGCAAGGTATAGCTGAAAGCCTTCCCACATCATGTTGTTCCTCCATTAATTGGCCACTTAAGGGCCTTAAATGGTCCAGGGGTGGGAAGGCTGTCCTTGACCCTTCCCATCCTGGACTTAACTGGGGAGAGTCGGGAAGATGACACCCTGAGCCTTTCCACCCAATTATATAGCCCCTTCACCTTCATGTCCACTCTAAAGGGAGCATGAATTTTAGCCCAATGTTTCAAGTTAATGATCTTTCATCAGAACTGAAAAAGTAACAGGTTTAATGCAATCATACAGGCAGGGAAAGGTTGGTGGGAATAGGGCTGGGGGTAATGGCCAGTCAGAGAAGAACAAAAGGGTAGGTTTACAACAGGTTAATGGGCAGGAGAGATTAAATGACAAAAGGGATGATGGTGCAAGGCAAAAGTGGGTGAAATTAGGACAAGAAATGAAATAAACAATGGGTCTAGATGAGGTGTAAATGTGAATAACAATTGTCAACAGCTTCCATTCAAAAACACAAAAAATGTAAACAAAAAAATGTGGGCAGATGTTGTTGAACTCAATGTTGAGACTTTACAGCTTTCTGAACTCAACAATAAGTTCAACACTTTCAGATCATAACCTCTGCTCACATTATTTGTAACCACTCTTTGTGTTTTTTGTTTGTTTTTGGATGGCAGCCGCCACTATTTTTTTCTTTGCACCATCATCCCTTTTTTCACTTAATCTCTTCAGCCTTGCACCCTAGTTCAGATCTTCCCTTTTGTTCATCCCTCATCCCTGCCCCTGCCTTTTCTCTTCCTCTGTATTTTCTTAAAACCTGTTACATCGCTTACTTTATCCGTTTCTGGGTGAAAATTCATTGACCTGAAACGTTAATTCTGCATGTCTCTCTCTCTCCACAGATGCTGCCAGGCCTGCTAAGTATTTCCAGAGTTTTCTGATTTTATTTCACAATTTAGATGGCAGCACTGCCTCCAATGACATCAACTGTAAAATAGGTTGCTTTTAGAAATGGAGGCTGCCATGAATGTTGACCATTGGAAAGCTGAACAACTGATGCAGATTAGCAAAACGATCTTTCTGTGAAAGCTGCATTGCACAAATTTTCTAGCCATCAAGCGAATTTGCCATTGTTTCCAGAATAATTTTAAGGCAGACTTGGCTGCTGTTGAAACTTCCCTGCAATATAAAAAGTCAGTTTCTGCGGCAAATTGTGGCTCATTAAGTGGCCAGCTTGCTGGAATTACCTTTCCCCCTCCCAATTAAATTCCCGCCAGCAGCAAATTAAAATGCTCTGTTTCACAACTCAATATAAGTGAGCTTCACTTTACCCATGACTTGAAGATCAGTAGGTGTTGCTTTCGCCTTTTGTTTACAACGTTACTGATGTATATCAGGTGCCTGTAGCACAAGCTGTGCCAAGGCTGGGCACGGAAGGCACAACCAGTGGGCAAGGGTAAGATCGAGGCAGAACTGTGTGGGGGGGTGGGGGGGGGGGGGTGCGGGAGGGAAGGACCAGAGAGATGGGTGAGATGGAGGCAGGGTTGTGTGTGGGGGGAGGGGGGTACAGAGTGGCGGAAGAACCAGATGGGAAGGGTGTAAGACTGTCAATAGGTCAAGCTTAAAAAATTGTCCGGGGAAGGGTGAAAGGCTGTCCAAGGGGCATGTTTAAGAGACTGTCCGTGCAATGTCAGGGGCATGTTTAAGAGGCTGCCTGGAGAATGAGACCACACTATCTGGGCCATGTTAGAGGGCTCTGCATAGCATGCATGTCTTGGTTCTGATCTTGGACAGGGGAAGGCCTCTCTGGGCAGTGACAGTTGTGCACAGAATTAGATGCAGGGTGTGGTCAGTCAACTAAAGCATTTGGTCCTGGGGGTTCAAGGCATGATGCTGGGATGCAGAGGGCACAGTCACATTTAGGGGAGGCACTTGGATCTGGTAAGTCCGTAATTTTAAAGTCATGGGGGTTGGTATATCTCATAGTGAGGGTGCAGATGGTGTTGAGAAGGGGAGGGGTCAGATCAGCAAAGGGCATGGGAACATCAACATTGAAGGGAACAGGAGAGAGAACAGGAACAAGAATGGGGTCAATGGGTGGAGGCTGGATGGTTACAGTGGGAATGGAATTAGAAGGCAGTGACTGTGGAGGAAGATGGGAGGAACTTGGTGGATGATGGGAAGGTTAGCAGATGTTGCTCGCACTCACAAAAGTCAGCAGAACCATGTTTGTCTTTACTGAGTAATGACGCAGTTGCAAAAATAAGCATGAAAAAAATATATGGGAGGGGTCTCAAAGAGTGTGGGAGGAGTTCAGGATTCTTTTGGGCTGAGTGAAGGGGCACTCTATTAACTATTTGCTCAAGCTATGGAGAACAAATCTCAGCTGAGTACTGTTTTTGAGGTTTAAATACCCATTGAAGGAGCATTGCTCCTTGACTAATAGGGTGCATTCATGTGAGAATCCATTAAGTTTTGGCACTATGTTTGAGTTGATGTGATTGGCCATCTGTTTCTTGCAGAGCATGCAAAAAGGGATGGAGGTTAAATCATTCAAGGGCCATGGATCAGAATAGAAGCTACATGCACATTCCAAGCCTCAATATTCCTATTTTAATGGTCATGGCTTAAAAGGCACGTTGCTTAAAGTCATGACATTATGACAAGGCTATGTTTTGTAAATAGAGTGTCTAGACTCATGGAGACAAGCTGACAATTGCCTGACAGAGGGTTCTCGCACATGGTGTATTCACCCTGATCAAGGGCCGCTTTGTGGATACGCAGTCATGCCTGAGGGGGAAGGTCAGCCATCTGTGGTCCTCCAGGATGTGCTTCACCTGCAAAGGGTGGCTTGGAGATATCATGTCTAGACAGAGGCCAGGCGAAGGACTTTGCACTGGCTTCCTGGCTTGGAGATGGAGGAAGACCAATCAAGGGAAAGTTAACATGAATTCTCAAATCTATACGTTGACAGATAAAAAAAGGAGTGGAGAATGCAGACTGCAGGTCACACTGCCTTGTTTATAACTCTAATTCGAATGAGAGAAGAAGGGCCCATCAACTGATTGGCACAGGTCCAGGAGGAGCAGCAGCCTGAACAGCAAGAATGAGCAGGGCCCCATGAAGTCAAAGATATTTCCAAAGAGGGGCAAATTCAACGAAGGCCAGTGGCCAGACCATGGGTGTATAGAGACGCTGTTCATTGTGGTGATGAGTGAAAGACAATGCTGCAGGGATGCGGTAGCTCACATTTGCCACCTTCTCCATAAAAATCTAATGTCACAAGGACTTGGAGAGTATCCATTGCCGGCGGCTTTGAAGGTAGCCGTCCCACTGAACTTTTTTGCCAGTGGGTCCTTCCTTGAGAATCTTCAAATCGGCAACACACAAATACACAATGGAGTGACAGAAGCCCTTTTCAATAAAGCTCACCAGCATGTTCAAGTTCTGTATGGATTCCAGAAGTCAGGATGCCAGAACTGTTGGATTTGCAGCAATATGTGGTTTCCCAGGAGTGCAGGGCACCATCGGCTGCACACGTGGCCTTGAATGCTCCCTGGCAGCAGCCAGTGAGATTTGTAATTCGAAAAGGATTTCACTCTCTGAACACCTAGCTAATTTGTGATCACGCAGCCAGATCCTGTATGTTTGTGCTCAGTACCCAGGGACCTCTCATGACTCTTGCATCTTGATGAATGCACAGGTGCCACAGACCTTTGAGGGACCATGGCATTTGTAGGGCTGGTTTCTTGGGGACAAAGGATACTCCCAGAAGGCAGGGCTGATGATACCCGGTCACCATCCACATAGTACTGCTGAAGAGAGATACAATGCTGCACATTCTGCCATAAAGCCCTTGATTGAGCAGATGATAGGCCTCCTTAAGGTGCTTTTCTGATGTTTGGATCAGTCAGGTGGGGCTCTTCAATACTCACCACAAAGAGTGCCCCACATTATTATCATTTGCTGCTCCCTGTGCAACCTTGTGCTGCAAAGTGAGGATGTGTTGCCTGAGGGAGAAATAGACAATGAGGGTGTTGAAAGGGATGGATCTGATGAGGGCAAGGATGTAGACAATCCACACGAAGAAGCCACAGCATGGGTACGACGTGGCCAACATACCTGTGACAACCTGATAGCTTCAAGATTCCAGAAGGAGTAAAGTGGAGATAAATTCTCAGAATAGTTAGTTTCTTTCACCTTTGCTGCCTGGAAGGCCCTATTAACTTTTATCCCAGCAAGAAATTCTCTTGAAAGTTAAATGTTCTCACAATGATTATGGAAATATTAGTACTCATTATCTGCCCTCGTTATGAACCCTTGGAAGGGTTCAAACCATGGCTAACCGTCGCCTTGGCAACATAAGGCAGCTATGGATCCTGAACAAAACTCCCTTCTCACATGTCCTTCGGCAACTCCACATAGCATAGCATTCTCATCCATGCTCTCACCAAGTCATTATGTATGGCAGCTTAGAAGTGGCTGAAAGTCAAAATTACCCAGGGACGCACTCATGTCAGTCTGACACCTGCTCAATAAGGTGGCCTGACCAGACATATCACTCTTTCAGGCATAACCAGATGGATGGCTTAACAGGGACAGCATCATGAGAGACCATGTGTCCCATCGTCAGCTCTCCTCAATGCAGAATGATGAGGCATCATCTTGCTATTGTCCCCCAATCGACATTCTCACATCATGAACCATTAATCATTAACATTTAGATCATGTGGTAAAGTTTTGAGTTTATTTGCATCGTCCTCACAAAGAGTGCCTCACCAGGACAATGGTTTGCTGAAGGGTAACCACTCTGGACCCTGCAATAGTTGGAAGCCTGATAAGTCTCTGTCCTAGATGACCGATGCATTAGGGCAATATCTTGATCAGTCATTCTGAACACAACAGCCAATGAGTAACTGCTCCTGCATGGATCCTGCAGAGGCCTTAAGACAGTTGGATTTGCTCAAGTTGAGAATATCACAGCCCTCGAGATAGGCTAACAAAGGCCTTTCCTGTCTATATATTGTAGTGAGAGCTGTGTCATACAATGAATTCCACATCGAGTTGAGTGCTGTGCCTTTAACCCAAGAAGCACCTAAAACTTTGCTAAGCAGCCATGAAGGTCCAAATAAAAATTCTGGGAGTTCAGGAAATGGCTTCATCAAGTTGAACACACACCTCTTAAATCATACACTCTAACCCCTCTTGCAGTTAAATCTAAGGTGCCCATTGGATCCAGAGTTGGCTAGTTCAGCATCATGTGTGCAGAGGATAAGAAATAATCCAGGAAGGACTCTCCGCCTTAAACGTGGTCTTTCTACAGAGAAGCCTATGTGCTTTGAAGGTTTACAGTACAGTTCCCAAAAACAGTTCCTGACACATAAAAGTCATTCTAAGTGAAACATTGGTAGACCAAGCTAATTTAAGTCGACACAACTACTCGTGCCCTCCACAAACAACAGATATCAGTGCAACAGCAGCAGAAAGATCAATAATCTTGATAAGCACTTCTAACAAGGCCAAAGCATGGTTACCTGTGATAATTGGCTGGCAGGTGTATTGACCAGGCAGCACCTTCACAAATGATGTGCATTGCCTGATGTTGCTGATGAGGAATTATAGACTTTGGTAAACATGTGGGAGAACTTAAGCAATTGAAGGGGACTACATTGGGAGGCAACATTCTGGACCCTTAAATGATTGTGAAATATTGAAGCAAATTGAATAAAAATAGAATCCATGAGACTTGGAGATGGATAGATTCAACGTATATTAACAAAAATGACAACTATATACAATGAGTGAACACCTGTGCAACCATTGTGCATTCCATATTTATTAATTTTTCTAACCCTATCACTACGTCTAGGTGAAGCCCCGACATCCACAGCTGAGATAGAGGTAGCCTGCTGACTGCTATGCCTGGTTGCCTGAAATAACTTTGGCAGGTGTCCTCTGGTGGTCCGAGGTTTTGAGGGCCCCGGCTTGCTAAGGTCCATGTGCACTCTCATCGGCCTGATTTGCTGGAGTTGATGGGGTCACTGGCAGAGGGGAGTTGGAGCACCAGGAGTGACCTGGGTGGATGCCACCGGATGCCAGGCTGGTGCTCCTCCTCCCTTTGGGTGCCCAATGTCCTTTCCCTGATTCTTTGAGGGGAAGAGCACCTGGAGGGAAGTCGAGGTGCCCCGTCCCCCCTCGATTAGCCTCTGCTGAAATACACCCATGGCTAGAGCAATGGTGTAAAGATCTGAGCGCAAATCCGGCAGAAACTGTTGGATCTGGGTCTCCGAGGTGGCTGCCACCCTTCCCATGGAGACTTTGATGCGTTTGCACACTGAAGCCATGACAGCAGACAGAACATGGACAGACTCCTCCAGCCTTCGGTCCAGTCTGTGGATGACCTTTGATAATTCTGCTCATGTTCCCCTACCTGTCTCTGCATCTCCAAGTCCAAGTCCAAAAGGAAGTCATCAGAATCAGACTCAACAGGGGCTGGACTCCAGCAGTTCTTCAAGCTGCCTCTGCCAGCTGTAGACTCGTATCAATGATGTAATCACCAGACTGTGAACCTGAGCCTACTCTTGAAGGAGGTGCGTGTATCTGCACTGGTGGAGGGTGCAGGTGAATGCAGTGACAATGCTTGCTCTGAGGATGCTGAGGCTTCCTCCTCCTCCTTCAAGCCTAGGAGCTTGAACTGTGGTGTGTGGAGGATGATGTCATCCCCCTTTTCTTGTAGGTACCTGGAATAGAGAAAAGAGAGAATTAGTGATTGACTAAGCAGGTTCATACATTAAAGATCACTTACAGTCACTGCCTGCATATTGTTCATGGATACTGGATGCATCCGCACAGGCTTGTTGGGGGAGGTCGAACTTGCCTTTGATGAAGGCACAATCTCCCTCCTTTCCTGCCAGCTCTGCGACCTGTCCCTCGAAACTAGTGAGGGGACATTTCCGGGATGCCATCTCCCACCCTGGCATGCTTTCTCTTGTTATGGGCTATCTTGTCCTGGAAGAAGACAAAAGAATTGCTTGTGAGGGCAGTGGGTGAATGAGCAGTTCAGAAACATGCATGCCTATTGTATCTGCTGGTCCCTCCTTAGTAAGTGATGAAGAAGCTGTTTCTTCAGGAACTAATGTTAGATGGAGAGCTTAAAGTGACTGGCACATATTCAGTCCTGATATCCCATCTGCTGGTCGTGTGTGACATCCCTGTAGACTGATGGCTTTATGAGAGTGTGAGCCTGTATTTAGTAGACAGTGCACTTAGACTGGCAGAGCGCAGCAGATCATTCATCCTCTTCATGCACTGCAGGGTGGTCCTCTTTTGGACCTCACGGGTGCGAACCACCTTGGAGAGCTCCTCCCAGGCTGGTGCGGTCAGGTGGGAGGGCTTCCTGCTTCCATCCCTCAGAAAGAGGACCCCTCGTCTTTCCTGGACAGCCTGGAGAATCCCCGGTAAGGTTTTGCTAAACCATAGGGTCGAAGGTTGTTCTTGTTTCAGGGCCATCCTGGATGAGTTATCCGGTGCACCAGATGGCCAGACATTCGATCCCCTGAGGAAACAGCCACGAGATTTGCTGAGGTCTTCGCGGATGCATAATTAATGAGCTGAAAAATGGAAGGTCACATGTGTTCAGCTGTCCCACTGCCCAGTGGGAATCACTTTGACTTTCCCATCGGTCACCAGACATGAATTGGAATTTTCTGCTGCAGGACTAAGTTCTGTGGAGGGGGCAGTAAGTTGTTGTGATTTCTGCTGTAGAGTGAGGCGAGAGACCATGTTGAATTGTTCGCTAGTCTCGTCATTAATTATGCAGCCATGAGGTTCATGTCAAGTCTCGTGGTGGGGCGGGCAAGGAGTCATGCTCCCAGCCTTCATCTCTAGGCGCCATATTTAAAAGGCACTCAAACAGCCATTCATTCATCGTGCCAGGACTTTAGGAGACAAAAAATGTCTATGAGAAGGCAGCAAGCTCCGCATCCATACTTCAGCGATGCCTCCCTGAAGAATTTCCTTTAGGCCGTCGAGGAAAGTCCTCTTTCCAATGGATGGTAGCAGGTCCACCCGTCTGACCATGCCAGCCTGGGAGGAGGTCACCAGGGTCATCAATGTCTGTGGGGTCTAAAAGAGGACTGCTCAGTAGTGCAGGAAACAGATGAATGATCTCAACCACACCACTAGGGTAAGTGAAGTTTTTCATCTCACAGACTCGTGTCTACAGCAGGTGGAGACAGGGACAACCAAGGTATCTGGCGCTCAGAAGCCCTCAACAGTGTGGCATGAGAGATGGAGGAATGTGTCTGAGTGCTCTCCGATGTCATGGCTCTGGAATATGAGCACATGGAAGTCTCCATGGGGAGGATGGCAGACACCAAGGAGACCCAGTCCAGCACAATGCAGTTTCTGTTGGATATGCGCTCGGACCTGCACCCCATCACCATAGCCATGGGTGCATTTCAGCAGTGGCTAGGTGAGAGGGGGAGGTGGCAACTCAACCTCCCTCCAGGTGCCCCTTCTCCTCAAGGAGTCAGGGATGGGCCCTTGGGCACCTAAAGGGAGGAGGAGCATGAGGCGGACACCCCAGGGGCATCCACCCCAGAATCCAAGGGTTTCCAGACATTCCAAAGCCTCTCTGCTTGTGACCCCATCAGCTCCAGCTGCTCAGGCTGCAGAGGCTGCATCTTCCCATGAGCAGGAGACCCAAAGAATGTTGCCTCCGCCTCTGCTGCGGTTTTCAGGGATGAATTCAGGCAAAGTGATTGAGTTAGAAAGGTTAAGAAGTTTTGAATGAGCATTGGTGGCACGGGTGTACAAACATTGTACATAGTTTTGGCACTTGTAAATATATTTTAGCTTGCACTGATTGGAAGTCTCCTAGATTCATTTTTGCTGCTAGTTGTGTGGTCACACACATTCCACTCCTTCCAGGTGAAGGACATCCTAGGGTCTTCCTCCCACTAATACATGTCTGAGCATGGAGACATCACTCTTTGACAAAGGTGATGAGAGCCACGCGAGAGAAGAGCCTCGCATGCACAGTATTTTACTTGCCTTCACTGCCCTCGAGACTCTATAGAGAGACCTTTGCTTTGATAAAAGAATGACTAAGCACATGAGCCCTTGTCAGGCTGGTCCATTCCCCCATGAGGATGGAGATTTGCAGTCACGAGTTGGCTGCAATTCACCTGTACGCCCCTTGTAGACATCCACCTCCCTCTCACCCTTCTTCCTCAACTCTGGTTGGAGCCGATGGCAAATGGATCAGAGTGAATGACAGCTCTACACCATGCTGGGATGTTGTTGTCATGAGAACCCTCTGGGCCACACCTGCTGCCATGTGGGCTTCACTGGACAGTGAAGATTTGCAAAGCAAAAAGCCCCCATACAGTCTTCACATGATTACTAGGGTTTCCCTTTAGTTGTCCAGTTGTGCTGGCCTTCAGCTCCAGCAGCCTGAAAAGACCATTCTCCCACCTCGATGCTTTGCAGTTGAATATTGAGGGCATTGCCTTCCTGGTGAGCTGCCTGTGTCTCAGGATGGTGTGTGTAATGTTTGAAACCGTTTCCACCACCTTTTATCCTCTTCCTATCAGTCACCAGCTTCCACGCTCCCCCCCGACCCCCCCATCACCCTGGACCTTATCACTGTCAACCTGGATATGCCTTCTCTCCCCATTGAGCCCCACCTGTCACCATGCCAATGCCCACCCTGATCCTGCCCACCCCCATATTTTGAGCTACCATTCTTGTCTCCCTCAATGACCCACCACGCACAAACCCTGACCGTCCCATCCTAGGGCATCCCACTTCCCCCTCTCACAGTGACCATCCCTTCCTACCACCAACACCCTCAGTTCTTCCCCCGGATTCCAACATTGATTTAACTGGACTCCTCCCTTTGAAACACTGCCCCCGACCCCACTACCCCATCATGCATTTCTTCTCCCTCACTCCCCCCACCACCCCCCTTTTGAGTCCTCCCCTCCCCCCCTTCCCTATCCCTTCGAATCCTCCCCACCCTCTTCCCCAGCCCTTCGAGTCCTCCCACCCCTTCGAGTCCCCCCCACGCCCCGGCATTGGAATCCTCCCCACGCCCGGTGCACTCTGTGCCTTCCGGACGCGCCATCTCCTGCCGTTATCTCCAGCGGTGGAGGCAGCATTGTGTGGCCGGTAAGTCTTGATCGGGACCGAGTTGGGTAACTGAACGGCATAAATTCCCACTGAAGATGGAACCTGGGATTCCGTTCCGTTGGGGTTTTGATGCACATGCATGAAGTTTAAACTGTCTTCCTGTCGAGTTTCGGCGGGAAAGTCGATCCGCCTTCAATCCGCCATGAAAGTCAGGAGGGGAAGGTCCTGTTTTTTTTTACCGTAATCTGCCGCCCCTTCTGCCCCAGGCCGCCACGAATCCTGCCGAATTGAAGATGCCGCCCTTAAAAACTGAACATTTTTTTCTTCCCTTCTGTTTTTCTTCTTTATGTTCCAGAAGGTGCTGACTGAAGGCCCTATAGCTACCAGTAGTCCTTCCGTTTCTCATCCATTGCCATTGCAAATCCAGTGAGTGACTGTTGACAAACTATTCAGCTTGGGCACATGTTTGGGAGAGGAAATCACAGCCTAACCTGATCTTGCTCTTACCATTGCTAGCAACACCTGCACATCTTTCATCAATCGATATATTAATTTGCACAAAGCCTGCCTTGTGCCATATTGCTTTTCTCACTTATTTGTAAAATCCTTTTCTGTCTTTATTGTTGCTGGACAATTAATTTCCTGTACACACACAATTTCACTGAGGCAAAATGATGAAGCTTTGAGGAAATGACCAGATGTTACAAGCTAAATCAAAAGTAAACCCAGCTTTGCTTTCATTCCCTGTTAACAATTTGATTCCCTTTTATCCCACAGGCTATAAAACATAACCTTCTGAATGCTGAAGGACAGTTTGAAGTGTGGGAACTGAAACAAACCTATTTCAACTCAGTAGTATTTCTTCGTAATGCATTGCAAATGTACCCTAGGATACCTAGAATAATTTGGCTGCTCTCAGCTTGGGGAAATTGAGGTTATCTTCAATTGAAGCATTTTCTACATCTATATTTTGCCTCCCAAATTTTGAGTCTTCACTAGTCTCTGGATAAAGAGGCTTCCTCTAAGCTTCCCACTGTATTTCATGGGCTTGATGGCCACTGATTTTGCTCTTCCACGTAAATGAAAACACTCTGTCTACTATTCCAAAACCTTCCACAATTTTCAAGATGCAAATTAAGTTACCCCTTGGCCTTCTGCTTTCAAGAGAAGGGAGGCCCTGTGTGTCTATCTATTCCTGCTAGATGTAACCTCTCAATTCTGGTATCATCCTTGTAAACTTTTTAAGTATCCTCTCAACATTCCTTTTATAATTTGGTGACCAAAACTGCAGACTTCCCGATTTCAAATGGATGTCCGGTCCAGAGGAATGAAAAACGAGCTTAACTCTTCTTGCAGACAGGAATTCTGCCTCTGTCTTGGAAGGAAACTTCACTTACCTAGGGTCCATGCCAACAGGAATTCTGTCTCTGTCCCTGGAACCAGTGCTTCACTACCTATTCTCACGTCGACAGGAGTTCTGGCTCTGCCCCGCAAACAAAATGGTTACTGAAACCATCTTTAACACCTAATTCTAACATCACCTAACCTTAATCTGAAGTAATAAAAACAAAAAACTGCGGATGCTGGAAATCCAAAACAAAAACAGAATTACCTGGAAAAACTCAGCAGGTCTGGCAGCATTGGCGGAGAAGAAAAGAGTTGACGTTTCGAGTCATGACCCTTCGGCAGAACTAAGTAGAAATAGGAAAGGAGTGAAATATAAACTGGTTTAAGGTGTGAAGTTGTTAATCTGAAGTTGTTGTTAATAGACATTTGGTCAATAACATTGTTAGGATTAATTTCATCGGATCTATCCATCTGTGCACAATGCCTTAGATGCGAAGACAATGGCCGGAATCTTCTGAACCCACCAGCAGCGTGAAGCTTGGCAGGCAGGGGAACTTGATTTGGCATAAGTCCAAAAATCAGTTTTTGGATGGTGGGATAAATTTTTGCAATTTTGTTCTCAGGACTTTAAGTGATTTTCTTCAATGATTTGGATGAGTGAATCAAATGTAATATTTCCAAGTTTGCTGACAACACAAAACTAGGTGGGAATGTGAGTGAGGAGGAGGATGTTAAGAGGCTTCAAGGCAATTTAGACAAGTTGAGTGAGTGGGCAGATACATGGCAGATGCAGTATAACGTGGATAAGTGTGAAATTATCCAATTATGGTAGGAAAAACTGAATGGTAGAGTTTTTTAAATGGTGATAGATTGGGAAATGTTGATGTACAAAGGGACCTGGGTGCACTTGTATACCTATCACTGAAAGCAAGCATTTAGGTGCAGCAAGCAGTTAAGAAGGCAAATAATATGTTGGCCTTCATTGTAAGGACTTGAGTACAGGAGCAAGGATGTCTTACTGCGGCTATACATGGCCTTGGTGAGACCACACCTGGAGTATTGTGTGCAGTTTTGGTCTCTTACCTAAGGAAGGATATACTTGCCATAGAGGGAATGCAGCAAAGGTTCACCAGACTGATTCCTGGGATGGCAGGATTGTCTTACTAGGAGAGATTGGGCCGACTAGACCTGCATTCATTGGAGTTTAGAAGAATGAGAGGCGATCTCATTGAAACATATAAAATTCTGACAGGGATGGACAGACTGAATGCAGGGATGATATTTCCTCTGGCTGTGGGGTCTAGAACAAGGGGTCACAGTCTCAGGATATAGGATAGGCCAGTTAGGACTGAGAGGAGGAGAAACTCCTTTACCCTGAGTGTGGTGAACCTGTGGAATGCTCTACCACAGAGGACTGTGGAAGTCAAGTCACTGAATATATTGAAGAAGGAAATAGGTCGATTTCTATACTCAAAAAGCATCAAGGGGTATGGGGAGAGAGCAGGAGTGTGGCATTGAGATAGAGAATCAGCCATGATTACATTGAAAAGCGGAGCATTCTTGAAGGGCTGAATGGCCTACTTCTTCTGTTTTCTATGTTTCTCCCCAACAAACAATGTCAGGGACCCTTTTGCATGCCTTAGCATGTCAGTAAAAAGCCAGCTCACCAGAATTAAGATCCCCCTCCAAATTACGAACCCACCAGTCAGAAATTAGAACGTTCACATTTACGACTGCATGTAAATATGTAAATGGTGCGCACCTGGCGAGGGTGACTTCTTCCACTGCTGCGTTCTACTAGCTTTATCCCTGGCATGGGTAAATTTATTCAGTTGAACTTATTGTCAGGCTTAATCCTGAACCAGGAGAAATTTTAAATCATTATAAGAGCTCAGTCAGTTATGTTAGCTATAGACTTGAGGGGTGGAGGAGGGGGAGGGGGAGGGGGGTGATTTTCCAGCACCACCCGCCACCGGGATCGTCTGGTCCCACCGAAAGTCAATGTACTTTTGGCTGGCCCACTGCAACCCCTGTGGTGAGTGGTGCTAGAAAATCACCCCCCCCCCCACCGCCTCCAAAGTCTATAGCTAACATAACTGACTGAGCTCTTATAATGTGACAGCGGGGCTGGAAAATCCCGGCCTTGGCCTTAAAATAACAAGTCCTCCCTCCCAGGAGTATTTAGACTAAACAAACCTCAGAATAAAATAGACACGGTATATGGTTACTTAGCAATACTACTTTGGAGGGGGATCTTAATTCTAGTGAGCTGGCTTTTTACTGACATGCTCTTAAAGCTTAAACCTCTTCCAGAACATATAATCCTTCAATGAAGAATTCTAGAGAATTTAGGGTCCTGAGGCTTTATAGTTTGGCCTACAACTTTTTAATAATGGTTACTTAACAATACCTTAATATAAGCTTAAATCCTGGATTTCATTATAGCAATGGTTGGAATATTACAGAGTGTAAATGCAAGATAATCTAATCCACAAGTGCAAAATATAACTATCAAAAAGTAAATGAAAGATTCAAATCCACTTTAAAAATACCTGCAGAATATTCAAAGTAACAATAAATTTGTTTATACTCACAATCAAAAGTAAAAGTGTAGTTTCTGTCTTTGTCTCAGTTTATGGGGAGATCCTATGAAGATCTCAACCCAACTGCAGTCGCGTAGATCTAACTGACTTGCAGATCTTGAAGGTCTGACTTCTGTGCACTTCTAATAGTGTATTTTAAAGAAAATCAGCTGCTTTGAGAATAAAATGACTATTGTCTGTTATATTTCTGAGGCTCTTTGTCTGAGAGGATTGTTGATGGATCAGAAACCGTTTTCTAACTGCAGGTGTAGCTTTTGGTTGTAAACAGATTCAAGGCCTCTGTGGAAAAAGCTTTTTCAAGCCCTTTGCATCTGTGTATAATTTTCTCTTTTCTTGCTCTTGGCAAAAGATTTTTAGCTGACTTAAATTTCACCCTTTCATTAACTGGGTGAAATGGGTGAAATCCTTAACACCATGACTTTAAGCAAGTAGCCGCTGCCTTGGCCTCCTTGGGGGCTGCTCAGAAATATCAGCTTCTTGATTGCCGGGTGCAGGTAGGCTAACCTACTGGAAGGCTGGACATGGAAGGCAGGACCAGCAGGGAAAGGTGGAATGGATGCTGGACAGGAGAGGGAAGCTAAGGGGGGAAGGGTGGAGAAGTGGCTGGACAGGGGAAGGAGGCCCAGCGGAGAAGGATGGGAGGCTGTCCTGGGAAAAAAGACAAACTGTCTAGAGCTTGTTAGCAGGCTGTCCTGGGAAGGAAGACAGACTGGCAGGGGCTTGTTTGGAGTGGGTGCTGGAAAGGAAGCCAGACTGTCCTAGACATGTTAGGCGGGTGTCTGGGAAAGGAAGCCAAACTGCTGGTTTAGAAGGGTAGGTCCCATTATAGAGTGGTGGAAGGCCTTTCTGGGCAGTGAGCATCATAGAGAGCTGTGTCTAAAGGGCATGGTCTGTGAGTTCTTGAATGTGGTTCTGTGGTTTGAAGGAGGGTACTGGGACTCAGAGCATACAGTCAAAGTCAGAAGAAGGGATTTGGATCAGGAATGGGATCATTGGGGGTGGTTAAGGTGGAAAGTCAGGGCCCAGGGTCGTGTGAGGCATGGGCATGTCAACAGTGAAAGGAACGGGGAGAGCAGGAGTGTCAACATAAATGATAATTTGTCCAGGATAACAGCCGGAAGCTGTGATAGGGCAAAGTTGGTAGATAGCAGGGGGAGGGTAGAAGGTGCTTGCCATGCTGGCAAACCACACACACACCATGCCGAAGCTGTCAAGGTTGTTGCGCAGTTCGTAAAGCCTCTCAAGCATTCGATATGGGAGAGGTCTTATAATGGGTGGGAGGAGTTAATGCCTCATTTTAGTGGGCCGAGTTATTATTAGTCCACTTGATGCAGAACTAGGCTTAGATGCGTTCTCCTTGAGGTTCCAACTCCAAATAAACCTCTAATGGATCACATTCCAGTGAGAACTCATCAAGGTCTGGAGATGTTGTACACTGAATGATATCTGCTGCTGTCAGAGGCAGGGATGATGGGAGGGAGGGAGGTAGATACCTCCAAGGGGCAGGGGTGATGGACAGCAGCAAACTCCTGACTCCAAACCTTCATCCTTTCTGGTAAGTAGTCATAGCTGGCAAGGCCTTATGTGGTAAGTCTTTTGATGGTGCAAAGGCAATGGTCTCTCTATAGAGTCTCGACGGTAATGAAGACAAGTTGAATAGTGTCTGAGGGAGGGCTTTCGCACATCCCTATCATGATGCACAATTGCTGCATGCACAGTCATGTATGAATGGGAGGAACACTCAGCCGTGGCCCTCCAGGATGTCCTTCACCTAGAAGGGGTGGGAGTGGGGGATGCCATTTTTAGATGGAAGTCAGGCACAGGGCTTTGTGGCTCAGAAATGGAGACTAATTTACAAAGAATATGCTGACTAGATAGATCACTGCAATTTGCTCACAGATCCACTGAGGCCTAGATGATGCAGGCTCTAGGCAACCCTAAATTCCTACCAGCTCTCAAGCAGATGAGGAGTAACCGGCAGGTTGGTCCAGGACCAGGAGGAGCAATGGCATGAGCAGCAAGAAGTAATGAGGCCTCAAGAAGGTCAGGATGTTGGCGACCAGGGGCCAGAACGCAAATATATCTGTCTACAGATGAATGAAAGTCAATGCTGAAGGTGCCTAGAAGGAGGTTGCTCACATCTGCCAGGTTCTCTATGGCCCTAAACTTCTTTGTCAGTGACTCCTTCCAGGGCTCCACTAGGGACCTGTGTGGCATCTCCCAGCCAGAAACACAGAAGTGCATTCAGGAGGTGACAGATGCCCTCTTCATGAATTTGTCCAATTCCACCTTGATCCTGAAAGCCAGGTTATGAGAGCAGTGGGTTTTGCAGGAAACTCTGCTGCATTCCCACAGGTACAGGTGCCATCAACTGCATTCATGTGCAGTATATAAAAGCTCCCTGGCAACAGGCACTGCAACACATAAACTGGAAAGGTTACCACTCACTTAGTGTACAACTGGTTTGCAACCACAGGAAACTGATTATGCAGGTTTGCACCAGATACCCAGGAAGCGTTCACGACTCAAACATCTTGAGTAGGTCGCAGGTCCCAGATATTTGGATCCAGGGTTGGCTCCTCGGTTACAAAGGGTACCTGTAAAGGAAGTGGCTGATGACGCCTGTTCAGCCGTCTCAGATCCCTGCAGAGAGAAGGTACAATGAGATTCATGCTGCTAGCTGAGCATAGGTGGAGCACACCGTAAGGATCCTAGAGATGCAATTCCGATGCCTGGACAGATCATGGTGGAGCACTCCAGTATTCTTCAGAGGGTCTCACGGATCATTGTGACTTGCTGTGCACGGCACAACCTCGCACGGCAAAGTGGAGACGACTTGCCAGGTGATGAAATGGAGCAACTGCACATCTCCTCCAATGAGGAGGGCCTCGAAGGGGATGAGAGTGATGAGTGAGGAAGCGGAGGCTGCAGGGGGAAAGGCCTTAGCATGAGCCAGATGAGGCAGGCATGTGTGTAAGGCTCTGATAAGGCTCAGATTCCACCAGGAGGATGACGAGTTTAGTCAGTACACCCTTGGACAAATACCCTCCATCGTGGGCCAGCATGAGCACCAGCATTGAAATTCCTCTCAATTCCCCCATGAACTTCGATCTGAGAGTGAATAGTTACACATCAAGCTCACATTGCCCTGATCCTTTGAAGGATGATGAACCCTTGGCAGCATCTGTGTCCTTGCTGAGATGAGGTGCTGGAGGAGGGCATCTTGCACATCAAACATCAGAAGGCGCTGCCTCTCCAAGTGTCTCTTCAGCATTCCAGTCACAAAAGCACCCGACAAGAGCCAGACTTTGTTGCATGATCCTCACTGCTCTCGTAGGTAAATGCCTTCAGTGTGACAAGGCTGATCAAGGCGATCCATCTCAAGCAATGGAATACTCACTTGATTGGCACCACATCCACAAACATTCACTTCCTCCACCACCACACAGTGGCAGCAGTGTGTACTATTTACAAGATGCACTACAGGAATTCACCAAGGCTCCTTAGACAGCACCTGCCAAACTCACAACAATAACACCTAGAAGTTCAAGGGCAGCAGATAGATGGGAATACCACCATCTGGAGGTTCTCTTCCAAGTCACTCACCATCCTGACTTGGACATACCATAGAACCATAGAACACGACAGCACAGAAAACAGGCCATTCAGCCCTTCTAGTCTGTGCCGAAATATTATTTCGCTAGTCCCATTGACCTGCACCTAGTCCATAACCCTCCAGACCTCTCCCATCCATGTATCTATCTACTTTATTCTTAAAATTTACGGAGTGAGCCTGCATTTACCACGTCAGATGGTAGCTCGTTCCACATTCTCACCACTCTCTGAGTGAAGAAGTTCCCCCTAATGTTCCCCCTAAACCTTTCCCCTTTCACCCTAAAGACATGTCCTCTCGTGTTTATTTCTCCTAATCTAAGTGGAAAGAGCCAACTCGCATTTACTCTGTTTATACCACTCATAATTTTGTAAACTTATATCATATCTCCCCTCATTCTTCTTCGCTCCAAGGAATAAAGTCCTAACCTGTTAAATCTTTCCCTGTAACTCAACTCCTTAAGACCCAGCAACATCCTAGTAAATCTTCTCTGCACTCTCTCAATCTTACTGATATCCTTCCTGTAGTTAGGTGACCAGAACTGCACACAATACTCCAAAGTTGGCCTCACCAATGTCTTATACAACCTCACCATAACATCCCAACTCCTAAACTCAGTACTTTGATTTATGAAGGCCAGTATGCCAAAAGCTTTCTTTACAACCTGTGACGCCACTTTCAGGGAACTATGTATCTGAACTCCCAGATCCCTTTGTTCCTCCGCACTCCTCAGTGCCCTACCATTTACTGTGTATGTCCTACCTTGGTTTGACCTTCCAAAATGTAACACCTCACACTTTTCCGCATTAAATTCCATCTGCCATTTTCTGGCCCATTTTTCCAGTTGGTCCAGATCTCTCTGCAAGCTTTGAAAGCCTTCCTCGCTGTCCACAACGCCTCCAATCTTAGTGTCATCAGCAAACTTGCTGATCCAATTCACCAAATTATCATCCAAATCATTGATATAGACAACAAACAACAATGGTCCCAGCACAGATCCCTGAGGCACACCACTAGTCACAGACCTCCAGTCTGAGAAGCAATCATCCACTACCACTCTCTGTCTTCTCCCATACAGCCAATTTCGAATCCAGTATACAACCTTCCATGGATACCAAGTGTCTGAGCCTTCTGAACTAACCTCCCATGTGGGGCCTTGTCAAAGGCCTTACTAAAGTCCATGTAGACAACATCCACAGTCTTTCCTTCATCTACTGTCTTGGTAACCTCCTCGAAAGATTCGTTAAACACGACCTACTACGCACAAAGCCACGCTGACTATCCTTAATCAGCCCTTGGCTGTCCAAATAATTATATATCCGATCTCTCAGAACACCTTCCAATAATTTACCTACTACTGACGTCAGGCTCACTGGCCTGTTATTACCTGGTTTACTTTTGGAGCCTTTTTTAAACAAGGGAACAACATGAGCTACCCTCCAATCCTCCGGCATCTCACCTGTGGCTAAGGACATTTTAAATATTTCTGCCAGGGCCCCTGCAATTTCTACACTAGTCTCCCTCAAGGTCCGAGGGAATATCATGTCAGGCCCGGGGGATTTATCTACCTTTATTCGCTGTAAGGCAGCAAGCACCTCCTCCTCTTTAATCTCTATATGTTCCATGAAACTACTGCTTGTTTCCCTTCCTTCCTTATACACTATGCCAGTTTCCTGAGTAAATACTGATGCAAAAAAACTGTTTAAGATCTTCCCCATCTCGTGAGGCTCCACACATAGACGACCACTCTGATCTTCAAGGGGATCAATTGTGTCCATTACTATCCTTTTACTCTTAATATACTTGTAGAAACCCTTCGGGATTACCTTCACATTATCTGCCAAAGCAACCTCATGTCTTCTTTTTGTCTTCCTGATTTCCTTTTTTAGTATTTTCTTACATTTTCTATACTCTACAAGTACCTCATTTGCTTCTTGTTGCCTATACTGCTATACACCTCTCTCTTCTTAACCAGATCGCCAATATCCCTTGAAAATCAAGGTTCCCTATGCCTGTTAACTTTGCCTTTAATCCTGACAGGAACATGTAAACTCTGCACTCTCAAAATTTCGCCTTTGAATGCTTTCCACTTACTAAACACATCCTTACAGAAAACAATTTATGCCAATCCACTCTTCCTAGATCCTTTCTCATTTCCACAAAATTGGCCTTTTTCCAATTTAGAATCTCAACTCGAGGACCAGACCTATCCTTATCCATAATTAGCTTAAAACCAATGACATTGTGGTCACTGGACCCAAAATGTTCGCCTACACACTTCTGTCACCTGACCTGTCTGGTTCCCTAATAGGAAATCAAGTATTGCATCCTCTCTCGTTGGTACCTCTATATATTTATTTAGAAAACTTTCCTGAACACATTTGACAAACTCCAAGCCATCCAGCCCTTTTACAGTATGGGAATCCCAGTCAATATGTGGAAAGTTAAAATCTCCTACTATCACAACTTTGCCATTCCTTCACTGTCGCTGGGTCAAAATTCTGGAACTCCATTCCTAACAGCTGTGTGGGTATACCTACACCACATGGACTGCAGCGGTTCAAGAAGGCAGCCCACCACCACCTTCTCAAGGGCAACTATGGATGGGCAATAAATGCTGGCCCAGCCAGCAAAGTCCACATCCTGTGAATGAATTTAAAAAAACTCTGTGTAACATTGATAGCGAATCAGATAATTCACAATTGGGATAAGGCAGCCGATGATGTTCCACTGCTGTGAATCCATTTAAACATGACTCAGTCATCTGTGGTGCATTCTGCCAAATCACACTGGCATCTGGCACTCTCAGTTGGGGATCCTGAGCTGCATTTATCCTCAGCTTAACATGGATGCTTTGCATGACAACATCAAACACTTTCTTACCAGACATAAAAATGGCTCTTTAATGCCGACATTGTGCCCTCCTGGCCAGCTCTGGTCCTTGCCAAGTCCACAATGCACACACCCCCAAGAAGCCCTCAAAGGCACATGGCATTGTGAATAAAGAGCAAACTTCAGCTTTAGTACATCTTCGCTCCTATTCCATTGCTCCCTCCAGATTGTCTAAAGCAACCATGTGTGCTTCCAGAGCATGATCAAAGCCTCTACCAGCTGTCAGAAAACACCATTTTCAATTAGCATCAGTGACCTCTGTGAGTGCTCAGGTGAGGGGACGCACAGCGCTGCATCCATAGTTTGTGACGAGAGCTTTGTCTCCGCAAGACACACAGCTGTAGGGTGAGAGATGCTCAAGGGTGGATATTCAAGTGCCAGGACTATAATGTGGCTAAGAGGGTTTCAGCTTTTTCACTTTGAGGTGGCGAGATGCCCCCACATATTGGTGAGTTTAGCAGCTGTATACTCTGAAAGTTGAAAGTGTAGTTGGCTGACTGCAGTGCACATGAGCTCTGAGTATGGGCTCATGGCATGAAATACCTTGCGAAGAGACAGAGAGCACGTGGATTTGCATGATACATGACGCTTCTCCATGCGTGAACCCATCTTTCCTTGTACGCTTCATCTTTACCTTTGAAGAGTTAGGAGAACATCTCTGCCTCAATGTTACACAGCCGTGAATAAACATAAACAAGGTTCATTGCACAAGCACACTTAACATTAAGTTTGAGACATCACAGATGCTGAGAATGATGTGCGAAAGGGACACAAACTGTGGTGATATATAAGCACACTACATCATAAATGAGAAGCCCATGATAGTGACATGTGTAGTAAGTGGAAGGAGGGACCATGGTATCACACCTGATTGACAGCAACACAGCTCATCACAGAAATGAGGCATACGCAAGAGGAGATGTGAAATGGGCGTGATTCTATTTACATTTGTGTACATTACATACCTGTTGTGAACACCCAAGCCACTGTTGTGCTCCGAAATCTCTTTAACTTTCCTAACCCTACCATTATGTCTTGGTGCTCCCCCGACATCCACAGCAGAGGTGGAGGCAGTCTGCTGACTCCTGCGCCCTGTTGTCTGTGATGATCTTGGTGTACGTCCTCTGGAGGACCCTGGCCTGCTTTGGGTGTCCTGCTTTGGGGCAGGTGCACCCTTTTCAGCCTGTGGAGCTGGAGGTGATGGGGTCACAGGAAGAGGGGATTTGGATCAGCCGGAGAGTCACTGAGTCACCTGGCTCGATGGCCCTGGGCTGTCCAGCTGCTGGTCCTCCTCCCTATGGGTGTCCAGTGGCCCCTGGCCTACTCCTTGAGGAGAAAGGGCTGCTGGAGTGAGATCTAGGTGTCCCGCCTCCCTCTTGCATATCCCCTCATGGATACCATCAAGGGCTACAGCGATGGAGTGCTGCTCCTGCAGTAGTGTAGGACCGATGTCGTGGACCAAGGTTTCCATGGTAGCTGCCAACCTGCTAGTGTTGACCTCGGTGCATTGGTATGCTGGCGCTATTACCTCAGACTGAAGGTGGACAGATTCCGTTGTCCGTTGCATGCTGAAGATTGCAGTTGACATCCCTTCCTGAAATTCCCTTGACTGTCGCTGCAGCTCCAGCAACTGATTTAGGCCCAAGCCCTGAGGCTCGTCATATGACTCAGACTCAGCAGAATCATGGCCTCCAGCAGTCCTCCGAGTGCCGGCAACCTCGGATATCTCTGCATCTTCCTGCTGTGGACCAGATTGTGTACTGTGCTCATCAGACTGTGGCCCTGAGCCTGCTCTAGAACTAGGTCCCACTGTGTCCCTGCGCTTGTGGACTGTGTGGGTGAGCACTTTCATGGGTCATCTATGGTGCTCCCCTCTGGTTCCTACTTCGAGGTACCCTCAGGGTAGGAGATGAGGCTTGTGGATGCCATCGGGCGCTTTCCAGAGGTGCCTATGAGAAAAAGAGAGAAAATTAATGCATGGCAGGCAACTCTAAAGCAGGACAAAGCACTTAACAGATAACTTAACAGTTATCTGAGGGATGATCTGGTGCACGATCCTCACATGTGCGTGTGCCGCCAACGTCACCATCAGTGTAGGCACAGTCAATGACCTCTCCGACCAGCTCGATGGCTCGATACTTGAACTCTGTGAAGACCTTGATGTCAAGCACTCCAGGGGTCTGGGACCTCCCTTTTATTGTATGTGAGCTTGTCCTGTATAAAGACAGAGAGTGTGAGCAAGAACAAATGATAAAAATGCCTGGTATGCGTGAGGGGAGCCATAGATGGGATGGGGATGCAAGCTCCCAGAGTAGATGAGCCCAAATGGAGATGTGAGGGTGTATAAAAGAGTGAGTGGTGATGTCCCTTGTGCTAGCAGTGAGTGAGATGCCAGTGAATTTGCGATGGGCTTGTAATTGTGTGAGTTGAGAGTGATGAGATGGTGGACTTACCCTGGAGGAACAGATGAGATCATTTATCTTCTCCCTGCACTAGGTGACTGACCTCTTTTGGACCATGTTGGCACTGACCACTGCTGCCACCACCTCCCAAGCCGGATTAGTCACCTCACCGGACCTCCTGCGGCCAGAGTGGGGGTAGAGGACATGGCGGTGGGCCTCAACAGCGTCCATCAGGCACTCCAGTTGAAGTGTCACTGAATTTGTGGGCTGTTGTCTTCTTGAGCTTCAGGGCCATGTCTTCAGTGAAGTATCCTGGGCTGCAGACATTGGCTGTGTGTGCCTAGAGAGAGGAAGCAATGAGCTGACGGCGGGGCAGCCAAATCACTGGTCGCCTGCCAGTGACTCAAGGTGGTTCACGTGTGCGCATAATTAATGAGGAAGGGAATGGACGATAATGGTATGAAAATCTGCCATTTGGCCAGCAGGTACGACGTTTTTCACACCAGCTCCTGCACTTAGTGCAATGGGGGGAATAGCCTCCCTAGAAATGAGATTTTTTCTATGCCCTCACAAAGCATGTCACCTTGAAAGCAACGTGAAATCTTACCTTGGCAGCAATGCACTCATGTCTCCTTCACATCTGCTTCCAATTGGGGGCAGGCCTTGCAGAGAGTTCTTTCAGGTGGAACCAGATATATGGGTGCAGAGGGAAGAGCAGCATGAGAATACCATTTGGCCCCTCGAGATTGCTCCTCCATGCAGATGGATCAGGGAAGATTGTGCTCCTGCCCCCCAATCACCACTTGCCCACCGCAAACCCATATCCCTTGACGTCTTTTTCATGTTGAAAAGTTTTGAGGTTACTTTGGAGTCGACTAACTGAGTGCCTCACCTGCACTATCTGTTGTTGAGTAGCAACCATTCCGCACCCTCCAATTGCAGAGACTCCTACAAATCTCAGTTCTAGATAGCTTTAGTATTACTGTGAGACTTCTGCCAGCTTTGCATAGAAAGCCATACAGTCCTCGGCACAGTCAGCACACAGGCTCATTCTACTCTCTCTCATCTCGTGGAATAATACCCCAGCCTTTTAATGAGGTCTGGTGTACATTAGTTGCAATCCCTTTATGAGAGGTCTATTCTGCTCCTGATAAGGAGACAAGCAGGCTAAATAATTTCCATGTGAGGTCTCACAAAAGCTTCAGTCAGCTGCACAGAGACTTCTTTAATCCAACACTCAATCCCCATTGCAGTTAAGGCTATTTTGCCCATTGCCTTATTTGCAGCCTTCACCTGCATGTGAACTCAAAATTACTAATCATCAAGGACAGGTAGTAATGATTGGACATGCCCACCACAGCTTTCTCCAAACATGCAGAAAGCCTTTGGTTTTCAATTGTTAAGAGCACAGTGTGGAGCTTCAGTCTTTCAACCCTGAAACTGTATCTGCAGTGTTCCTTGCCACTCACATGGCCTGTTTAACTCCCTTTGAGGACTCTTTGCATTCATCCACATCTCACATCAGGACAACAGCAGCAGGAGATGCAATGACCTCGCTGAACACTCTAAGCAGACATCATTTTCAGAGCTCAGAACATGGTGAGTTGCAAGCAATGGATTGCATGATGTGTGCCCAGGCCACAGACTCACAAATGATGGCCAGTGTTTAAGCAGGATTATTGAGTAATCACGATGTTGCTAATGAGTGAACTGAATCTATAGGAGTTCATTATTAGACTCTGATGGGGCCCAAATTCCACACCTTGCCCATTCAAGCAACTAGCAGCAAGGTGGAATCCAGGACACTTCCAAATAGTGCAAGTGAACGTGTATTTACGTCAAGGTGCAGCCCTGATATCCACAGCAAAGGTGGAGGCAGCCTCCTGACTGCTATGCTCTGTTGACTGATGACTTTGGTAGGCGTCTTCTGGCAGCCTGAGGCCAAGAGGGCCTGGGCCTGCTAAGGGTCTCCTGCACATGCGCAGGTGCACCTTCCTCAGCTTGATCTGCTGGAGGCGATGGGGTCACTGGCAGAGGGAAGATGAAGCATCTGGGCCCTTGAAGTATCCTAGGTTGAAGCTCCTAAGGTGCCTGATGGCACTCCCCTGACTCCTTGAGAAGAAGGGGTGGCTGGAGGGAGGTCGATGTGTTCCATTCATCTCTCTCCCAGCCACTGCTGCATTGCACCCATGGCTAGAGAGATGGAATGCAGGTCTAAGTGCATATCTGGCAGCCACTGTGTGTTCTGCTGGACCTGGGTCTCCAAAGTGGCCACCACCCTTTCCAGTGGAGGCAGTCAAGTGCTTGCATGCTGAAACCATGACAGCAGTCAGAACATGTAGCCTTTAGTCCAGTCTGTGCATGACCTCTGGCATCTCTGCTTGATGATCCCTTGCCTGTTTCTGCATCTGCATCAGGTCTCTTATGTCTGAATCCGGAGGCTTGTCATCTGCATGGGCTGAGCAGGATCCTAGTCTCTTGCAGTCCTCCAAGTATCAGAGATCTTGGCTGTCACTGCCTTCGCCAGCTGTGAATCCAGATCAGTAAGATGATCACCAGATTGTGACCCCGAGCCGACACTAAAACATGCATCCACTGAGATGAATGTCTCTGCTCTGGTGGATGGTGCAGGTGAGCACTGTGACGATGCATCTTTTAAAGCTTCTGAGGCATCATCCTCAGAGGTCGGGTTGGGGCTGGGACTGTGGCTGGTCTTCCTTCAAGGCCACCCACTTTTCTTGCTGGTACTTGCTTGATGGAGAAAAGATTGGTGGATGCCTTAGCAGGCTCTCTTAATAAAGCAAAGTGTTACTCTGTGGGCGCCTCTGACAAATGTAGACTGGAGGCATTCTCTCTGGCTTCCTGGGAGAATCCTATGTTGCCTTCAGCAAAGGCAGAGTCCTGCTACTCCCCAGCTAGTTTGGCGATCTCCTCCTAAAATGGGATGAGGATTTGAACATTAGGCATGCTGTCGCCACTCTTGGCCTGCTTCCTCCTGCAGACAGACAGAAGGATTAATTGTCGTTCCAATGTGTGTATGCGTAGTCCCCAGTAAGTGATTAACAAGTGATAGGGCATTGACAGCATGAAGCCACACATTCAGTGCACATGTCCCACTTGCACAATTACACTGCTTGATGCTCTTATGAGTGTCACTTTGCAGTGAGTAAATGGTACTACTTACCCTGGCAGAGCACAGCAGGTTGTTGATCCTTATGCTGCACTGCTGGGCTATTCTTTTGTATGGTCCACGGGCGCCAACTTTCACTGCCACCTCTGGGAGGGCTTCCTGCCATCGCTGGGAAATAGGACCTCTTGCCTTTCCTGGTCAGCCTGGGAGAGAATCTGCAGGGAGGCTTCACTAAACTGTGGGGCTGCACATTGTCTGCTTTGCCATATTCTGGTTGATGCAGAATCTGGGGCTCTTGGCCTGCAGTGAGTGAATGGTTGTCTGGGTGTCCTTTAGATTCGCCAGGACCCTTGACCTCATGAAGTAAAGTGGGGAAAGCAACTTCCTTCCCACCCCACTGCAGGATTCACCATGCTGCTCGACGATGTATATGTAATGAGTTGAACAGTGCAAGATTGTGTGCAGCCAGCCATCCTACCTCCAGCAGAAATCACTCTCATTTCCACTCCTGCCATCAATATTCCAGAAAGGAAGAATCCGCCCAATGGATTATTTTAATTCCTTATCTCAATACTGCACAAGTGCCTAATTCATTAGGCTCAGTACTAGACTAGTCAAGGACAGTTTGTTTTGATAGGGGCCATGGCGGAATAAGGCAGTTGCTTCTCACAGATACACTCACAGCATGTTTGAAATATAGATAAGAATGTTAGTGGAACAACAAATAGAATCCAACCCTTATTAACGACCTGATTAATGACTTATTCTTCAATTACAGAGTAATTGAGATACTACTTCTAATAATCACCTGTTGCTGGTCAACTGCTACTTTACAATTCTAGTAGTTGGTGGACTAAAATACTGCATAGTTTGGCAGCAGGTGTTCAAATCGCAAAATGGCTTCTTTTAGATAAAGTATTAATGGAAAATGGTGGCTTGACTTTGTTGGATAGTTTTGCAGAATACATGTGTTTGGAAAAGCCTCTAAGATTGGTCAGGCAACCTAAATCCTACTTAAATAAAATCTAAAATCTAGACCAGCTTACCTATTGATCAGCCAACACTTAATTATTCCTTGTGGTTTCGCAACTTAAACCGAATGTTTCCATCCGCAGCCTTAAGTCCTCAATTATTTTATTCACGTAAACTAAAGATACAAACAGAGTAATCAAAACAAACATTTGGATTACAGCCAGTGTGTGTAATATTATTCTGGTTCATAATGGCATTTTAATATCAAATCCAAAGTTCCACCAAAATCTCTCGTCCCAACACCGACAGTTCTTTTTGTGATGTTTATATTCTGATGTTGCACAGTATAAAAATGTTTGTTGGAGGATTCAATTCTTCACCCTTATTCAGATCCTGATGGCGACAGAGAAGGAAAAAACAGACAAATCTCTGCAGCCATCCAGGTCAAGGACACCCACACCGACAGAAGGGAAAATGTGGGAGGTCCTCAACTTCAGAAAGAGATTAGAACAAGATCAGGGAGATTGGTCAAGGCACCTCAGAGACTAACGCTAAGAAGCCTGAGACTTTAGAGGGAGATAGATATCGGAGGGTGTCTGTAAGAGGGATGAAGACTGGGGGAGATGTAGAGTAAAGGGTTAACATCAGAAGCAAGTGATGCTGATGTAATGGTGATGTAATAGCACATGATTGAGTAAGAGATCTAGAGGGGGCAGAGGTTTCAACCTCATGCAGAGGTCGCAATATGTACATAGTAGTTGTAAATAAAATATAATGGTTTTAACAAACAGCAGTCTCAAGCAGCTTACACTGGGAGAATAGACAAGCTCCCAAAGAACCCTGCCTAGACCCTGAACACACAATGAAATAGATGATACCAAAGTATGTGATCTTTATTTTCTAATGTTCTCAATCCTAAACAGGGGACTGACTGTTTCATATATGAACAGGAGTTTGTGGTTTAAACCCATGTTTGATGGTTATGACATTAAGGTTTCTTCTTTTCCTTACTCAAGCAACCCATTGTTAGACTTGAAAATTTCCTGTTTTGGGATCTCAGGCCTGATCCTTTTGGACCAACCAATAGGGATTGTATTACCGTGTTCTGTTAGTTAGGGAATGTCAGGGTGTTGTATACAGTCTTCGTTGCTATTTACTATTCTATGAAAACCACTGAAAATCTCTTCTCCGCCTGTACACAGATAGGCAGAAATTTACACCCCGCAGGCAGGCACCCGCCAGACCTGATCAGATGTAAAATGACATTTTAATATCAAGTCCAAAGTTCCACCAACATCTCTCGATCCCAACATCAGACAGTTCTTTTTGTGATGTTCATATTCTGTTCTTGCACAGTATAAAAGTGTTTGTTGGAGGATTCAATTCTTTACCCTGACTTAGAATCCTGATGGTGAGCCGTCTGTCTTCAGGGAGCTTTCTCACAGCGCTCACCTGAGCCCGTGGAAATGTCATCGCCCGCCCTCTTTCCGCCCCCACCCCGGCAGCGTTGAGCATTTCGGCATGCGTTTCACGCTGGCTGGCTGTTAATTGGCCAGCCAGCGTGAAATTGCGGTTGTGGGCCAATTGCAGTCAGCCGTCTGTTTCCCGACTGCTCTTGGGTCTGTTGATTGTGTGCGCCCGCCAGAGGTAAAATTCAGGACGTAATTACCAAAATGACATTTCTCCCACTGTCTAGGCCAGTATAATTCTATATTGTCTTTATTTGGCATGTAAGCTTGTGTGGTGGGTGACTTCCAGGGGTCTCCAATTTTTTTCCCCACATGTCCCAATCATGTTTTTAAAACCAGACCCAGTAAGTCTCGGATTCCTTCTCATTGTTTTGATCACAGACTATGCATACTACTCTTCCCTGTTCTACTCTCAACATTTGCTGCTTTCCTTCTAAAACACATCCCACAAAGCAATTGCCTTTAATCTTTCCTGGTTGTTCCAAACTTCTGCTCTTCCTGCATCGCTTTGGATCACCTGTTCGGGCTAGTGTATAACTATCTACCTGCAGTAGTAGTCCCCACCTACAAATTATTTCACTAAATAAAATTCTCTTACAAGAGTATTGCTAATTCTAAGCTATTGGCATATAAGGATAAACGTTTTAGCAATCAAATGGACTTAAAAGATCCTCGAGCTCACTATTTTTAACTGTATCCAACTTGTGAATGTCCCTTATTAAATATTAAAACTCCCAGGGCAGAATTTTCCCGTTGGTGTATGGAGGCGGGACCTGCACACCGACGCATATAATGACGCATGGTGATGTTGGGTGAGCGTCTTGACGTCACCATGCACCATCGTGATATTTCAGTGGGTGTGCGCGCGATGATCTCCGATGCGCACCTGCCATTAACGGGCCACTTAAGGCCCTTGAGGCACCAATTGATTTTTCGGCGCCCATGCGATCTCCAGCTTGTCACATGGGCGCAACAGGCAGGCGGGTAGGAGACATTTATATAAACCACATCCATGGGCGGGATAAGAGGGCTCAGTGGGGTTGTGAGTGTGCTCTGTCAAATATTTAATTTGCAAAGTAACTGATACTTGCCTGTGTGAGCTGCAATACTTCAAAACGCATACCAGCTGCTTGGACTGAACTCTCAACCTTCAGGTCAGCACTCTGCAGTGAAGGATCGTTTTTGGGCTTGCAGTTTCAGGATGCCTTCCCATAGCCTGGGAATGGGAGTTGCACTCTCCACTGGAGGCACCTCCTCTGAGGAGGAAGGGAGGGCTAGAAGGGGGAGGAGGCCAGGAGTGCACATTCAGCCTCCAGCGAAGCCACCTTTGGGACGAGAGGCGCAGGCACAAGGGGTGCAAGGCCAAGAGGTAGTCCAAGGCAGAAGGTGCCGCAGAAGATGCCACTATCCTGCTGCCGGGATATACAGATGGCGAAGCAGCTACCTCAATATGTCTGAGGTGTAGTGCCAAAGGAGGCTCCGTCTCTCAAGGGAGACAGTCAACTATATCTGTCAGATGATTGGGTACTGATATCTCAGCCAACTGTCTGGGTGGACACCCCATGCCAGTGGCTCTAATGGTCACAGATGCCCTCAACTTCTATGCCTCTGGCTCTTTCCAAGTGGCGGGGGGTGATCTTTGCGGTGTCTACCAATCAGCTGTCCACACTTGTGTCAAGCAGCTTACAGATGTTCTGTTCAGGCATGCATTGACCTTCATCCACTACTATTGGGACCAGGCAAGCCAGACAGAGTGAGCCCGAGGCTTTGCAGCGATTGCTGGCTTCCCACGTGTCCAGGGTGCATTCGACAGCACACGTGGCCATCAAGGCACCAGCAGGTGAGCCCGGTGCCTTCGTCAACAAGAAGGGCTTCCACTCCATGAACATGCAGATAGTGTGTGATCACAGGATGCAGATTCTGCAAGTCTGTGCAAGGTACCCAGGCAGCTCCCGTGACGCCGACACCCTCAGACACTCCCAGGTGCCGGGGCTCTTCAGTGCTCCAGCCAAGCTGGATGGTTGGATGGTGGGTGACAAGGGCTATCCCCTCAGAAAGCGGCTCATGATGCCCCTCCACCATCCAAGAATAGAAGCTGAGCAGTGCTACAATAGGAGCCACGCCTCCGCAAGGGCTGTGGTGGAGAGAACCATTAGTCTTCTCAAAGTGCGCCTCCGAAGCTTGGACTGTTCAGGGGGTGCACTCCAGTACACCCCAGATTGTGTGTCGCTGATAGTGGTTGCGTGCCGCGCTCTCCACAATCTTGCGCTGGAGAAGGGGGTCGCTGTGGATGACGAAGATGTAGAGTCCAGCAATGAGTCCAAGGATGAGCATGCACAGGGAAATGCTGAGGTGGTAGACGCTGACCCGGGCATACTCCAGGGAGGCAGGGACACCCAGGAGTCTTTAATCCAACGAGCCTTCAGCTAGCACACCATATATGGACCTCCAGGACAAGCCTGGACTGCAGGCTCCATAATCGATACCTGTGTGCAAAATCTGCCTGGATAGGAACATTAATTAAGGGCCTTGTCAATAAAGCTGAGTATCCCATAAATTATTCATAACATTATTGGTAACCATCCACCTGTGGAAGAAAAGAGGCATCCCCAGCCATGATGACGTGTCTGAATTTAATGGTATAACAAAAGGAACTTAAGAGAACAATATGACAAAGGTGTTCAACATCATAAAGACCTCATTCCGGGCCAACACAAAAGCACCAGTGATAAACCCGTGGTGTGCCTGAAGTGTCTTACGTTTACGCTTTTGGGTGCTACGTCTTGGTGCTGTCCTCTTTCTGGGACTCGCATCTGAGACAGCCTGCTCACTCTACTATCCTGTTGGCCTCGATGACCTTAGCGACCGTCCTCTGGCCCGTGAAGCCTGTGCTGGCCCTGCCTGGGAGGGAGCTGCCAGTTCCACAGCTAGCATCTCCCCAGTCTTCACAGCCTCATTGGATGCAACGGTCACTGGCAGAGGGGCAGAGGAGCTGCCACCCTCATCCAGAACGCTCTGAGAGGAGCCTGCAGAGGCGACAGGCAGCTGCTGTGCTGATGTGAGGTCGGTTCGGACCTCCCTGCTCATTGTGGATGGATGGCACCGAGGTAGGAAATTTGGTGCCCAGACCATCTCCCACACTGGCATTGACCAACTGAGGTCAATGCCAAGGTGAGAGCTTGCTGGTCTGAGTGCATCCCCAGGAAGCCCAGATTGTTCTCCTGGAGGAGCCTCTCCACGAGAGTCTCCACTCTCTCCATGGAGGACGCATGGCGCTCGGCCATAAGGCACGTTGCATCAGTGATAGTCTGTGTAGACTCCTCCACCACGGACACCGAGCCAAGCATAGCCTCGTATCTCCACCAGATGCTCCCGCACACCATGCCGCATTTCCTGCGTTTGTTTCTGGACAATTCCAGAGGTACATCATCAGCCACCAACTGAGCATATGCCCGGTCCCTTGCAGTCCTCCGACTGCTGGCACCGTGGGCACTCTCTGTCTCCTCCAGTTCCTCCAGAGACTGTGAAATACCCTCACTGATGTGCCCCAGGACACTAGCTGATGATCTAATTCCCACTGAGGTGCTAGTATCTGCGCTGGTGCTTGCCTGGCAGAGATGGTGTGACACTGGTGAGTCCGAGACTTCAGGGCCCTCAGGTGTGAGGGGGGCCCCCTGCTGCTGCTCCTCCCGGCCTTGCTCTGCTGATGCTGAAAGGAAGAACAAGAACATTTGATTAGATAACATGGAGACAATGTCATTGTACATCCCTGTCCACTGGATCATGATGCGCTCATCCTCCCATAAGCAATGGTCAAGCCATGTTGCAAACTTCAATTACTGAACATTCAGCACTGCCATGGCTGTTGGGAGAATAGTGGTGACCTCAGTGCTGGGCAAACTTACCTGCCCGTGGCACCCCAGCCTTAACGGCACTGGTGGACCTGGGCGAGTGACGCCTCTCCAGATCTAAGGCCTCCTGCTTGAACCGGCTAAGCATCGCCACCTGGGCTGGCCCTCCGTCAATCCTCACCCACTCGGCGGCATTATGTGCATTCTCCTCCTGAAAAGGAGAGAAGAGCATTGATTAGTGCGACTTGTACCTGGATTCTTTTCACGGCCGGCCCACCCCAACCAGTGTGGGACATTGCACAGCTCCAGTGCCTCCTCACCCCGCTGCTGTTGAACACTCACATAAAGATGCCAGGCCTTTCCCCCCCACTCCTCCGGTCAAATGTTGCCCACATCACATTTGGCACCACATGGTCTAACCTTCCATAGCAAGGAGGCATGAGCATGTGGAGCGCAGAGGGCAGCAGATCGATTGGTGCCTCGCCACCTTGAAGCTCCCCTCCCAGCATGTCATTACCCTGACTTTGGCATGCCCTGGAGTTCCAGCACTCCGCCTAGGTGCAGCTCCTCCAGGTTGCCCCCAAACAGTAATGTGGGTCTCAGTGCACCACATACTGTGGGTGCAGAACCCATCTTTTCACCACCCTCTCAGGGTGACATAGGCATGGGAAATATCTGGTGGCCCACCCAGGAAAGGACGCATGCCGTCAATGATTCGATGTAGTCACTACACTCAGACTTGGGGGTGAGGGCTGCCAGGGGGAAAGCCTACCTGCTGGGTTAAATGACCAATACCAACATGGTACTCACCCTTCCCGAGCGCAACAGGTTGTTGAAGCGCTTGCAGCGCTGGATCCACATGCTTCACACCACATCATGGGAGTTCACTATCTCCGCCACATCCTCTTAGGCACGTTTGGTCATGTGGTGGGCCTCTCCCTTCCGTCCTGGGGTACGAGGACCTCTCGCCGTGCTGCCACCTCCTCGAGGAGGGCAGCAAGCAATCGTCTGAATTACGAGGGGCATTGTGCCCCCCTGCCCTACCCTCCTGCCTGGCCTACTCACCGGCAGGGCTCTGGGGAACCCTTCCAGTAGCCATGTTTGACAGATTTCGATAGGCTGCAGCAGCTTTTTTAAACATGCTGCCAGGTCGCCATTGGACCCGATGGTTATTGCAGACCTGCCACTGCCCACCCACTCCCGCTGTCCTTGGGAGCTGCGATTCACCCTGGGCGGGCCTTAATTGGCCTTCCCGCGTAAAATGGCGGTGTGGACCTGATCGTGCATGGCGATTGGGCCCACATCCACTCCGCCCACCCGCCAGCCAGAAAGTTCTGTCCCCAATTCCTTAATTGTTCCAATCTAAATTTTATCCCTTTTATTTTAATTCTACTCATTTGACAAGTATCATATTATTTAATTCTATTGTGATTGTTTGAGTCAGATTCTCTATGGGCTAGGCGTCGGTGCCTTGATGATTTAAAGATGTTGTCTCACTTTATCGACCATATTAACCATTTCATACCATGCTGTTTGTCAAGTAGTTGCACATGACAGAGGCCCGTTATACAGTGGAGGTTTTGACCTTTGAATTCGTCCATTTGGAACTGATTTCCTGCATGTTAGTCACTGTACATGTAACATGTCTGCACACGTACATGGTGTCCCAATCTCCTGCCACAGATTCTTGACTCTTAGGTGATCTTATCAGAAGTTCTCAAAGTCTTTGCTTATCTCTCCATCTTTGGTCCCAATGCCTTGGGTGGTGGCAAGACTATCGAACGCAATTCTCTTCAAAAGATGTCTGGAGGCAAGGGCACAAATATCTCCAAAAGAAAATTATCAGTTTGCTAGTCTCATCTACACATTCCTGTCACTAGGATAGACATCAGTACCAAAGTGATATATTCCAAATAATTACATGCAAGATAGGTTATTCCAATTTCCATATGGTGCTGTCTTTTTCCTGTCTCTATTTTCTCTTCTAAATGGGGCATCCCAGCAATTACAATTCTATCTCATTCATGAGTCATAGAGAAACTTTGTAGTCTGTTAAGATCCCAGCTGATATAACTACTGGACAAGCCAGATCCCAGGACGGAAGCCGGCTTGATAGATCCTAACTTTAATTTTTTGTTTAGATACATGGAGAATGGCTCCTGAACAGAGTTGCAGGAGTCAGCTGATGAACTTTTAACAAAATAATAAAACATTTATTAAACAGGAAAAGATGAACTATATTACAATACTCCTTCACCCACAACTACACGTTCACAGATATATATAGATTTATAATGATAACACAGGTTACAAAAGCTATCTTATACTCTAATGTTCAGTGTAAGTACACAGTACATGTAAACCTATGGCACCTTGTGGTCAGACACACCACACTGTGAAACAAAGTGACAGATGCTGCCCCATACAGACTCTATGGATCTCTCCTCAACTCCGTCCAGACGCTTGTCACACTGTGAGCCCGCTGGTCTAACTGAACTCAGTCTTTCACATGAGGGTTTCCAATCTCCACTCTCGAAAAACCCTCTTTGGGATCTTCTCCCAAATTACGCGTTCTCTCAGATGCCTTCCACAAGGGTCCACCTCCAGGGTTTTGAGCTCTCCTAGATCGCCATGTGCATTCAAGCTTTCTTCCACGCATTGTCCCTCAGTGATTTAACTGTGCCAACACAACACCACTACTTAAAATGCCCATAGTAAAGAGTTACAGACCTTTAGCTGTCTCCTTTGATCTTCTGTCTTCTTGCAAGCCTATATTGCTTTAAATCTGTGTCCTGCAGTTTTCTCCCTTTAAGCTTGGAGCCTTTCTCTGCTCCTGATTCTTAACTTCACTTAACAGGACCTTTTCCAGGTTTCCATCCTTATTGTGCTTCCACACGAACAAGGGAAAGACCACATCCTGAGTGGGGCACAGCCAGACTGGGTATTGGCAATTTGGGCAAAGCGGGAATTGGGTACATCGGGGATGAGGTGCTCTCTGCATTTTTTCCTTGCTATCCAACTTCTTAAATCTTCAGACCGTGGGTCTTGCCCTGCCGCAGCAGTAGAGGCTACAAGGGAAAGGAATCGCTGGTAGGTAGTGGGTGAGGTATTTACTACTTTAATCGCTTATAGTTTAAGGTCTTTTTGTGGTTTATAGTTTGTATATTCTACAGTAACAAGGATCAGGAAAGAAAGACCCTAGAGTAATTGATTTAAAAGGTTTAATTTAAAGGGATAAGTCATGGCAGGAGCACTCAAAGCCATGCTGTGCTCCTCGTGCTCCATGTGGGAAGCTGGGGACATTTCCAGTGCCCGGGACCAGCATGTGTGGAGGAACTGTGTCCAACTGCAGCTCCTGAAAGTTCGGGTATCACAGCTGGAATGGCGGCTGGGGGATACTGTGGAGTATCCGCGAGTCTGAGAGCATTGTGGATAGCACATTTAGGGAGGTGGTCACACCAAAGATGAGGGGGCTTGAGGAAGGAAGGGAATGGGTGATCACCAGACAGTCCAAGAGAAACAGGCAGGCAGTTCAGGAATCCCCTGGGGTCCCGCTCGCAAATCGGTATTCCCTTTTGGAGGCTGATAAGGGCGCTGTTTCCTCCACGGAGTATGGATAGAGCCAAGTTTCTGGCACCAAAAGCAGCCTGTCTGTACAGGAGGGGAAGAAGGGAGGAAGAGCAATAGTAATAGGGGATTCTATAGTCAGGGGAACAGATAGGTGCTTCTGTGGCTGTCAACGTGACTCCAGGATGGCGTGTTACCTCCCTGATGCCAGGGTCCGGGATGTCACTGAATGGCTGCAGGGCATTCTAAAAGGGTGGATGATAAGGCAGCAGTCATGGTACATGTTGGTACCAATGACATAGGTAGAAAGAGGGATGAGGTCTTGCATCAAGAATTCAGGGAGTTAGGTGGTAGACTAAAAAGCAAGACCTCTCGGGTTGTAAGCTCTAAATTACTCCTAGTGCCATGTGCTACTGAGCTCAGAAATAGAAGAATAGTGCAGATGAACACGTGGCTTAAGAGCTGGTGCAGGAGGGAAGGTTTTAAATTCCTGGATCACTGGGACCATTTCTGGGGAAGGTGGGACCTGTACAAGCGGGGCGGTCTACATCTGAACCAGACCGGGACTAACATCCTTGCGGGCAGGTTTGCTAGGGCTGTTGGGAGGAGTTTAAACTAATTCAGCAGGGGGAGGGGATGCAGAATGTTAGCAAAAAAGGGGCACATCATAATACATTAAAACAATCAAGTCGGAGGAAGTACAACTGCATTAAGCTTCAAGGGAGTAAGGCAAGACTGGATGGCCTCTACTTTAATCCCAGGAGTATTACAGGTAAAACGGATGAGTTAAGGGTGAGGATTGACATGTGGAATTGCGATATATTAGCCATCACTGAGACATGGTTGGGGAAGGGCAGGATTGGCAGCTCAACATTCCGGGATATTGAATCTTCAGTCGAGACAGGGGAGAGGGTAAAAGAGGAGGAGGCATTGTATTATTAGTTAAGGAGTCAGTTACTGCAGTAAGGAGAGATGATATCTTGGAGGGGGCATCGAATGAAGCTTTGTGGGTAGAACTTAGGAATAAAAGAGGGGCAGCCATATTGTTAGGTGTTTATTATAGACCCCCAGATAGTCAGAGGAAAATTGAGCAAATATGTGCACAATTTGTGGAGGTGTGTAAAAACAGTGACAAGGTAATTACTTTAGTTGATTTCAACTTTCCCAACATTAATTGGGATAGACATAGTGTTAAGGGCTTGGATGGAGTGGATTTCTTGAAATGTGTACAGGAGAACTTTTTAGGTCAATATGTAGAGGGTCCAATGAGGGAAGGCGCAGTGCTGGACCTAATTCTGGTGAATGAAGCTGGACAGATGGCTGAGGTGGTTGGGGGGGGGTGCATTTTAGCGATAGCGACCACAACATGGTACAGTTTAAGCTTGTTATGGACAAAGAAATCGACAAGTTGCAAAAAAATGTTTTGGATTGGGGGAGAGTGGATTTTAGTAAAATAAGGCAGGATCTGGCCAAGGTAGACTGGGAACAGTTACTTGTGGGGAAATCTACAGAGGAACAGTGGGGGGTGTTCAGAAAGGAAATGGGGTGGGTACAGGTTCAAACATGTTCCCTCTAGGGTGATAGGAAGGAGTAATAAGCCCAGAGAACCATGGATGACCAGAGATATTCAGGATACGATGAGAAGGAAAAGAGGCTTTTAGCATGTACAAGGGAAGCAAATCAGCAGAGGCATTAGTGGAGTAAAGAAAGTGCAGGGTGGAGCTTAAGAAAGTAATTAGGAGAGCTAGGAGAGCAAAGAGAGGATATGAGAAAGCTTTGGCTGGTAAAAGTAGGGGAAATCCCAGGATATTCTATAAGTATATCAATGGGAAGAGGATAACCAGGGAAAAAGTAGGGCCCATAAGGGACCAAGTGGGCAATCTATGGATGGAGCCAGAGGACTTCGCTAGAGTGTTGAATGAATACATCACCTCTGTCTTCACTCAAGAGAATGAGGATGAAGGTATCGAACTCAGGGAGAGAGACTGTGAGGTTCTTAAGCAAATTGGAATGGGGAGTGACAAGTTATTGGAGGTGTTGGCAGGCTTAAAAGTGGACAGATCTCCAGGTCCAGATGATTTGTCTCCCAGATTGCTGAGGGAGGCAAGGGAGGAGATCGCAGGGGTCTGACCCAAATTTTTATTTCCTCTTTGGCCATGGGGGAGGTGCCAGAGGACTGGAGAACAGCCAATGTGGTTCTGCTATTTAAGAAGGGTTGTAGAGATAAGCCAGGGAACTACAGGCCAGTGGTAGGGAAACTATTGGAGAAACTTCTGAAGGGGAGTATCTATCTCCATTTGGAGAGGTAAGATTTGATCAGGGATGGTCAGCATGGCTTTGTCAGAGGGAGGTCATGCCTAACAAATTTGAATTTTTTGAGGAGGTGACCAGGTGTGTAGATGAGGGTAGTGCAGTTGATGTAGTTACATGGATTTCAGCAAAGCCTTTGACAAGGTCCCACATGGGACATGGGAGACTTATAAAGAAGGCAAATGCACATGGGATCCAGGGTAATTTGATAAGGTGGATTCAAAATTGGCTTAATTGTAAGAGGCAGAGGGTGATGACAGAAGGATGCTTTAAATGACTGGAAGCCAGTGTCCAGTGGCATACCACAGGGATCTGTGCTGGGTCCCCTATTAGTTGTCATTTATATAATCGACATAGATGACTATTTGGGGTTAGGTAGGATTAGTAAATTTGCGAATGGTGCGAAGATTGGCCGGGTGGTTAACAGTGAGGCTGAGTGTCTTGGGCTACAGGAAGATATAGACGGGATGGTCAAATGGGCAGATGGAATTTAACTCTGAAAAGTGTGAGGTGATACAATTTGGAAAGAGTAATTTGACAAGGAAGTACTCAATTAATGGCATGACACTGGGAAGTTCTGAGGAACAAAGGGACCTTGGCATGTGTGTCCATAGATCTCTGAAGACATAGGGCATGTTAGTGGGGTGGTGAAAAAGGCATATGGGTCATTTGCCTTTATCAATCGAGGCATAGATTGCAATAGTAAAAAGGTCATGATGGTGTTGTATAGAACCTTAGTGAGGCCACAGCTGGAGTACTGTGCGCAGTTCTGGTCGCCACATTATAGGAAGGATGTGATTGCACTGGAGGGGGTGCAGAGGAGATTCACCAGGATGCTGCTTGGGTTGAAACATTTATGTTATGAAGAGAGATTGGCTTGACTTGGGTGGTTTTCATTGGAGCAGAGAAGACTGAAGGGGCGATCTGATCGAGTGTACAAGATTGAGGGGCATGGACAATGTGAATAGGGAGCAGCTGTTCCCCTTAGTTGAAGGGCCAGTCACGAGGGGACATAAGTTCAAGGTGAGGGGCAGGAGGTTTAGGGGGGATGTGAGAAAAAACGTTTTTACCCAGAGGATGGTGACAGTCTACAATGTGCTGCCTGGGAGGGTGGTGGAGGTGGGTTGCCTCACATCCTTTAAAAAGTACCTGGATGAGCACTTGGCACGTCATAACATTCAAGGCCATAGACCAAATGCTGGCAAATGGGATTGGGTAGGTAAGTCAGGTGTTTCTGACGTGTCGCTGCAGATTCGATGGGCCGAAGGGCTTCTTCTGCACTGTGATTCTGTGATCATTTGACTTAACTGTCCTATTGTGACCTTTCCTGTACCACTCCCTGGAATGAGGGATTTTCTTCTTTTGTTTTTGGAACCTGTTCCTTGCGGTTCCATCTCCTGTGTCTCGCTTCTCTTGGCAGCTGGCTTCAAGTTTAGTTTGGGACTTGCTATCCATCCTTCCCTTATGCTGCTTCTGCTTGCAACTCCTTTCAACTTTTGAACATTCTGTCCAACAGAACTCAAACTTTCAGTTTCTTAGTCATATATGTGGGGCCTCTCTTCTTGGACCTCTGTTGCTAGGCAACAGCAGTTTTTTTTACCTTGTTTGTTTTAACTCCCCTTCAAGACTCATAAAGCCTCATTAAAATGCAGGCATTTTTTAAAATGAAATTAAAACTCAGGTTTCTTCTTTTAACCCACAAAATACAGAAATACAAATTAAACTTAAAAAATATACCTTATTCCAAACACCTCCAAATCGACTTACTTAAACTCTCTGTATTTCCTAACAAGTTCGATAAGATATTTTCATAACATCTTCATTAAAACAGAAATCAAACATCTCAACTTGATTCCAGACATTATCATATTTTGCTTGCTAGTTCTTTATTTTAAATGATATTTTAAGTTCTCAATAGTAATCTGCTAAATTACGCTAAAACTTTTACATCACAAAATTATTCCAAATTCAAATAACAGGTTGGGCTAACAGGTTTCCTTCTTTAATTTTCTTTATCCAGAGAAACTACTTTGACTGTGTGTGCGTGCGTGTGCATGTTTCTAGTTTCTTTTAAATCCCTTGTCCTTCAAGTCGTGCTGCAATCCATTGTTACCTTTTTCAAAAGAAATCCATCGTGGCTCTGTTCAGGAGCCCAATAAGTCAGTCAGGAAATTAGTTACTCATGTGACAATTAACTCACCTCCTGACTCCCCAAAGTCAGTCCACCATCTACAAGGCACAAGTCAGGAGTGTGATGGAATACTCCCCACTTGCCTAGATGAGTGCAGCTCCCACAACACTCAAGAAGCTTGACACCATCCAGGACAAAGCAGCCTGCTTGATTGGCACCACATCCACAAACATTCGCTCCCACTACCACCGACGCACAGTAGCAGCAGTGTGGACCATCTACAAGAGGCACTGCAGGAATTTAAAAAGAAAATTAATAATGTCCATTACATAAAATTACATCCAAAAGTACAAAACCTATGTGGAGACTTTTTTAAAAAAGATGTCAGCTGAAAGGGTCAACTTCGCTGCAGAACTTCAAGAGGTGGAGTGAAACATTCTCAGTGCCCGCAGTTGCACCACGCTACATAAATTTTTTTTAAAAGAAAGAATTTCTCCAACAAAAGGAATCAAATTCCATTTTAAACTGCTTTCTTATATTTTTATACTTTTCTCTCCAGTTCTAATTCCTACAAACCTGTCCTTGGGAATTAGACACAACAAAAAAAGAAGAAAAAAAATAAAAACAAAAAAACTGCGGATGCTGGAAATCCAAAACAAAAACAGAATTACCTGGAAAAACTCAGCAGGTCTGGCAGCATCGGCGGAGAAGAAAAGAGTTGACGTTTCGAGTCCTCATGACCCTTCGACAGAACTTGAGTTCGAGTCCAGGAAAGAGCTGAAATATAAGCTGGTTTAAGGTGTGTGTGTGGGGGGCGGAGAGATAGAGAGACAGAGAGGTGGAGGGGGTTGGTGTGGTTGTAGCGACAAACAAGCAGTGATAGAAGCAGATCATCAAAAGATGTCAACAACAATAGTACAATAGAACACATAGGTGTTAAAGTTAAAGTTGGTGATATTATCTAAACGAATGTGCTAATTAAGAATGGATGGTAGGGCACTCAAGGTATAGCTCTAGTGGGTTTTTTTTTATATTTTATATAATGGAAATAGGTGGGAAAAGGAAAATCTTTATAATTTATTGGGAAAAAAAAAGAAGGGGGTAACAGAAAGGGGGTGGGGATGGGGGAGGGGACTCACGACCTAAAGTTGTTGAATTCAATATTCAGTCCGGAAGGCTGTAAAGTCCCTAGTCGGAAGATGAGGTGTTGTTCCTCCAGTTTGCGTTGGGCTTCACTGGAACAATGCAGCAAGCCAAGGACAGACATGTGGGCAAGAGAGCAGGGTGGAGTGTTAAAATGGCAAGCGACAGGGAGGTTTAGGTCATTCTTGCGGACAGACCGCAGGTGTTCTGCAAAGCGGTCGCCCAGTTTACGTTTGGTCTCTCCAATGTAGAGGAGACCACATTGGGAGCAACGAATGCAGTAGACTAAGTTGGGGGAAATGCAAGTGAAATGCTGCTTCACTTGAAAGGAGTGTTTGGGTCCTTGGACGGTGAGGAGAGAGGAAGTGAAGGGGCAGGTGTTGCATCTTTTGCGTGGGCAAGGGGTTGTGCCATAGGAGGGGGTTGAGGAGTAGGGGGTGATGGAGGAGTGGACCAGGGTGTCCCGGAGGGAGCGATCCCTACGGAATGCCGATAAGGGGGGTGAAGGGAAGATGTGTTTGGTAGTGGCATCATGCTGGAGTTGGCGGAAATGGCGGAGGATGATCCTTTGAATGCGGAGGCTGGTGGGGTGATAAGTGAGGACAAGGGGGACCCTATCATGTTTCTGGGAGGGAGGAGAAGGAGTGAGGGCGGATGCGCGGGAGATGGGCCGGACACGGTTGAGGGCCCTGTCAACGACCGTGGGTGGAAAACCTCGGTTAAGGAAGAAGGAGGACATGTCAGAGGAACTGTTTTTGAATGTAGCATCATCGGAACAGATGCGACGGAGGCGAAGGAACTGAGAGAATGGGATGGAGTCCTTACAGGAAGTGGGGTGTGAGGAGCTGTAGTCGAGATAGCTGTGGGTGTCGGTGGGTTTGTAATGGATATTGGTGGACAGTCTATCACCAGAGATTGAGACAGAGAGGTCAAGGAAGGGAAGGGAAGTGTCAGAGATGGACCACGTGAAAATGATGGAGGGGTGGAGATTGGAAGCAAAATTAATAAATTTTTCCAAGTCCTGACGAGAGCATGAAGCAGCACCGAAATAATCATCGATGTACCGGAGAAAGAGTTGTGGAAGGGGGCCGGAGTAGGACTGCAACAAGGAATGTTCCACATACCCCATAAAGAGACAGGCATAGCTGGGGCCCATGCGGGTACCCATAGCCACACCTTTTATTTGGAGGAAGTGAGAGGAGTTGAAGGAGAAATTGTTCAGCGTGAGAACAAGTTCAGCCAGACGGAGGAGAGTAGTGGTGGATGGGGATTGTTCGGGCCTCTGTTCGAGGAAGAAGCTAAGGGCCCTCAGACCATCCTGGTGGGGGATGGAGGTGTAGAGGGATTGGACGTCCATGGTGAAGAGGAAGCGGTAGGGGCCAGGGAACTGGAAATTGTTGATGTGACGTAAGGTGTCAGAGGAATCACGGATGTAGGTGGGAAGGGACTGGACAAGGGGAGAGAGAAGGGAGTCAAGATAACGAGAAATGAGTTCTGTGGGGCAGGAGCAAGCTGAGACGATCGGTCTACCGGGGCAGTTCTGTTTGTGGATTTTGGGTAGGAGATAGAAGCGGGCCGTCCGAGGTTGGGCAACTATCAGGTTGGAAGCTGTGGGAGGGAGATCCCCAGAGGAGATGAGGTCAGTGACAGTCCTGGAAACAATGGCTTGATGTTCAGTGGTGGGGTCATGGTCCAGGGAGAGGTAGGAGGAAGTGTCTGCGAGTTGACGCTCAGCCTCCGCGTGGTAGAGGTCAGTGCGCCAGACAACAACAGCACCACCCTTGTCAGCGGGTTTGATGACAATGTCAGGGTTGGACCTGAGAGAATGGAGTGCAGTAAGTTCAGAGAGAGACAGGTTAGAATGGGTGAGAGGAGCAGAGAAATTGAGACGACTAATGTCGCGCCGACAGTTCTCAATGAAAAGATCGAGAGAAGGTAAGAATCCAGAGGGAGGGGTCCAGGTGGAGGGAGAATATTGAAGATGGGTAAAAGGATCCGTTGAACTGGGAGAGGACTCCTGCCCAAAGAAGTGAGCCCGGAGACGAAGACGGCGGAAGAAGAGTTCAGTATCATGCCGAGCCCGAAATTCATTGAGGTGAGGGCGTAAGGGTATGAAACTAAGTCCTTTGCTGAGCACTGAACGTTCAGCATCGGAGAGGGGAAGGTCAGGGGGTATAGTGAATACACGGCTGGGGTTGGGATTGGAAGATGGGGTGGGGACGGAGGGACAGGCAGGGGTGGAGGGTCCTAGATGGGTGTTGGTGTCGATGAGTTGTTGGAGCTTGCGTTCCTTAGCACTTGAGAGAAAGAGAAAAAGTTTCTTGTTGAGGCGTCGGATGAGCCGAAGGATAAAATGAAACTGGGGGCACGCGCAGCTTTGAAAAAGGGTACGGCGGTGCTGCTGGAGGGAGAGGTCGAGTGTGTTCATATGGCGGCGCATGGCACTGAGAGTGGATTTCAGAATGTGACGGGAACAGCAGTCCGAGAAACGTTTTATGTCCCGGAGATACCTGTAATCCTGGGTGGGTTCGAAACATGAGGGGTGGAATTTCAGTTGAAATCCATGTGGGGTAAGAATCTTTACTAACATTAATTCTAAAAGAAAATAATCTGCATCTTTTATCAAATTTTACTTGTTTCCAAAGCCATTTTTTAGCCTTGTGTGAGATATTATTTCAAAACTTACTTTTTCTGGTGCAAGCATTAACCAGAATCAGTTTTCAGTTCACATGATTGAACATTGAAGATTTAAAACTGCCAAGCATATTATGTGTGTGTAGCTTTTTATCCGCAATTAAAGACCCCCACATACATCTCAACATTGTGATTAAAAATTTTACCGTGCACTTGCAAGAGCCCTAGTTTATAACTTTAATTTTATAACTTTAATGTTATTAACTTTGAAACTCCCAATCCATTTCAAAATTACACATGTTCCAAATTAAATAAAACCTTCAGCAACAAGAATGTTTTGAATAATTTCCACTTGGGTTCCTGCCAAACATCTTGACGCTTTCAGACTAAATCTTAAAGGGGGAACTACAAGTGTTAATGTAACTAATTCACAGAATCATAGGATTGTTACGCTGTAGAAGGAGGCCATTTGGCCCATCGTGTCTGCACTGGCTGTCTGAGCATTTTAACTTTGTGCCAATCTCCTGCCTTTTCCCCATAACCTAGTACATTGTTTGTATTTAAATAATCACCCAATGTCCTCTGGAATTCCTCAATTGAACCTGCCTCCACCACACTTTCAGGCAGTGCATTCCAAACCCTAACTACTCGCTCTGTGAAGAAGTTTTTTTCTCACCTCACATTTGCTTCTTTTGCAAAACACTTTAAAACTGTGCCCTCTGGTTCTCGATCCGTTTGTGAGCAGGAATAGTTTCTCCCTATCTACTCTGTCCAGACCCCTCATGAATTTGAAAACTTCTATCAAGTCTCCTCTTAGCCTTCTCCTCTCCAAGGAAAACAGTTCTAACTACTCCATTCTTTCCTCATAACTGAAGTGTCTCATCCCTGGAACCATTCTCGTAAACCTCTCCTGCACTCTCTCCAAGGCATTAAAATCCTTCATATTGTGTAATGTTCAGAACTATACATAATACTCCAGCTGAGGTCTACCAGTGTCTTCTATAAATTCAGCATAACCTCCTTGCTCTTGTACTTTATGCACCTATTAATCAAGCCTAAATATGTATGGTTTAGAAACAGCTCTCTCTACCTGTCCTGCCACCTTTAATGACTTATGTACATATACACACAGGTCTCTCTGCTCCTGCACACCCTTTTGAATAGTATCCTTTATTTTATATTGTCTCTCCTTGTTCTTTGTACCAAAGTGTATCACCTCACACTTCTCTGTATTGAACTTCATCTGTCACCTATCTGCCCACTCCACCAATGTGTCAATAACCTTTTGAAGTCCTACACTGTCCTCACAGTTTATAGTTCTCCCAAGTTTTGTGTCATCTGCAAATGTTGAAATTGTCCCCTGCACACCAAGATCTAGATCATTTATATATGTATCAGGAAAAGCAAAGGTCCTAATACCGAACCCTGGGGAACTCCATGACAAACCTTCTTCCAGCCCATTAACCATTACTCTTTGTTTCCTATCCCTCAGCCAATTTTGTATCCATGTTGTTACTGTCCCTTTTATTCCATGACCTATAACTTTCCACATAAGTCTGCTGTGTGGCACTGTAGCAAACACCTTTTGGAAGTCCATATACACCACATCAACGGCCTTGCCCTCATCAACCATCTCTGTTACCTCTTCAAAAAACTCCAACAAGTTAGTTAGACATGATTTTCCTTTAACAAATCCACGCTGACTGTTCCGAATCAATCCATATTTTTCCTTGTGACTATTAATTGTATCCTGAATAGCTGTTTGTCGAAGTTTCCCCACCACTGAAGTTAAACTGACTGGTCTGTAATTGTAGGGCAGATCCTTGCCACCTTTTTTGAGCAAGAGTGTAACGTTTGCAATTCTCCAGTCTTCCGGCACTTCCCCTGAATCCAGTGAACATTGTAAGATTATTGCCAGTGCCTCTGCAATTTCCACTCTCACTTTCTTCGATATTCTTGGATGCATCTCATCTGGTCTGGGTGCCTTAACAACTTTAAGTACTGACAGCTTATCCAATACCACCTCCTTATCAATTTTAAACCCTTTTGGTGACTGAGTTTCCTCCTCTGTCACCATGGCCTGGGCAGCATCTGACTTGTACAAATTTTCCATGTTTTAAATAACTCAACCTTCACATTCATATTGTTTCCATGAAGACATACACATACATAGATATCTAGATAGAATTGATGATAGGCTTATGCTTTCGACATTAAAAGAACAGACAACAAAGAGCTGAATGTGGGTGTGTTTTCCAAGGTGGGGTACATAAAATGGGGTGGGTGCACATTCCACTACCTACCTGCCCACCCTCAAGCTCTCCCCAATAATATGGGGTAACTCTTTCGAGTACAAACACGTTTCCATCTGTTTCAGATGAAGTTACATTGTTTCATAGTTTGCCATTGTGAGATTTGAACTCTTGATCTTGGGGTTATAAGCCCAGTACCATAACCACTTGGCTATTTAGGCCAAGCAAAAATATGGGGTAACTCTTTCGAGTACAAACACGTTTCCATTTGTTCCTATTCAGATGAAGTTACATTGTTTCATAGTTTGCCATGGTGTGATTTGAACTCTTGATCTTGGGGTTACAAGCTCAGTACCATAACCACTTGGCTATTTAGGCCAAGCATAATGAGAAACATAGCCGGCAGGATTCGAAACGGCACAGGGCAACCCCAATGGATTGCAAATCCATCACCTTAACCACTTGGCCATGACTACAGAAGGCAATAGGTTTTGTAACTCTTTCGAGTATAAACATGTTTTCCATCTGTTCCTATTCAGATGAAATTACATTGTTTCATAATTTGCCATAGTGAGATTTGAACTCTTGATCTTGGGGTTACATGCCCAGTACCATAACCACTTGGCTACTTAGGCAAAGCAATAATATGGGGTAACTCTTTCGAGTACAAACACGTTTCCATCTGTTCCTATTCAGATGAAGTTACATTGTTTCATAGTTTGCCATGGTGTGATTTGAACTCTTGATCTTGGGGTTACTAGCCCAGTACCATAACCACTTGGCTATTTAGGCCAAGCAGAATGAGAAACATAGCCGGCAGGATTCGAAACGGCACATGGCAACCCCAATGGATTGCAAATCCACCACCTTAATCACTTGGCCATGACTACAGAAGGCAATAGGTTTTGTAACTCTTTCGAGTACAAACACGTTTTCTATCTGTTCCTATTCAGATGAAATTACATTGTTTCATAATTTGTCATGGTGAGATTTGAACTCTTTGATCTTGGGATTACAAGCCCAGTACCATAACCACTTGGCTATTTAGGCCAAGCCAATAAAATGGGGGAACTCTTTTGAGTACAAACGCGTTTCCATTTGTTCCTATTCAGATGAAATTACATTGTTTCATAATTTGCCATGGTGTGATTTGAACTCTTGATCTTGGGGTTACCAGCGCAGTACCATAACCACTTGGCTATTTAGGCCAAGCAATAAAATGGGGTAACTCTTTCGAGTACAAACACGTTTCCATCTGTTTCAGATGAAGTTACATTGTTTCCCATTGTGAGATTTGAACTCTTGATCTTGGGGTTACAAGCCAAGTACCATAACCACTTGGCTATTTAGGCCAAGCAATAATATGGGGTAACTGTTTCGAGTACAAACACGTTTCCATCTGTTTCAGATGACGTTACATTGTTTCATAGTTTGCTATTGTGAGATTTGAACTCTTGATCTTGGGGTGACAAACCCAGTACCATAACCACTTGGCTATTTAGGCCAAGCCATAATATGGGGTAACTCTTTCAGTACAGACACGTTTCCATCTGTTCCTATTCAGATGAAGTTACATTGTTTCATAGTTTGCCATTGTGAGATTTGAACTCTTGATCTTGGGGTTAACTCTTTCGAGTACAAACACGTTTCCATCTGTTTTTCAGATGAAGGTACATTGTTTAATAATATGGGGTAACTCTTTCGAGTACAAACACGTTTCCATCTGTTCCTATTCAGATGAAGTTACATTGTTTCATAGTTTGCCATTGTAAGATTTGAACTCTTGATCTTGGGGTTAACTCTTTCGAGTACAAACACGTATCCATCTGTTTTTCAGATGAAGTTACATTGTTTAATAATATGGGGTAACTCTTTCGAGTACAAACATGTTTCCATCTGTTCCTATTCAGATGAGGTTTCATTGTTTCATAGTTTGTGATTGTGAGATTTGAACTCTTGATCTTGGGGTTAACTCTTTCGAGCAGAAACACGTTTCCATCTGTTTTTCAGATGAAGTTACATTGTTTAATAATATGAGGTAACTCTTTCGAGTACAAACACGTTTCCATCTGTTCCTATTGAGATGAAGTTACATTGTTTCATAGTTTGCCATTGTGAGATTTGAACTCTTGATCTTGGGGTTAACTCTTTCGAGTACAGACATGTTTCCATCTGTTTTTCAGATGAAGTTACATTGTTTTATAATATGGGGTAACTCTTTCGCGTACAAACACATTTCCATCTGTTTCAAATGAAGTTTCATTGTTTGCCATTGTGAGATTTGAACTTTTGATACTCTTTTGAGTAAACCTGTTTCCATCTGTTTCAGATGAAGTTACATTGTTTCATAGTTTGCCATTGTGAGATTTGAACTCTTGATCTTGGGGTTACAAACCCAGTACCATAACCACTTGGCTATTTAGGCCAAGCCTTACATTGTTTCATAGTTTACCATTGTGAGATTTGAACTCTTGATACTCTTTTGAGTAAACCTGTTTCCATCTGTTTCAGATGAAGTTACATTGTTTCATAGTTTGCCATTGTGAGATTTGAACTCTTGATCATGGGGTTACAAACCCAGTACCATAACCACTTGGCTATTTAGGCCAAGCAACATGTTTCCATCTGTCCCTATTCAGATGAAGTTACATTGTTTCATAGTTTGCCATTGTGAGATTTGAACTCTTGATCTTGGGGTTAACTCTTTCGAGTACAAACATGTTTCCATCTGTTTTTCAGATGAAGTTACATTGTTTAATAACATGGGGTAACTCTTTCGAGTACAAACGTGTTTCCATCTGTTTCAGATGAAGTTACATTGTTTCATAGTTTGCCATTGTGAGATTTGAACTCTTGATCTTGGGGTTAACTCTTTCGAGTACAAACACATTTCCATCTGTTTTTCAGATGAAGTTACATTGTTTAATAACATGGGGTAACTCTTTCGAGTACAAACATGTTTCCATCTGTTCCTATTCAGATGAAGTTACATTGTTTCACAGTTTGCCATTGTAAGATTTGAACTCTTGATCTTGGGGTTAACTCTTTCGAGTACAAACACGTTTCCATCTGTTTTACAGATGAAGTTACATTGTTTAATAATATGGGGTACATTGACAGTCCGTCGACCATATTTAAATGGATAATTAGGGGCCAATTAGTCTTGTTTTCAAGGCAGTTGACCCTGATTATACACTGCCCGTGCCATAAAACGTTTGGTGTGGGGAACAGGGCAGGAGTGGGAAGCTGATTTTTAAACTTAAATGTTTAAAGGGTGGGAACGAAGGCTGGGGGGTCACTCCTTGGGGCCTGCCCTTTGCCGATGGCGGGGTGGCTGCCCCCTTAAGTTGAAACCCCCTTCCTTCCTACCTGCTCCCTCCCTTAAACCCACCACTTCACTTTTCGCACCTCTGGCTAATTTACCCAAACCCTCCAAGACCCCAAACGTACCTGCTCTGGGGATCCATGGGCCTTGATCTACTTTTCTTTCTGCAGTGCCAACAACAGCCACTGACACCTTCCTGGCACTGCTGGGCTGATGGAAACACCAGCCAATCTGATTGGCCAGCAGTTCCAAAGGGCGGGACTTCTTTCCAATGTGGGGCACAAGTCCTACTTGGTCCTTGCTAGTCCCCCCATTTTTATGGCAGCGGGGTGGGTTGATGTAGAGCATGTCAGCTGCGCAACAATGTGGTTTCAATGGGAAGCGCCCCCCATATTATTCTACCCAAAGTGTTAAATACCTTACATTCCTCAAGCATTCACAAATACAAACAGGCTGTCATAGCATCTTAGCCACTTTCTCCCCAAGTCTTTCTTAAATCCCTTTTTTCCAACTCTTGAGTGACCCTACTTGACGTATCAAGGGTTGATTGCCTTTAATTGTCCCTAACTCCCCAACACACATTTTCACATTGTTCCTCTTTCTCAAGCCAGTCTTTTCTTCCTCATTTATCAGTTCATGAGCATCTCGAGATACTACCGAGACAGGAGCTGTTGTTTTCTCAGATGGAAAGAGGGAATTCGGGAGTCAGAGGGGTCCACAAGTTGACCAGCAGGAGATTCAATGGCCTGGACTTTCACCGAGCCGAGATGACTCAGGAGTCCTTTAAAAATGGCAGGCATGTCCTGATTTTGGGATTCCTAATCCCATTCCAAGGCTGTCTGATTTTCATTGGTGCTTTTAAAGGGTGCAGGCTGGTTCATGTCAAAAGCCCACATTTGGCACTCCCGACCTGGCCGACTCTTGCATCGCTAACTCTTCAGCAATTTTCATAGACTTGGGCCAGGATTTTTAAGAAGCTTCATTGACTCCCTGTCTCGCCATTATGTCATATGCAGTACCTCTAACTGCATACAATAAAGTACTGACCTGATCCTTTTGTTCATTTTTGTACAAACCAGAACCTGGGAAAGCTCTTTTTCCAGTTGGTCCAGTTCTGAGATTGTTGCAAGTCTTCAGTGCTTTGGAAAGGTTCTGGGAAGAGAGTGTGGATTCCATGCTTGTACCAAACTCTGGATTTGTTGTTGCTTCACTGGTGCTGCTTGTTGATTCTGATCTGTGTTCACTGTAGTCCAGACTCCGGGTCTGTATCTCAGCTTGCATCTACTGAATCCATGATGCTTCGACTTTTTTGGTGAGTCATCAATCGCTTTCTGTCACGAATCAGTAGGCTTGTCACGTCTGTAGTATTCTCTTGGAGTTTTTCCCCGAGTCTTTTACTTGCTGTCTGCTACCACCACGTTTCATTGTTTGTTTGGGCCCAAGATGGGGTTCTTCAGGCTTTGTCTATTTTCCCTAAGTAAGCTACTCAAAACTGTAGTTTGCTCAAATCATTATTATTTGTTTACAGCTCTGTGTAACCCTTAGGAACTCTGCACAAGGTTGGATTTCTCCTCCCTCCAGATCTTTGGTACTTCGTCATCTGTCATTACACCATAGTTACATCAGCATCAGATTCTATTTCTGGATATGTGGGCAGATCCAGGATTGGTTCTCCCCTCGTAACCACAGAAAAATTGTATTCTGCCTTTTTAACTCACTTCCCAACTCATATATTTTGAGCTGACAGCGTGTGTGGCCTGCCACTGTCATTTGCTCAAGTTTCAACACATCATTTTCTTGTTTACATTCACCAAGTTATGTTTTGTACTCACTCTCCAGATCATGGGTCTGAAGTTTCACATCGGAGTTTTGTTTTAGAAGTTCATCCTCTTTCAACAGTTGTTTCAATTCAAAGATTTTTCAGTCCTTATTCCGGATGGTTCTGGCATCCGCTATTATACAGCATATAACAGAAGGTGTTGACCTATCGCTTGTTTCTGCAGCCTGCTCACAACTCTATCATTGATAAAAGCAACAGCATCCCAAAGGCTGACAAGGCTTTCTTTTAACAAGCTTTTGTCATTTAACAAAAAGCAAAATACCTCGGATGTTGGAAATCTGAAATAAAAACAGAAAATGCTGGAAAAACTCAGCAGGTCTGACAGTATCTGTGGAGAGAGAAACAGAGTTAACGTTTCCAGTCCAGATGACTCTTTTTCATTTAAGGTTTGGAGCTGTTCACAGCACCACTACTGTGAAGATGCAGTCTCCATGACTATCCTGGCTCTACCATACACGTCTGATACCTTTACAATTCAGATGTTTTATCTCTGTCCCATCTGATAGGTCACCAATGTATGTTTAAAAAAGTTGTTTTTAATTAATTTAATTAAGTTGAATGCAGCCTAATTATTTGATCCCAAATTAACCCTTTAAACTATTTTAATTTGACAGAGATATCGGCAAAGACTCAGACATTGAATTAACAAACAATACCAAAGTTTATTGAATAAAGGATAATATAAATACAAAAATACACAAAATGAGGTTTTTCCCCATAAACACTGTTGGATATCCACTAACTAAATCAACTAACTAAAGGAGCAAAAGAACAAAGCCATATATTCATCAATAATACAATAGACTTCACGATTTCAAATTAATGGCCAGTCCTGGAGAAGTGGAAAAAGACCTTAATTCCTCTCGCCAACATAAATTCTGCCTCTGTCTTGGAAAGCAACTGCACTTATCTGGGGTCCATGTGAACAAGAATTCTGTCTCTGTCCCTGGGCCCAGTGTGACATTACCCATTCTCCCGCCGACATGAATTCTGTTTCTGTCCCTGGGCCCAGTGCTACACTACCCATTCTCCTGTTGACGTGAATTCTGTCTCTGTCCCTGGGTGCAGTGCTACACTACCCATCCTCCCGTTGACATGAATTCTGTCCCTGTCCCTGGGCCCAGTGCTACACTACCCATCCTCCCGTTAACATGAACTCTGTCTCTGTCCCTGGGCCCAGTGCTACACTACACATTCTCCCGTACACATGAATTCTGTCTCTGCCCCTGGGCCCAGTGCTACATTACCCGTTCTCCCGTCGACATGAACCCTGTCTCTGTCCTTGGGCCCAGTGCTACATTACCCATTCTCCTGCCGACATGAATTCTGTCTCTGTCCCTGGGCTCAGTGCTACATTATCCATTCTCCTGTTGACATGAATTCTGTCTCTGTCTCTGGGCCCAGTGCTACATTACCCATTCTCCCGTTGACATGAACTCTGTCCCTGTCCCTGGGCCCAGTGCTACACTACCCATTCTCCTGTTGACATGAACTCCAATATTCTCCCTCCACCTGGACCCCTCCCTCTGGATTCTTACCTTCTCTTGATCTTTTCATTGAGAACTGTCGGCGCGACATTAGTCGTCTCAATTTCTCTGCTCCTCTCACCCATTCTAATCTCTCTCTGAACTTACTGCACTCCGTTCTCTCAGGCCCAACCCTGACATTGTCATCAAACCCGCTGACAAGGGTGGTGCTGTTGTTGTCTGGCGCACTGACCTCCACCTCGCAGAGGCTGAGCGTCAACTCACAGACACTTCCTCCTACCTCTCCCTGGACCATGACCCCACCACTGAATATCTATCCATTGTTTCCAGGACTGTCACTGACCTCATCTCCTCTGGGGATCTTCCTCCCACAGCTTCCAACCTGATAGTCGCCCAACCTCAGACGGCCCGCTTCTACTTCCTATCCAAAATCCACAAACAGAACTGTCCTGGTAGACCGATTGTGTCAGCTTGCCCCTGCCCCACGGAACTCATTTCTCATTATCTTGACTCCCTTCTCTCTCCTCTTGTCCAGTCCCTTCCCACCTACATCCGTAATTCCTCTGACACCTTACGTCACATCAACAATTTCCAGTTCCCTGGCCCCAACCGCTTCCCCTTCACCATGGACGTCCAATCCCTCTACACCTCCATCCCCCACCAGGATGGTCTGAGGGCCCTTAGCTTCTTCCTCGAACAGAGGCCCGAAAAATCCCCATCCACCACTACTCTCCTCCGTCTGGCTGAACTTGTTCTCACACTGAACAATTTCTCCTTCAACTCCTCTCACTTCCTCCAAATAAAAGGTGTGGCTATGGGTACCCACATGGGCCCCAGCTATGCCTGTCTCTTTATGGGGTATGTGGAACATTCCTTGTTCCAGTCCTACTCCGGCCCCCTTCCACAACTCTTTCTCCGGTACATCGATGATTACTTCGGTACCGCTTCATGCTCTCGTCGGGACTTGGAAAAATGTATTAATTTTGCTTCCAAACTCCACCCCTCCATCATTTTCACGTGGTCCATCTCTGACACTTCCCTTCCCTTCCTTGACCTCTCTGTCTCAATCTCTGGTGCTAGCCTGTCCACCAGTATCCATTACAAGCCTACCGACTCCCACAGCTACCTCGACTACAGCTCCTCACACCCCGCTTCCTGTAAGGACTCCATCCCATTCTCTCAGTTCCTTTGCCTCCGTCGCATCTGTTCCGATGATGCTACCTTCTAAAACAGTTCCTCTGACATGTCCTCCTTCTTCCTTAACCGAGGTTTTCCACCCACGGTCGTTGACAGGGCCCTCAGCCGTGTCCGGCCCATCTCCCGCGCATCCGCCCTCCCGCCTTCTCCTCCCTCCCAGAAACATGATAGGGTCCCCCTTGCCCTCACTTATCACCCCACCAGCCTCCACATTCAAAGGATCATCCTCCACCATTTCCGCCAAATCCAGCATGATGCCACCACCAAACACATCTTCCCTTCACCCCCACTGTCGGCATTCCGTAGGGATCATTCCCTCTGGGACACGCTGGTCCACTCCTCCATCACCCCCTACTCCTCAACCCCGACCTATGGCACCTCCCCATGCCTACGCAAAAGATGTAACACCTGCCCCTTCACTTCCTCTCTCCTCACCGTCCAAGGCCCCAAACACCCCCTTCAAGTGAAGCAGCATTTCACTTGCATTTCCCCCAACTTAGTCTACTGTATTCGTTGCTCCCAATGCAGTCTCCTCTACATTGGAGAGACCAAACGTAAACTGGCCGACCGCTTTGCAGAACACCTGTGGTCTGTCCGCAAGAATGACCCAAACCTCCCTGTCGCTTGCCATTTTAACACTCCACCCTGCTCTCTTGCCCACATGTCTGTCCTTGGCCTGCTGCATTGTTCCAGTGAAGCCCAACGCCAACTGGAGGAACAGCATCTCATCTTCCGACTAGGCACTTTACAGCCTTCCGGACTGAATATTGAATTCAACAACTTTAGGTCTTGAACTCCCTCCTCCATCCCCACCCCCTTTTTGTTTCTTCCCCCTTCCTTTTGTTTTTTTTTCCAATAATTTATGTAGATTTTTCTTTTCCCACCTATTTCCATTATTTTTTAAATCTTTTATGCTCCCCCACCCCCACCAGAGCTATACCTTGAGTACCCTACCATCCATTCTTAACTAGCACATTCGCTTAGATAATATCACCAACTTCAACACCTCTGTGTTCTTTTCTTTTGTCTGTGACATCTTTTGATGATCTGCTCCTATCCTAACAACCCCCGCCCCCCCCGCAAACCACCTAATATTTCCCTCTCCTTGTAAGGGTTGAAGGGTCATGAGGAGTCGAAATGTCAAGTGTTTTCTTCTCCGCCGATGCTGCCAGACCTGCTGAGTTTTTCCAGATAATTCTGTTTTTGTTTTGAACTCTGTCTCTGTTCTTGAGCCCAGTGCTACACCACCCATTCTCCCATCAACAGGAATTCTATCTCTGCCCCAAGAAAACACAATACAGATGTTTGCACCTTTACTTGGTGCTCACAACAAAGGTGGTTCCGAAAATCCTCTTTTATACCTAATTCTAATGTCACCCCACCTTGATCCAAAGTTGTTGTTAATCGCGAATTGGTCTACACTGAACATGAAGACAATGGATTATTTCAAACTTGTACCTTATCTCAATACTGCCAAGTGCCTTATTCATAAGGTCCAGTACTGTACTTGTCAAGGACAGTTTGTTTGGATAGGGGCCTTGGCAGAATAATGCAATTCCCTTTTACAGACACTCTCACAGCATGTTTAAATTATGGATAAGAATGCTTGTGGATAAATACAAATAAATAGAATTCAACCCTTATTGACTACCTGATTAGACCGTTAGACATAGGAGCAGAAATTAGGCCATTCGGCCCATCAAGTCTGCTCCGCCATTCAATCATGGCTGATAAGTTTCTCAACCCCATTCTCCTGACTTCTCCCCGTAACCTTTGATCCCCTTAACAATCAAAAACCTAACTATCTCGGTCTTAAATACACTCAATGACCTGGCCTCCACAGCCTTCTGTGGCAATGAATTCCATAGATTCACCACTTTCTGGCTAAAGAAGTTTCTCCTCATCTTTGTTCTAAAAGGTCTTCCCTTTACTCAGGCTGTACCTTTGGGTCCTAGTCTCTCCTACTAATAGAAACATCTTCCCCACGTCCACTCTATCCATGACTTTAATTAATTAATTACTTATGCTTCAATTACAGAGTAATTGAGGCTATTCTAACAATCATCTGTTGCTGGTCAGTTGCTACTTTACAATGCTAGTGGTTATTGTACGAAAATGTTGCATAGTTTGGCAGCAGCTATTCAAATCACAAAATGGCTTATTTTAGATAAGGTGTAGTACAAAATGGCAGCGTGATTTTCTTAGCCTATTGCAGAATGCATGTGTTTGTAAAAGCCTCTAAAAATTGTCAACGTAAGCAAGCAATCTCTTACTAAAATAAAATCTAAAATCTAGGCCAGCTTACAACTTGTTCAACATCCAGTGCTAAATTAGCAGAAATTTTCTCCAATTAAATATTTGGAAGACCAAAGCCATTTACTTCAGCCCCTGTTACAAATTCTGTTCTCTAGCAACTGACTCCATCAAATTCACTAGTGACTGTCCAAGGCTCAATCAGACAGTTTGCAACCTTAATGTCATTTGATGCCAGAATAAGTTTCCGACTACAAATCTAAGACTGTCTATTTCGACTTCTGTTATATTGCCTGACTTTGTTCTTGCCTTAGCTCATGTGCCGCTGAAATCCTCATGCATGCCTTTGTTAACTCCAGACTTGACTATGTATTCCAATGCACTCCTGGCTGGCTTCCCACATTCTAACCTCCATATATCTGGGGTTATCCAAAACTCAGCTGCCTGCAAGGAATTGAAGTTCTTTTTTGATACAATTTTCAAGCTGGATATCAAACAGTGTTAATGGAGGATTTTCTCATTTTAGTATCAAAATCTGTTGGGCCATTGAAAGCAGCAAAACCGCACAGTGCTATCAAGAAGCAACAAGTGACATTGGCCCAAATCTTCCTGTCTCCAGATTGTTGGAGATGGGACATACATTGGAAGATGCATATCAGGATCCTGCAGAAGTCTGTCCTGATTTGATGACATACCTGGCAATTGTCTGGAAGTTTAAACTTCTGATGAGTTAATTTCCTGATGCCTGGGACCCTCCATGAATGTCTCTGACCCTGAGCTCAGGACGAAGACTTGGTCCAGATAAACGGGACATGTCTGGATATTTACCCTTTAAATGTTAAACATTTAAAAACCCGATATAACAGCTGGGTAACTTCACTGAGGATTACATGGATAGCATGTTTAGAAAGGTGGTCACAGGAAGTACACAGGCAGACAGGTGACAGCCAGAGTATCTAAAAGAAACAGGCAGGTAATGCAGGAATCCCCTGAGGCTATCTCGCTCTCTAACCGCTTTTTCATTTTGGATACTGGTGAGCAAAATGGTTCCTCAGGGGACTGCAGCAAGCATCAAGTTCATGGCACCATGAGTGGCTCAATTGCACAGGAAGGTAGGAGGAAGAGTTGAAGTGTAATAGTTGTAGAGGATTCCACAGCTATGGGAGCAGACAGGCGTTTCTATGGCTGTAGACATCAATCTAGGATGGTATTTGCCTCCCTGGTGCCAGGGTCAAGGATGTCACAGAGCGGCTGCAGGACATTCTTTTGTGAAAGGGCGAGCAGCCAGAGGTCGTGGTCCACATTGGGACCAATGACATAGGTAGGAAAAGGGATGAGGTCCTGAAAACAGTTAGGAAGGGGATTAAAAAGCAAAACCTCAAGAGCTGTAATCTCTGGATTACTCCCAGTGCCTCATGCTAGTGAGTAGAAGAATAAGAAGATTGAGCAGTTCAACATGCGGCTGGAGAAATGGAGTAGGAAGGAGGGCTTTAGATTTCTGAGGCATTGGGATCGGTTCTGGGGCAGTTGGGACCTGTACAAGAAGGACGGGTTACACCTTAACAGGACTGGGACTAATGTCCTTGCAGGGAGATTTGCTGGTGCTGTTGCGGAGGGTTTAAACTAGATTGGCAGGGGGATGGGAACCTGAGGGGAAATGCAGAGCGCAGAGGAGAAAAACTGGCAGTGGAAAGTAGTGAAGTATCAACTGATAACGAGGATATATCAGAGAGTAATATCAAGACAGATAGACTACTTGGAGAATTTGATAGAATTAGAGAAGGCAAAAGTAAATCATTAGATGGGGTCAGAATATGGGGGAAAGTAAAAAAGCATAAATCAAGGATGGCGTGCATGTATGTGAATGCATGGAGTGTGGTTAATAAGAATGGTGAACTGCAGGCACAGTTTGAAAATTGGAATTATGATATTACTGCTACAACAGAGACCTGGCTCGAAGAAGGGCAGAATTGAGCATTAAATATTCCTTTGTACAAGGTGTTTAGGAGAGACAGGCTAGAGGTAAGGAATGAACAAGGTGCAGTAACATTGGTTGGTATAGTATATAGATCATGAACTAGTGGAAGGGATATGGAGAAACAAATTTGCAACGAAATTACGGAGAGGTAATAGTTACAGAGTAATCATAATGGGGGACTTCAATTATTTAAATATAGACTGGGATAGGAATAGTACAAAGGGACAAGAGGGACCAGAGTTCCTGGAATTCGTTTAAGATAATTTTCTGCAGCAGTACGTTTCCAATCCAATGAGAGGACATTTTAGACTCGTTTCTGGGGAATGAGTTGGCCCAAGTGGATCAAATATCAGTGGGAGTGACAGTGACCATTGCATCATAAAGGTTAGGTTAATCATGGAAAAGGACAGGGAACAATCCAGAGCAAAGATAATTTATTGTGGGAAAGCCAACTTCAATGTGATGAGAATGCCTCTGAGTCATGTAGGTTGGAATCAAATATTGGCAGAAAAGATGGTGGCTGAACAATGGGCCACCTTCGAAGAAACGGTATTACAGACAATGCCAAAGTATATTCCCTTGAAGGGGAAAGGTAGAATAAATAAATCCAGATTGCCCAGTCCATCTAGGAAAGGTGGGAGGTGCTGTTTTTCAGGGATTGCGGCAGAAGGCCTTCCCATCTGACCATGGCAGCCTGAATGGAGGCTGCCTTGGAGGTTAGCGCCCGTGGGGCCCTCAGGAGAACTTCCCAGCAGTGCAGGAAGAGGATGAATGATCTGTGCTCTGTCATGCTAAGTAGCACGGTCCACTCACTGCACATGATACACATGAGGACACCCGGCAGTGTAAGTGTGTGGGTGCAAAGGGATGTCAGACAGGAGTTTGGGTTGCAGGACTCAGCAGCACATGGGACATATGCACTGAATGTGTGGCAGCCACTTCATGCTGTCAATGTTCTATCAGTTGCAGGACACCCTGCTTGTTAACCACTTACTGAAGAGGGTTCAGGAGCTGGCATAGGTGTACATGTGCACTGCTCATGCATCCACTGGAATGACATTCAATCCTTTGCCTGCAGGGAATAAACAATCACAATGAGAGAGAGCAGTCCAAAACTGGCGATGGCATAACTGACATTCAAGTCCTCACACTTTTCAAGGAGGAGACTGATGAGGAGCAGGATCGTGCCTGTGCTGAAGGCATGATAGATAGGTGAAGTGACAGTGACTGCCTTGAACTACAGTGCAGCATTTGACCAGGTGTGGCATCTAGGAGCACTATTAAAACTGAAGTCAATGGGAATTAAGTGGGAAACTCTCCAATGATTGAAGTCATCGCTAGCAAAAATGGAGATGGTTTTGGTTGTTGGGGGTCAATCATCTCAGTCTTGGGACATTGCTGCCGGAGTTCCTCAGGGTAGTGCCCTCAGCCCAAACATCTTCAGCTGTTTCATCAATGATCTTTGCTCTATCATAAGGTCAGAAATGGGGATGTTCGCTGATGATTGCACAATGTTTAGCACCATTTGCGACACCTCAGATGCTGAAGCAGTCTTTGTCTATATGCAGCAAGACCTAGACAATATACAGGTTTGGGTTGATAAGTGACAAATAACATTCATCCCACACAACTGCCAGGCAATGATCACCTCCAACAAGAGAGAATCTAACCATTGTCCCTTGACAGTCAATAGCATTACCATCGCTGAATCCCCCATTATCAATATCCTAAGGTTACATTGACCAGAAATTGAAGTGGACCGGCCATATAAATACTGTGGCTACAAGAGCAAGTCAGAGGCTGGGAATTCTGTGGAGTGTAACTCACCTCCAGTCTCCCCAAAGCCTTTCCACCACCAATAAGGCACAAGTCAGGAATGTGATGGAATACTCTTCTCTTGCCTGGATGAGTGCAGCTCCAATAACACAACAAGCTTGAAGCAATCGAGGACAAAGCAGTTCACTTGATTGGTATTCCATTCACCACAATAAACATTCAGTCACTCCACCATCGATGCACAGTAGCAGCAGTGTATACCGTCTCCAAGATGCACTGCAGCAACTCACCAAGGCTTCTTCAGCAGCATCTTACAAACCTGTGACTTCTACCACCTAAATGAACACCACCACCTGGAAGTTTCCCTCCAAGCCACACATCCTGACTTGGAACTATATCACTGTTCCTTCACTGTTGCTGGGTCAAAATCCTGGAACTCCCTTTCTCAAAGCACTGTGGATGTTCCTACACCACATAGGACTGCAGCAGTTCAAGAAGGCAGCTCACCGCCACCTTCTCAAGGGCAATTAGGAATGGGCAATAAATCCTGGCTTACCCAGTGACACCCATGTCCCATCAATGAATATAAAAAAAAGGACTTCCCCTAGGAATCCAGGAAGGATACCTCCAGTCTGTAATTGTCAGATGTGTACAGAGTAACATATTGCATTCGTCAAGGAGCCTGCTTAGGCATCCACTAAAGCTTTCTTTTCTCCATTTCAGGTATCAGCAAGAAAAAGGGAAGGCCCACAATGGAGTCCAGCCACGGTTCCATTTCCAACCCCAGCTTTGAGCAGGATACCTAAGTATCCTCAGAGGATGCACCATCATGGCATTCGCTGCACTCTGGAGAGTGCAGACATTCACCTCAGTGGGTGCATGTTCCAGAGTACGCTCAGGTTCACAACCTGGTGAGCACCTCACAGACACAGGTCCATGGCTGGCAGAGGAAGTGACAGCTGAGGTTCAGAGGACTGCTGGAGACCAGGCCCCTGCTCAGCCCCATGCAATTGGTGAGGCTTTGACTTTGGCCACAAGAAACTCATAGTAGACGCAAGCAGGGGAACAGAAGGCCAAGATTCCAGAGGCCGCTCGCAGACAGGACTGAAGGCCGGAGGGGTCCATCCATGTTTGTTGTCGTGGCTCCAGAATGCAAGCACTTGGCTGCCTCCATGGAATGGGTGAAGTCCCAGGTCTTGCAGGACACACAGTGGCTACTATGTTTGTGCTTGGACCTGTACTCCATTCACTCTAGCCATGGGTGCAGTGCAGCAGTGAACAAAGAAAGAACAAGAACAAAGAAAAGTACAGCACAGGAACAGGCCCTTCGGCCCTCCAAGCCTGCGCCGATCATATTGCCTGTCAAATTAAAACATTTCGCACTTCTGGGGTCCATATCCCTCTATTCTCATCCTACTCACGTATTTGTCAAGCTGCCTCTTAAACACCACAATCGTACCTCTTCCACCACCACCTCTGGCAGCGAATTCCAGACACTCAATACCCTCTGCGTAAAAAACTTGCCCCGCACATCTCCTCTAAAGTTTTCTCCTCTCACCTTAAATCTATGTCCCCTAGTAATTGATTATTCCACCCTGGGAAAAAGCTTCTGTCTATCTACTCTGTCCATGCCACTCATAATTTTGTAAACTTCTATCAAGTTGCCCCTCAATCTCCGTCGCTCTAGTGAGAACAATCCAAGTTTCTCCAACCTCTCCTCATAGCTAATAACCAACAGACCAGGCAGCATCCTGATAAACCTCCTCTGCACCCTCTCCAATGCCTTCATATCCTTCTAGTAATGTGGCGACCAGAATTGCATGCAATATTCCAAGTGCGGCCTAACCAAGGTTCTATTCAGCTGCAGCATGACTTCCCAGCTTTTATACTCAATACCCCTGCCAATGAAGGCAAGCATGCCAAATGCCTTCCTGACTACCTTATCCAGCTGCGTCACTTTCAGTGACCTGTGGACCTGTACATCCGAACCCCTCAGCCCGTCGATGCACTTAAGGGTTCTGCCATTTATTGTATAATTCCTGCCTGTATTAGACCTTCCAAAATGCATTACCAGGCATTTGTCCTGATTCAACTTCATCTTCCATTTCTCCGCCCAAGTCTCCAACTGATCTATATTCTGTTGTATCCTTTGACAATCCTCTTCACTATCTGCAACTCCTCCAACCTTAGTGTCGCCTGCAAACTTACTGTAATTAGCCCAGTTACGTTTTCCTCCAAATCATTTACGTATACTACAAACAGCAAAGGTCCCAGCACTGATCCCTGTGGAACACCACTAGTCACAGCTCTCCATCCAGAAAAGCACCCTTCCACTGCTACCCTCTGTCTTCTGTGATCAAGCCAATTCTGTATCCATCTTGCCAGCTCACCTCTGATCCCATGCGACTTTACCTTCAGTACCAGTCTGCCATGAGGGACCTTGTCAAAGGCCTTATTGAAATCCATGTAGATAACATCCACTGCCCTTCCATCATTGATCATCTTTGTCACTTCCCGAAAAACTCGATCAAGTTAGTGAGACACGACCTCCCCTTCACAAAACCATGCTGCCTCTCACTAATATGCCCATTTGCTTCCAAATGGTAGTAAATCCTGTCATGAAGAATCTTCTCCAATAATTTCTCTACCACTGACGAAAGGCTCACTGGCCTGTAATTTCCTGGATTATCCCTGCTACCCTTCTTAAACAATGGAACAACATTGGCCGTCCTCTGGGGCCTCACCTGTAGCCAGTGAGGATACAAGGATTTCTGTCAAGGCCCCAGCAATCTCCTCCCTTGCCTCCCTCAGTACTCTGGGGTAGATCCCATCAGGTCTTGGGGACTTATCCACCTTAATAATCTTCAAGAAGCCTAACACCTTTTTTGATCTCAACATGATCTAGGCTGTCTACACACTCTTCCCTAGACAAATCGGCCGCTAAGTCCTTCTCTTTGGTGAATACTGATGAGAAGTACTCATTTAGTATCTCTCCCATTTCTTCCGGCTACACACAGATTCCCATCTCTGTCCCTGAGCGGGCCCACCCTTTCCCTGGCTACCCTCTTGCTTTTTACATATGTATAAAAGGCCTTGGGATTTTCTTTAATCCTGGTTGCCAATGACTTTTCATGATCCCTTTTAGCCCTCCTGACTCATTGCTTAAGTTTCTTCCTACTTTCTTTTTTTTCTCCATGGGCTTCATCTGTTCCCAGCCTTCTAGCCCTTATGAATGCTTTCCTTTTCTTTTTGACTAATCTCACAATATCCTTTGTTATCCAAGGTTCCTGAAACTTGCCATACTTATCCTTCATCCTAGTGGCTAGGTGAGAGTGGGGGATGGGACACATCAACCTCCCTGCAGGTGCTCCTTGGCCTCAAGGAATCAAGGAGATGCCATGGGCACCCACAGGGAGGTGGAGAGCCAGCAAAGGGGCTTCAACACAGGGCACTCCAAGGGTGCCCTACCACTCCACCTCCTCTCTGCCAGTGACCCCATCGCCTCCAGCATGTCTGGCCAAGGGCCTGTGCAGGAGAACCTTTGCAGGCCGGGGTCCTGTAGGCCTTGGGCTACCAGGGGACACTGCCAAAGTCATCACAGTCAACAGGGCATAGCAGTCAGGAGGCTGCCTCCACCTCAGCTGTGGATGTCAGGGTTGCACCTAGATGTAGTAACAGGAAAAGAAAGATGAAGCTCTGAAGGCACATCAGTGGCACTGGTGTACAACCAGTGTATATAGTTTAGGCAGTTATAAATATATCTTCATTTGCATGTTTTGGAAGTGCCCTGAATTCTCATCTTGCTGCTAGCTAGCTGCTTCAATGGTCACGGGTGTTAAGGATGTGGAATTTCACCCCCTGTCGGAGTCCAATAATGAACTCTTATAGCTTCAGTTCTCTCACGTTATCAACATGGTGATTACTTAATAATATCACCTGTGCATGATTAATCACTGGCCATCATTGTGATTGGTACGCCCTGGGCACACATCATGCAGCTCGCCAGGTTCTGGCCTTTGAAAATGATGTCTGTGCAGAGTGTTTAGTGAGGTCCTTGCATTTCCTGCTGCTGTTGGCCTGATTTTAGATGTGGGTGGATGCCACAAGTATTCAAAGACAGTTATACAGGCTATGTGAGTGACAAGGAACAGTGTAGATGCAGTTTCAGGGTTGAAAGAGTGAAGCCTACACTTTCTTAACAATAGAAATCCAGGGACGTTGCTACACGTTTGGAGAAAACTACGGTGGGCATGTCGAATCATTACTGGCCGTCCTTGGTGAATTGCCATTTTGAGCTAACATGCAGGCGAAGGCTGCAAGTAATGGGATGGCGGGACTGACATGTGAGGAGAGATTGAGTTAGTTAGGATTATATTCACTGGAGTTCAGAAGAATGAGCGGGATCTCTTAGAAACCTATAAAATTCTCACAGGACTAGACAGGGTAGATGCAGGAAAAATATTCCCTATGGTGGGAGGTTCCAGAACCAGGGGTCACAGTCTGAGGATATGGGGTAGACCATTTAGGACTGAGATGAGGAGAAATTTCTTCACCCAGAGAGTGGTGAACCTGTGAAATTCGCTACCACAGAAAGTAGTTGAGACCAAAACATTGTATGTTTTCAAGAATGAGTTAGGTATAGATCTTGTGGTGAAAGGGATCAAAGGATATTGAGAGAAAGCGGAAGCAGGCTATTGAGTTGGATGATCAGCCATGATCATAATGAATGGCGGATCAGGCTCTAAGGGCCGAATGGCCTACTCCTGCTCCTACTTTCTGTTTCTATTTTCTATGTTAGGTAAGGAGGCAATGGGCAAGTTAGCCTTGACTGCAAGAGAGATTGTAGGATTAAAGGGGCATGTGTTCATTTGACTGAAGCCTTTGTCAGACCTCACAGAGATTTATAACAAAAACAAAAAGTGCTGGAAAATCTCAGTATCTGTGGAGAGAAAGATTTCCAGCCTCTGCAGTATTTTGCTTTTATCTCACAGAGATTTAACTGGCCTACTCATCTTATCAAGGGTTGCAGTAGATCTCACAAAGGGCTTGAAACCAAAGTGCATAAGACCTCATTGAAGGGCTGAGATCTTAGTCTCTGAGCTGAGAGTGAGTAGAATGGGCCTGTGTGCTGGACCATGCCAAGCACTGTGAGACTATCCATGTGAAACATCATTAGCTCTAACAGTTCTCTACAGGGTCCATGGAGTCTACAGTGACGGATCACAGTTTCAGATTAATACTAACACTATCTAGGATCCATTGCAACTGGAGGGTCTGGAGTGTTGCTACTCAATAATCCATAGTGCAGGTGATTCTCCCTGGGAGTGGACTCCGAAGTAACATCAAAACCTTTTGGCATGAAAAAGATGTCAAGGCATATGGGTTTGCCGTGGGCGAGTGGTGATTGTGGGGGCAGGAATATGATCTTACCTGATCAACCTGCATAGCGAAGTGATCTCGAGGGGCCAAATTTTGTTCTCATGCTGCTCTTCCCTGTGGACCGATATATCAGGTTCTACCTGAACGACATCTCTGCAAGGTCTGCCCTCACTGGGAGCCGGTGTGAGGGTGATCAAGGTTAGATTTAAAATTGCTTCCAAGTTGCCATGCACACACAGAAATTAGGGCATGGGAAAAATCTGAATTCTACAAACAAGTGCCTGAGATCATGGGAGAACGGAGTGCTTTGCAGGTTCTAATACTCACATTTATCGCCAATGCTCTGCATATCAGCACAGTTTGGCACTTGCAAAGGATCAAGCCATTAGCAGGGCAGACATGAAATACTGCAATTTAATTCAGCTATCATAAATCAAGGTACATTAGAACAAAGTATATTGTCTGAAACTAAAAAGGAGCTGTGGTCTTCCAGCTAGCAAAGGATAGAAGACCAAATAGTAAATGAAAAGTCTCAGTAGCATACTCAGCCTGGAATCTGTTTGCTATGAGATTGTCATGGGCCTGTCTTCCCTTGCAATGGCCTCTGCATGTTACTCTGAGACATCCTGCCCTTGCCAGCATCATCCCCTTCAATATCTTTACCGTTCTCCATGTCTCCCTTAGCCAAGACATCTGCTTTTGTAGCACAGAGTTGTGCAGGGCATAGCAGACAACAATGATCTGGGACACTCTCTGTGGGGAGTATTGGAGTGCCCAGCCTGAGCAGTTCAAACATCTGAATCTTATCTTTAGGAGGCCTATCAGCTGCTCAATTGTGGACATTGTGGAAGCATGTCTGGCATTGTAGCTCTCCTTGGCACCACTCTGAACTTCGAACTGGCATCATCAGCCAGTTCTTCTGGGTCTTCCCTTGTCCCCAAGGAGCCAGCCCTGCAATCGCAAAGGTCCAAAAACCAGTGATGCCTGGTCAGAATGTAGCCATCCTGAGCCCTCCTTGGGAACCGAGCACAAACATACAGGATTTGTCTTCTGTGATTGTATGTTAGCGGCACATTCAAATAGGAAACTGCACGTTTGATGAATGTGACTAGCTGCTGCCAAGGAGCTCTCAAAGGCACATGTGGGTAGTCAATAGTCCCTTGCGCATGCGGGAAACTGGATGTTGCTGCAAAACTGTTTTTGCCAGCTGGGATACAGGTGGAATTGGCGCTCTCCTGAATAGGGCATCTTTCACCTTCCAGATGCACTTATGTGATGCTGACTGAGAAATGTAAAGGACCCCAGTGGAAGGAGTCACTGGTAAAGAAGTTTAAGGCAAAGGTGACCTTTAATGCCACCAACATGGATGGGGTTGCCTCCAAATTATTGTGGTTGCAAGTTCTCATGGAGAAGCTGGCAGATGTATGCAACCATATCCCAGGAGATTCTAAGGTGCCTCCAACATTCCTTTTCACTCCTGTGTGGAAAGCTGCACCGTCGATGATATACCTGTGGTCAGGTCAATGATTGCAATAATACTTGTTTCTGGTCACCAGCATCCTGACCTTCTTGAGGTCCTACAGCCTCTTGCTTCTCAGGATGTTGCTGTTCTTGGCCCTGTGCCGGCCTGTGTCTCCTCATCTGGATGAGAGCCAGTAGAAAGGCAGGGTTGTCTGGAGCCTGCATCATCTCGGCCTCAGTTGATCTGAACCAATTGTAGTAATCAGTCAACTGAGCATATTCTATTCAGGCTTGCCTCCATCCCAGAACCACCAGCCAGCGCCACCCCACCCCTACCAGGCGAAGGACATCCTGGTGGATCAGAGATGAGTGTTCCTCCCATTTATACCTGACTGCACATGGAGACATTGCTCTTTGACCAAGGTGATGACAGCTATGTGCGTGAACCCACTCTGAGGCACTATTCAGGCTATTCAAGTTCTGGCACCAACCAGAGAGCAGGCTATACTAGGACTGGTATTGTGCAATGGGATAGGATTAATTAATGATCTTATAGTGAAGGCACCCCAGGTAGCAGTGATAATTATATGATTGAATTTTACATTCAGTTTGAGGGAGAGAAGAGTGGGTCTAAGACAATTATTTTAAACTTAAGAAAGGGCAATTATGAGGGCATGAAGAGGGCTGGCTAAAGTGAACTGGCAAAACAGAGATATAATGGCCGACATGTACAAGTTTCAATGAGATCTCCCCCTCATTCTTCTAAACACCAGTGAATACAGGTCTAGTTGGCCCAATCTCCTCATATGACAATCCTGCCATCTCAGGAACCAATCTGGTGAACCTTCGCTGCACTCCCTCTATGGCAAGTATACCCTTTCTTTGTAAGGAAACCAAAACTGCACATAATACTCCAGGCGTGCCTCCAAGGCCCTGTATAGCTGCAGTAAGACATTCTTGCTCCTGTACTCAAGTCCTCTCCCAACGAAGGCTTACATATCATTTGCCTTCTTAACTGCTTGCTGCACCTACATGTTTGTTTTTGCTTTCAGTGATTGGCGTTAAGGGGATATTTCAGAATACACAGAATTGATGCATTCCAATGAGAAAGAAAAATTCCAAGGGGAGGATCCGTCAAGCATGATTAACTAAAGAAGTTAAAGATAATATCAAACTTAAAGGAAAAGCACAACTATGGGTGGCAGGTCAGAAGATTTGACAGAATATAAAGGATTAGAAAGAATGACTAAACGATTAATAAGGAGTGAAAAATAGAGGATGAGAGAAAGCTAGCTAGAAATATAAAGACAGATAGTAAGAGCTTCTATAGGTATTTAAAAGAGAAAAGAATTAACAAAGAGAGCATTGGTCCTATAGAAAGTTGAGTCTGGGAATTAATAATGGAAAATAAGGAGATGGCACATGAATATGTATTTTGCATCAGTCTTCACAATAGAGGATACAAACAACATCCCAGAAATAGCTATAAATCAGGAAATGGAATAGAGGGAGGAACTCAAGAAAATTACAATCACCAGGGAAGTGCTCCTGAGCAAATAGTTGGAGCTGTAGGCTGACAAGTCCCTGGGTCCTAATAGACTTCATCCTAGGGTCTGAAAAGAAATGGCTAGTGAGATAGTTGATGCATTGGTTTTAATTTTCCAAAATTCCTTAGATTCGGGGAAGGTTCCAATTGATTGGAAAATATCGAATGTAACTCCCTTTTTCAAAAAAGGATGCAGAAAGCAGGAAACCACAGGCCAGTTAGCTTAATATATCATAGGGAAATGTTAGAAGCTATTATTAAAGACGTTATAGAAGGCACTTCGAAAAATTAAGGTAATCAGGCAGAGTCAACATGGTTTTGTGAAAGGGAAATCATGTTTAACCAATTTATTGGATTTCTTTGAAGAAGTAACATGTGCTGTGAATAAAGGGAAACCAATGGATTTACCGTACTTAGATTTCCAGAAGAGTAGGCATAGGTCACTTAGAAAATATCAACGGGATTAGACAAAGTCAGCATGGATTTATGAAAGGGAAATCATGTTTGACAAACCTACTGGAATTTTTTGAGGACGTAACTAGCAGAATAGATAAGTGAATGTGATGTATTTGGATTTTCAGAAAGCTTTTGATAAAGTCCCACATAAGAGGTTAGTGTGCAATATTAAACACATGGGATTAGGGGTAATATATTGGCATGGATTGAGAATTGGTTAGCAGGCAGGAAACAAAGAATGGCAGCCAATGACTAGTGGGGTACCGCAGGGCTTGGGCCCCAGCTATTCACAATATATATCAATAATTTGGATGAGGGAACGAAATGTAATATTTCCAAATTTGCTAATGACACAAAACTAGGTGGGAATGTGAGTGGTGAGGAGGATGTTAAGAGGCTTCAAGGCAATTTAAACAAGTTGATTGAATGGGCAAATACATGGCAGATGCATATGAAGTGTGAAGTTATCCACTTTGGTAGAAAAAACAGAATGGCAGAATATTATTGAAATGGTGATAGATTGGGAAATGTTGATGTACAAGGGGACTTGGGTGTCCTTGTACACCAATCACTGAAAGCAAGCATGCAGGTGCAGCAAGCAGTTAAGAAGGCAAATGGTATGTTGGACTTCATTGGGAGAGTACAGGAGCAAGGATGTCTTGCTGCAGCAATACAGGCCCTTGGTGAGACCACACCTGGAGTAATGTGTGCAGTTTTGGTTTCCTTACCCAAGAAAGGATATACTTGTCATAGAGGGAATGCAGCAAAGGTTCACCAGACTGCTTCCTGGTATGGCAGGATTGTCATGTGAGAAGATTGGGCTGGCTAGACCTGTATTCACTGGAGTTTGGAAGATAGAGAGGCGATCTAATTGAAATGTATAAAATTCTGACAGGGATGGACAGACTGGATGCAGGCATGATGCTTCCTCTGGTTGGGGATGTCTGAAACAAGGCGTTACAGTGTCAGGATACAGGGTAGGCCATTTAGGACTGAGATGAGGAGAAACGTCTTCACTCAGCGGCTGGTGAACCTGTGGAATTCTCTACTGTGGAGGGCAAGTTACTGAATATTTTTCAGAAGGAAATAGATAGATTTCTCGTATCTAAAGGAATCAACGGGTATGGGGAGAGAGTGGGAACATGGCATTGAGAAAGAGGATCAGCCTGATCATATTGAATGGCGGAGCAGGCTTGAAGGGTCGAATGACCTACTCATCTTCTATTTTTCTATGTTTCTAAATGGTTCATTTTCTGCTTGACAATATGTAACGAGTGGTGTGCCACAAGTATCAGTGCTGAGGCCTTGACCTTTTACAATTTGTATAAATGAATTCGATGAAGGGATTGAAGGTATGCTTGCTAAATTTGCTGACAACACAAAGATAGGTAGGAAGGCAAATTATGGAGAGGGTGTAAGGAGGCTAAAAAGTGACATAGATAGGTTAAGCGAGTGGTCAAAGTTCTGACAAATGGAGTATAATGTGGGAAAATGTCCATTTTGGCAGGAATAATAAAAAAGCATGTTATCTAAATGGTGCAGAGGAATCTGGGTATCCTAGTGCAGGAATTACAAAAGGTTAGTATGTAGATGCAGTAAGTAATTAGGAAAGCTAATAGAATATTGAGTATTGCTGAACAAAAGACATATCTAAGTTAGAAGATATATGAATTTCAGCACCAGTGTGATGCCAGGTATGTAGGCCATACATTCCAATGACTGGAGGATCATATTAAACAGGATGTTCTCAATGGGCAGGGTACAGATCGTACCCAATCAGCCCGTGCTTGCAAAATTAAAACACAGTGAACATTAGGTATGATTCTGCGATTGGACAACATTTGCTAAATAATCGTCAATGTGCTAAGAATTACGCTGATAACCAATTTAAAATTGTCTGGAAGCTACATATATTAATACACTGGGCTCTGTTCTTTGCAGACAGAAAGAACGTACATACATTGCATTTGTTTCAGCTAAAGAAAGTAAGTGACAGCAATTCGCTGACTCATTCCTCAGGGTGAAACCTTGACCAATCAGGGTCAAGCTGCCTGGTTTAAATTTCAAACAATGTTTGACAGTTAACTGTCATTCACCATTACTAGTGCATTCTCCATGGCAACCCCACTTGCCAGCCAATCAGTACTCGCTTCACATACAGTATTATTGTTGTTTTCCCCTTATTTTGGTATTCTTGAGCGTCCTGATGAGTGCAAGATGAAAAGCTTAGACATGTCTCTTTTTCATCAACACCCACATTCTGTACCACCAAACAACTAATAGAATGTTATTGTTTATTGCAAGGGGAACTGAATACAAAAGTAGGGAAGTTGTGCTTCGGTTATATAGGGCGAGCCACACCTGAAACACTGTGTACAGTATTGGTCTCCTTATTTAAGGAAGGATGTAAATGCTTAGAAGCAGTTCAAAGAAGGCTGACGAGACTAATAGCTGGAATGGGAGGGCTGTCTTCTGAAGAAAGGTTGGACAGGCTAGGCTTGTATTCACTGGAGTTAAGAAAAGTAAGGCGACTTGATTGAAACATATAAGATCTTGAAAGAAGTGGCGAGTGAGATAATTGATGCACTGGTTTTAATTTTCCAAAATTCCCTCGATATGGGGTAGGTTCCATTAGGTTGGAAAATAGCAAATATAACCCCTTTATTCAAAAAGGGAGGGAGATAGAAAGCAAGAAATTATTGACCAGTTAGCCCAACATCTAACATAGGGAGAATGTTAGAAGCTAATATTAAAGAAGCTATAGCAGGGCACTTAAAAAAATTCAAGGCAATCAGGCTGAGTCAACAGGGTTTGTAAAAGGGAAATCATATTTAACCAATTTATTGGACTTCTTTGGGAGTCATGTGTGCTGTGAATGAAAGGGAACTGGTGGATGTACTGCACTTAGATTTCCAGAAGGCATTTGATGAAGTGCCACTTCAAAGATTATTGCAGAAAATAAAAGTTCATGGTATAGGTGGTAACATATTGGCATGGATAGAAGATTGGCTAGCTAACAGAAAGCAGAGAATTGGCAGGATGTAATGAGTAGTGTGTCACAGGGATCTCTTAAGATCCTGAGGGATCTTGACAGGGTGATGTGGAGGGGATGTTTCCTCCCATGGAAGATTCTAGAACTAGGGGTCACTGTTTAAAATTAAGGGATCGCTCATTTAAGATAGAAATGAGGAGAAATTTTTTCTCTCAGATGGTAATGAGTCTTTGCAACTCTGTTCCTGAAAAGGCGGTGGAAGCTGAGTCCTTGAATATTTTTATTGCAGAGCTGGATAGATTCTTGATTAACAAGGAGGCGAAAGGTTATTGAGTTTAGGCAAGAATATAGGATTGAGGTTACATTCAGATCAGCCATGACCTTATTTTAATGACGTATGCCTGTTCCTAATTCGTATGTCCGTATCCTGAGGAGTCTTGACAGGGTGAATGTGGAAAGGATGGTTCCTCTTCTGGGAGAATTTAGAACTAGGGTCAATGTTTAAAAATAAGGGGTCACTCATTTAAGACAGAGATGAGGAGAATTTTTTTCTCTGATAGTCGAGAGTCTTTGGAACTCCCTCAAAAGGCTATGGAAGCAGAGTTTGAATATTTTCAAGACAGAGGCAGATAGATTCTTGATAAACAAGCGGTCAAAGACAGGAATGTGGAGTTGAGGTTACAATCAGATCAGCCATGAACTTATTGAATGGCAGAGCAGGCTTGAGGGACTAAGTAGCCTACACGTGCTCCTAATTTATATGTTCTTATGTACAAATTGCCTCCATGACACTCAAGATTCTTTCGAGAGGCCATTGCCTCGGTAGCAGAGAAAAACTGAGACATGAGCCCTTGAGAGCCATGACCATTTGCCCAGGAGGACTGAGGTTTGGAGTTGAGATTTTGCTGCCGTCCACCAGCCATGCCCCTTGCAGGCATTCACCTCCCTCCCTTCATCCCTGCCTCTGACAGCATTAGATGGCAAATCGCACATAATGAATGGCAGCTCCAGACCTCGCTGGGATCTTGATGTTATGAGACCAATGAGTCAGGAGCAAACCTGCTGCTATGTGGACTTCACCATGGAGCGGAGAATATAGCTGAGCATGGTTGTCATCCAGTTGCCTTATGATTTTTAGGGTGTCCCTTTAGTCGGCTAATTGTGCTGACTTTGAACTACACCTACCCGAAAAGACCCTCCTCCCACTTCAAGGCATCACAGTTTCAGAGCGACAGTGTTGCATGATTGAGAATCCGAAAATGGTGCGCATGATATTCAAGACTCTGTCCACCACCTTCTACCTTTCCCATCACCCAAGAGACTCCTATCACAGTTGGTCCACTAAATGTAACCTTTCCTCTTCACTCTGCCACCCTTGAACCTCCCCCAGGTAACCTCCACAGACCTTCTTTCCCTTCTGAGCCTTCTCCCGTTACCATATCCCAGCCCATCCTGTCCCCTCCCTGTACTCCGAGCCACCTATTTCATCCATTTCTGGGATCACATGCATGAAACCTTCAGCTGAATCTGCCACCCTACCGCATCCCACTCCCCCCTCTCACTGTGACTCCACTGCCTAGTGCCTTCAGTTCAACGCTCAGGACCCCACTATACACAGCATCAACCGCACCCTCTAGGACCATCTCACAACTATCATCCCCGCCCAGAAACACCCTCCCGCACACAACCACAGGACCCAGATCCAACAATCAAGGTCTTACCCTCCGGCCCATGATGCTGCACTCTCACATTCCCTCGCTACCTCCCTACCTTCCCAAGATAGCTTGCCTTCCTTCCCTGGACAGCTTCCCCACACTTCTCCCCTTAGCGTACCTCCCGTATCCAACCTCTGCTCCACCTTTCCGCTCTACACCATTCCACCCTTCCTCTCATGTCCAGCCTCCACTCCACCCTTTACCTCTTTGCTTGCTTTACGTGTTCAGCCTTTTTTGGAAAAATATACTTCATAAAATATCTGAAAGAACATTACAAAACATTTCTAAATGGCCATCGTAAGAAGTGCTGTCATATTCAACTTTTCCATATGGATCACGAGGTGCTTCAATACAATGAATATTACAGTCATTTCAATATGGTCATTACAGACAGACAACTCTAATACCATTGCACTATCGACATACATCATGTTGCACTCTGAGGTGCTTCAATATAATTATGATACGTTTAGTATTCAATGCATACATTCATTGAGAGTCATACAGCCCAAGGGGTCTGTACAATTCCCAGCCCCTAGGTGCACTATGGCAGAAAAGTCTTAGACAGCGCCTTTTCCTCATTGTGCCTTTGCAGTGGCTGCCCCAAGCTTTAGTGCATCCCTCAGCACGTAGTTCTGGACCTTGGAATGTGCCAGTGTGCAACACTCGGTCGGGGACAACTCTTTGCACTGGAAGACCAAAAAGTTTCGGGTAGACCAAAGAGCGTCTTTCACCAAGTTGATGATCCTCCAGCTGCAGTTGATGTTTGCCTTGGTGTGCGTCCCTGGGAACAGCCCAGAGAGTTGTGTCACAGAACTGCTCAGGATGAACCGCGACAAAAACCATTACATCTCTCTCCAGACCTTCTTTGCAAAGGTATATTTCACAAGGAGGTGAACAACGGTCTCTTCCCCACCAGAACCACCTCAAGGGCAACGTGCTGAGGGGGTGACATTCCTGACATGTAGGAAGGATCTGACGGGGAAGGCCTTTCTCACCACCAGCCAAGCTACATCTTGGTGCTTGTTGGAAAGTTCTGGCGATGAGAGGCATTCTGCCAAATGACTTCGGCAGTCTGCTCGGGGAACCATCTGACAGGATCCACCGTCTCCTTTTCCCTTAGGGCCTCTACGTATCTATCACTGCTTGATGGACTTGTGGTCAAAGGTGTTTCTCTGCATAACTTTTTCCACGAGGGACAGGTGGTACGGCATGGTCCAACTACTTGGAGCGTTCCACAGCAGCATGGCCAGACCCATTCTTTGCAACACCAGGGACAGGCAGAACCTTAGCATCATAGTGACACTTGCTGTTTGCATACAGAGGGCCTATACACAGCTTGATGCAGCCGCACACAAAGGTGGCCATCAGGATGAGGGCGATGTTGGGCATGTTTTTTCCCCCTTTTCTAGAAGCTTGTGCAGCGCGTCCCTGCGAACTTGATCCATTTCCGACCTCCAGATAAAGTGAAAGATGGTTCGGGTGATCACCACCGTGCAGGAGTGAGGAATGGGCCAGACCTGCGCCACGTACAGCAACAATGAGAGTGCCTCACACCTGATGACCAAGTTCTTATCCACAATGGAGAGGGAACATCGCTCCCACATGCCCAGTTTTCTTTCCACCATAGCCACTCGCTCCTTTCAGTTTCTAAAGCATGCCGCGGTCCTTCCGAACCGTATTCCCAGCACCTTCAGGCCGCCTGACCTGACGGTGAAGGGGACAAAGGATTGGTCAGCCCAGTTCCCAAAGAACATGGCCTCGCTCTTGCCACGATTTACCCTGGCTCCTGAGGCAAGTTTGAACTGTTCGCAGATGTTGATCAGTCTGTGCACTGACAGCGGATCCAAGCAGAAGACGATATCGCCCATGTACAGGGAGGCTTTGACCTGAGTGCCACCACTGCCTGGGATTGTCACTCCTCTTATGCCCGGATCCTTCCTGATACTCAGCAAAGGGTTCTATGCAACATACAAACAGGACAGAGGAGAGAGGGCAGCTCTGCCTGACTCCAGATTTAATTGGAAAGCTTTCTGATTCCCACCCATTGATTGAAACTGCGCTACTGATGTTAGTGTAGAGCAGTTGGACCCGGTTGCAGATAACATCCCTAAACCCCATTTTGGAGAGCACGTCCACCATGTAGGTGTGCAATTTTCTGTGAAAGACCTTCTCTTGATCCAGGCTGTTGAGGCAGGTGTCCACACCCCTGTCCCGTACACAGGCAATTGTATCCCTGAGTAGCGCGAGGCTGTCAGAGATCTTCCTGCCGGGTACAGCGCAGGTCTGGTCAGGGTGGATCAGCAACTCCAGAGCGGACTTGACCCGATTGGTGATGACCTTGGGCAGAATCTTATAGTCCACATTCAACAGTGAAATGGGTCGCCAATTTCTAATTTCCTCCCTTTCCCCCTTCCGCTTATAGATGGGGGTGATGATGCCTTTCCTCATGGATTCTGACATGCTGCCGGCCAGAAGCATACTCTCGTACACTTCTAGCAGGTCTGGGTCGATCCAGTCCCACAGAGCCGAATACAGCTCAGCCGGTAAGCTATCGCTTCCGGGAGTTTTACTCTTCTCGAAGGACTCAAGGGTCTTTGTCAGTTTGTCAGAAGTTAGTGGTTTGTCCAGACTCTCCCATGTACTGTTGTCTAAGACCTCCGTGATAGAGGACAGGAAGGACTGGGAGGCCGCACTGTCTGTGGGCTTCACGTCACACAATCCGGCAAAAAAGGATTTGCTGATCCTCAAAATGTCTGACTGCGATGACTTTACTGAGTTGTCTTCTTCCTTCAGGCTGCTGTGTACCTCTCTCTGTGTAACTTTTGGAAGAAGGAACGTGAGCACGTCTCATCCTGCTGCACTGAGCAGACTCTGTACCGGAAGATGATCTTGGAGGCCTCCGAGGCAAAGAGCGAGGTTTGCTGGCTCTTCACCTCTTGGAGTTCCTCCTTGACATCGACCCAATATCGGCTGCAGCCGAAGCAGGTTCTGCATGTTTTTCTGGAGTCGGGACATTTCCCTCTTTCACCATGACCAAAGCAACATCTTCTTCCTTGGGAAAGACAGATACAAAGTATTAATTTAATACCTCAGCTATGCCCCCACCTCCATGTGTAAATTCCCTTCTTGGTCCACAGTCAACCCCATTCCTCCTCTTACCACCCTGTTGTTATTTTTATGCCTATTGTAGACTTCTGGATTCCCTTTTATGTTAGTTGCCAGTTTCTTCAAGCTGCACAAGGACAATTGAACTGCCTTAAATGAAGTCAGTGACCTGTAAAGATGTAGCAAGTTCTGAGATTTTGGTCATTGTAGGCTGCTTGATAAATGCCCATTGATCCATCAGTTTTTCTGAGTGTGTGTGTGTGTGTGTGTGAGTCTGACATTCACTTTTCTTGCTATTCTAGGTGATGGAGAATGCAAGTTCAGAGGTAGCTCCTGGGGTCGGGGGAGGCTGGCTGGTAAACATTGAGCAGGCAAACCTGTCCCAGGGATGGGAGAATGGTCATTTAGTGCCCTCAGTCTTTGGTGAATCTTGTATATATGAGACTGTTGCTGGTATCCCTGGCACGTCACTGCATGGTCCTGGCATCCAGTACATGCACATGTATTGGATGCACATTCATGTCCTCTTACTGAGGCTCATCAAGTGCATCCTCATCTGAGGAAGAATGTTGCTCCTACCTGTCATCCTGATGCAAGGGTTTGCTGTGTTGCATGGCCACTTTGCACTGAGCACAATATATCACAAGAATCCACGAAGTCCTTTGTGTTGCATACTGTAGGGCTCCTTTGGACCTGTCAAAACAGCAGGAGGGCATTTTTAACATGCTGATGGTCTATTTGATAAAACAAAAACAGAATTACCTGGAAAAACTCAGCAGGTCTGGCAGCATCACCGGAGAAGAAAAGAGTTGACGTTTCGAGTCCTCATGACCCTTCGACAGAACTAGGTGAATCCCAGGGAGGGTTGAAATATAAACTGGTTTAAGGTTGTGGTGGGGGGGGGTTTGGGTGGGGGGAGAGAAGTGGAGGGGGGTGGTGTGGTTGTAGGCAAAAGTAGTGATAGAAGCAGATCATCAAAAGATGTCACAGACGGCAGAACAAAAGAACACATCGGTGTCGAAGTTGGTGATATTATCTAAACGAATGTGCTAATTAAGAATGGATGGTAGGGCACTCAAGGTGTAGCTCTAGTGGGGGTGGGGGGAGCATAAAAGATTTAAAAATATTTAAAAATAATGGAAATAGGAGGGAAAAAGAAAAATCTATATAATTTATTGGAAAAAAACAAAAGGAAGGGGGAAGAAATAAAAGGGGGGTGGGGATGGAGGAGGGAGGTCAGTTTACGTTTGGTCTCTCCAATCAAACTGGGCGACCGCTTTGCAGAACACCTGCGTTCTGTCCGCAAGAATGACCCAAACCTCCCTGTCGCTTGCCATTTCAACACTCCACCCTGCTCTCTTGCCCACATGTCTGTCCTTGGCTTGCTGCATTGTTCCAGTGAAGCCCAACGCAAACTGGAGGAACAACACCTCATCTTCCGACTAGGCACTTTACAGCCTTCCGGACTGAATATTGAATTCAACAACTTTAGGTCTTGACCTCCCTCCTCCATCCCCACCCCCCTTTTGTTTCTTCCCCCTTCCTTTTGTTTTTTTTCCAATAAATTATATAGATTTTTCTTTTTCCCTTCTATTTCCATTATTTTAAAATATTTTTAAATCTTTTATGCTCCCCCCACCCCCACTAGAGCTATACCTTGAGTGCCCTACCATCCATTCTTAATTAGCACATTCGTTTAGATAATATCACCAACTTCGACACCTGTGTGTTCTTTTGTTCTGCCGTCTGTGACATCTTTTGATGATCTGCTTCTATCACTGCTTTTGCCTACAACCACACCACCCCCCTCCACTTCTCTACCCCCACCCAACCCCACCACCCCCCCACCACCACCTTAAACCAGTTTATTTTTCAACCCTCCCTGGGATTCACCTAGTTCTGTCGAAGGGTCATGAGGACTCGAAACGTCAACTCTTTTCTTCACCGCCGATGCTGCCAGACCTGCTGAGTTTTTCCAGGTAATTCTGTTTTTGTTTTGTATTTCCAGCATCCGCAGTTGTTTGTTTTTGTTTTGGTGTATTTGATGATGGCTCTGGTGGAGGTTTCATTGTAGCGCTCTTCTACTGAACTGCAGGATGCTTCTCTGTTGCCGTTAACTAGAACTGGAAGGGATAGCCCTTGTCACCCAGGACACAACTGTCAATTTGGGCAGGGCCTCAAAAATCTCAGGAAGCTGCGAGTTCTACAAAATGCAAGAGGCATAAGAACTCCCTGAAAAACGAGCACAAATCTATATGATTCTTTGCCATGCTTGCTTCGACACATGGTTCTATCCAACACTACACTGATTCTAGATGCGGGTCATGTGTTACATCACTGTGTGGGTGGTACTTTAGTCAGTCCCACATTAACCCTTTATGTGCCAGACCCTTTTAATACACCTCTCCCCATGTCTTTATCATATTTATAAGTTATCCCTGTTTAGCCCATGTATTTACATCATCATCGTAATCACAGCCTTTAAAAACTCTGTACTGCTCATTAATGAAGGACTTGGAAGTATATCATCATTCCTTCACTATCATTGGGTCAAAATCCTGGAACTCCCTCCCTAAAGCACTCTGGGTATACCTACCCCATATGGACTGCAGCAGTTCGAGAAGGTGGCTCACCACTATTTTCTCAAGGGCAATTAGGGATCAGCAAAACATATGGATCTAGTCAGCAATGCCCACATCCCATAAAAGAATAGAAAAAAATTACCCCCGGCACTGTATGGAAACGAGCGATGACCGCGAAGCCTATTGCCCTGGCCTCTTGGCTGTCATCATCTGTCTTGAATCTCATGATCACATTGGCATGATGGAAGAGTGCTTTGGTCACCTCTTTTATGTGTGGCAGCCTTTAAAGTGCCTGACATAGAAACTAGAAGCAGGAGTAGGCCATTCAGCCCTTCGAGCCTGCTCCGCCATTCATTATGATCATGGCTGATCATCCAACTCAATAGCCTGCTCCCGCTTTCTCCCCTTACCCTTTTGCCCCAAGAGCTATATCTAACTCCTTGAATACATACAATGTTTTGGTCTCAACTACTTTCTGGGGTAACGAATTCCACAAGCTCATCACTCTCTGGGTGAAGAAATTTCTCTTCATCTCAGTCCTAAATGTCTACCCCAAATCCTCAGACTGTGACCCCTGGTTCTGTACTCCCCCACTCGTGACATGTCACCCATGGAGACTTGGAAGAAGCTGGTGGTGAATAAATTGAGCATTGTAGTCACTTTGACGACCCCTGGCATGAGGTTGCTGCCAAATCCATGTGGTTGCAGATTTTGCTGCAGGATCAGGTAGTTTTCAGTGGCTGCTTCCCGGGACATCCTCAGGCATCTCTGGCATCGCCTCTGGGACGTCTGGAGGTAGTTTATCTGCATCCGCTGCACTAAGAACCATTTTCTCCTATACCTTCCCTGGCTGGGTGTCTCCTGACCACCACCCTCCTTTGGTGCTGTTATCTGCTGGCCTTGTGGCCTCAGTTGTTGACAGCCAAGAGCCCTCTTTTGTCACAGTGTCTTCCCCTGGTCCCGAAGTTAAAGGAAGATTGGCTGTTTGCGACCTAGAGGTATTCTTCCAAGTGAACTGTGTGAAAAAGCAAGTCAGGAATATGAGAACCTATCTCCATGGGTTTCATCCATGCAGTTGCTGAGCAGTGGGATTTTCTACTCTTCCCACAGTCCACACCAAAACTCCACCCACCCCACACTGGGCTTCTCCCAGTTGCATCTGCACTCCTGGCAGCTGCAAGTGAGTTTTGAAAATGGCCAGGTATAGTGCATGATTGATCCTCACTTTGCAACCAATGACCCTCCATCCTCCCCTTATCACCTTCCACTTTGTCCCGATCACCCTTGGCCCTCCCAATATCTCTATGTGTCTTCCTTTCGTAAAGCTTGAACCTTCCTCATCACCCTGGACCATGATTTTGTGTAAGTGGGCATGCGATCTCTCCCCACTAAGCCTACTGCCACCCCTGTTGAAATTATTCCTCTGATCCTAGACCCTCTCTGCATCCTTTTTAGAGTTTCTGTTGGACCCCATGACCTTTGAATATCCTAATCTCGGAATGGATATGCCCCCTTCCAATTGAACTCCCTCCTGTTCCCTCTGCCAGCCAGCACCTTGAGTTTGACCCACAGGACCCAAATGTGGATGGTACTGACCCTGATCTTTTGGTCTATCATTTTGATCACCTACACTGCCTGTACCCGTCACCCCCGATACACCTGGCCCTTCCCACTGTATACTTCCAAGCCCTGGCCCCACCCTCTGTCCTCCCTTGGAGCCCTCTTCTAATCCTCCATGTCCATCCCAAATGCCCACTCCCTCCCTCTGACTTGCCCTTGCTGGTCCCAAATCTCCATGCAAGCTACCATTCTCTTGCTACCCTCCCTAGAGCCACAGAGCTCAACAAAAACAATTGCTCGCCTCAGACACAACTGCACAAAGTCTACTGATGCACTCTATTTTTTAACAAATGTAAGCTGGGTGCCACGAGGTTCCCTGCTGATTTAACCGTGAATCATAGAATCATAGAAAGTTTATGGCACAGAAAGAGGCCACTTGGCTCATCGTGTCTGCAAGGGTAGAAAGCACTAGGGCTATCTGTAACTTGCTTGTCCTGCTTTCTACCCTTAATTAGCACATTCCTTGGATAATATCACCACCTTCAACACCTCTTTGTCCTTTTGTCTATGACATCTTTTGGCTATCTCCATCTATCACTGGCCCTCTGTCCAGCTCTACCTGTCCCATTCCACCCCCTTAAACCAGCTTATATTTCACCTCTTTTCTATTTTTACTTAGTTCTGTTGAAGAGTCATACAGACTCGAAACGTTAACTGTGTTCCTCTCCGCAATGCTGCCATTCCTGCTGAGTTTCTCCAGGTATTTTTATTTTTGTCTTACATATGAAAACAGACTGTTTAAAACAGTTGAATCGAAGCCAGTGATTTGATATGGCATCATTATAAAAATATGAAGTGCCAATGCCTTGATAGTTCACTGTGGCCCATTTCTTAAATTCATAGTGGCACCAATTTAAATGTATTTCCTGCTTTTAGCTGCTAGTTGTTCCTAAACTGGATGTCACATTAGCTAAGACACGCTGAGGGGAATTGGCAAATACTTCTTTAATAATGTTAAGATTATAAATTTGATTGCTCTTTTGATCCAAATCATCTCCACAGTATAAAAAGGAAGCCTTAATTATTGGGTCAACAGTCAACTTTAGTGATTCATATTCTTAAGAATGGCAATAGAGATTTGTAATTCTAATTTAGGCAATCCAAGACTGCCATCCCTTGCCTTAGAATATAAAATGTCATCTGCAATATCCTTAGGGAGATGAAGGGTATTTTTAACTGCTTTTTTAATAGTGCCATCTAGATCAATTAATGTGTTCTGGGCAGATCCTATTAAATGTAAATGATAATAAAAACAAGGAATAAAATGTTTTTAAAATGTCAAAACATTGTGATGGTTTGAGAGAGCTCAACATCAAATTATTAACCCAAGATTGTAGTTTAGTCTTCCAAGCCTCTTCTTCTTTCCCTCTTCCAGGGGTCAATCTTAGCACCAAGGTATTTTTCAAATTCTCCAGGTGTGGTGGATTTAAGATCCTTCCCTTTGATCTTCCAAGGGTCGTTCTTAGAATAGAAGGTTTTATTCTTGGATAATATATAGAGCCCGACAGTCTTTTTAATATTAATTTCGGGACCAGTCTTACTACAACATTTCTTGACAATCAATAGATTTTTCTTCATGCCGTTACATGAATCACTTAAAAAAGTGATGTCGTCAGCAAAGACCAAAGATATCACATAAAGCCTGATGGGATCACGTTCAACTTGAATACCCACACAGCTTTCCTCCAAAGAAAACAATAATGTATCCATAAATACTAAATAACACTGGAGATAGAAGATCATTCTGTTTAACACACTTCTTAATAAAAATCAAATTTGTTTTACCATTATTTTTTTCAGTTGAAGTTAAGGCCTCATTATGTAAATTATCAATTATCTTAATAAATTTATCACAAATTCCCATTCGCTTTAAACTTCTAAATAATAAATATGGCCAACCGGATCAAATGTTTTTGCCAAATCAATAAATAGCACTCCAAGGTCCCTTTTATGTATTTTAACTCCCTTATAACAATTATTTAGGATTACAATATTCTCAATGCATCCAGAAGCACCCAAAATGAACCCTTTTGTCTTTCATTTAATTCAACAACCTTGGCTAATCTATTAGCTATAATTTTAATAAATAATCTCATAATAATAGAGGCAATCATTAAAGGCCACCAATTATCAATACTTTCCCGATCCTTAGAGTCATCTGTTTTTGGAACTAATATAGTCCTATAAGTCTTAATAGAATTTGGGATAGTACCAGTTGACATCTAAATTGTAAACATATTAGGTAATAAATTGGGATTTTTAGTAGTCAAACACTTTAAATCCTTAATCTTAATTTTATCAGGACCGAGAGCTGTCTCTATTTTAAACTGATCTATAACATGCTTAACCTCCCTTTCCCATATCGGATTAAATCATTCTGAATTATTGGCAGTTTTAATACAATTAGAAAGTTTACCTGGAGCGAAATTATTACTCACATAACTTCTGTGTAAAATACTCTTCCAAGTCAGGATAAATGGCTCTTTTTCTGGCTGGCAAGCTGTAAATATTGGGGTGCCAGAGAGTTTGGTCCTTGGGCCCCAACTATTTACAATCTATATTAATGACTTGGATTCAGGGATAGAAGGTACTATAGTTAAATTTGCAGATGACACCAAAATAGGTGGGAAGGTAAGTTGCAATGAAGAAATAATAAATTTACAAATGGATATGGACAGGTTAGGTGAATGGGCCAAAATTTGGCAGATGGAGTTTAACGTGGATAAGTGTGAGGTTATCTATTTTGGTCGGAAGAATAAAAAGGCGACTTACTATTTAAATGGAGAGAAACTTCAGAATGCTTCAATGCAGAGGGATCTGATTGTCCTCATGCGTGAATCGCTGAAAGCTAGTATGCAGGTACAGCAGGCAATAAAGAAGGCAAATGGAATTTTGGCATTTATTGCTAAAGGAATAGAATATAAAAATAGGGAAGTGTTGTTGCAACGGTACAAGGCATTGGTGAGATCTCACCTGGAGTACTGTGCACAGTTTTGGTCCCCTTACTTGAGGAAGGATGTAGTTGCATTGGAGGTGGCTCAGAGGAGGTTCACTAGATTGATTCCAGAGGCTTGTCTTATAAGGAGAGATTGAACAGTTTAGGCCTATACTTTCTAGAGTTTAGAAGGATTATAGGAGATCTAATTGAGGTATATAAGATGCTAAAGGGGATAGACAAAGTAGACGTGGAGCAGATGTTTCCCCTTGTGGGGCATTCTAGAATGAGGGTCCATAGTTTTAGGCTAAGGGATGGTAGATTTAAATCAGAGATGAGGAGGAATTACTTTTCTCAAAGGGTCGTGAATCTGTGGAATTCACTACCTCAGAGTGCAGTGGATGCTGGGACGCTGAGTAAATTTAAGGAGGAGATAGACAGATTTTTAATTAGTAATGGGTTGAAAGGTTATGGGAAGAGGGCAGGCAATTGGAGTTGAGGCCAAAGTGAGATCAGCCATGATTGTATTGCAGGCTCGAGGGGCTGAATTGCCCACTCCTGCTCCTAGTTTTTATGTTCTTATGTAATTCTAATACATTCAATGGACATAATATTTGGCTTGATCCCCCCATAACTGTCTAGCAAGACCTTTCCTATTAATTTTCTATAAACTTTGAGTTACCGTAAATTTATGTTTCTTCCTGGCTCTACGTTTTCTAGCTTCAGTATTTTAAAATAAAGAATTTGTATTTTTATAATTATCACAATTAGTTTCAACTATTTGCTTATTCTTTGTCCTCTTCACTTTAAATTCTACATAAACTACTTTACCAAATAATGGACTAATCATACTTCTAATCTAAGTCTTTAGAGTAACTTTTATCATCATTTATCAATTCAGTTGCTAAATTTGCCATGCCTTGGCATCTATTTTATCCTATCTGTTTTGTGTTGGCAACTCATAGCTACTTCATCTCCATTAGTATTAAATTGCTCCTATTTTTAATGGGACTGGTTGTTACTTCCTCCTCTTCTGATGTGGAGGTAAAATCAACTGGCAGATCAACCTCTTTATTCATCTTCTCTTGAGCCTTAAAGGTTTCTCTAAGATTGGCCATCTCAACAGTTCGTATTTTATCCAAAATTTGTTTATTGGTTTTCAAAGAAGAACAAAGAACAAAAAAGTACAACACAGTATAGCCTTCGGCTCTCCAAACCTGCGTCGATCATATTGGCTGTCAAACTAAAACATTTTGCACTTCCAGGGTCTGTATCCCTCTATTCCCATCCTATTCATGTATTTGTCAAGCTGCCTCTTAAACACACACCTGCTTCCACCACCACCTCCTCTGGCAGCGAATTCCAGACACTCACTACCTTCTGCATAAAAAACTTGCCCCGTACATCTCTAAAGTTTTCTCCTCTCACCTTAAATCTGTGTCCCATAGTGATTATGTCTTCTGCCCTGGGAAAAAGCTTCTGACTATTTACTCTGCCCATGCCACTCATAATTTTGTAAACTTCTATCAAGTCGCCCCTCAATCTCCGACACTCTATTGAGAACAATCTGAGTTTCTCCAACCTCTCCTCATAGCTAATAACCTCCAGACCAGGCAGCATCCTGATAAACCTCCTCTGCACCCTATCCAATGCCTACATATCCTTCTGGTAATGTGGCGACCAGAAATGCATGCAATATTCCAAGTGCGGCCTAACCAAGGTTCTATACATCTGCAACATGACTTCCCAGCTTTTATACTCAATATCCAATTTCACAATCATGACATTAATGTTTTTCTGACCTCTATATTCATCCTCCAGTCAGAGAAGGAGCAAAATCTCCTCTTCAGACCAAACTGAATTTTTCTCATTTTTATATGAACTGGAAGAGATCTCCCTAGTGTAGCAATTTGTTTTTGATTTCTCAAATCAGTGTAGATGGATCTCATGTTGACTAAGAATTCTTTGAGTCTTAAAGCTTTTCTCACAAAGCCTACATTGAAAAGCTAATGCAATGGCAAAAACTCTATCATCCATAGTCCTTCCCACACATTTTGAATAGTGACTTGCTACAGGGTGATATTCTCCACTCTTTTGACATTTGTTACAGATGACAACAAGCTTAGAAATCTTATGTGAATTCCTAATAGCTTCCCAAAGCTAGCTATAGGATTTAATACCAGGTGACATACTGAACATTTAAATTGACTACAAGGATATGTTATACTAATAATATTATTGAAATCATTCTCCCTAATTTGTGAATTTACACATATAGGTTTAATGGTTATTATCTGGGATTTCACTGTCTTTAAAATTTAAATTAAAATTAAAATGCTTATTGTAAAATATTAAGTTTGTGAAATCATCTAAAAATTAACTTTCAAAGCCTGACCAGCCTCAAAAGGCACCCTTTGATGTTAGGCACTCCCATTGATAGACTTAACTGCAGTCTTCAGACCTGCCTTTGACAACATTTGGCTGTTTACTTCACTCCATTTATTGTCAAAGTTGAATCTGTAAAAGGTCTTATAAAATCTTCCTCAACAGTTTGTATAGATGAGGCTTTAGTACATGTCAAGACGTTGACAGATGCAACAGCCACACTCCGATGTGAACAATTACAACATTGAATATCTTTAGTACTTGGAGAGTCTTACTAAAACAGGGATGTCGGTAAATAGGTTATCATCCCTTCCCAAGCAGAACACACCGGATAGGACTGCCCATCACATTTCCTTTTTCTTCGCAGTAAAACTCTTCCACCTGTGAAGAGAGGTTTCAGCAAACTACCCAACTGTGTTGATTTCACCTACAGTCGCGATTAGCCATCACTTTAAGATATAGGAAACAAAAAGAAACCAGAGGCAGGAATTAACTAGACTAACTAAAATCAACCTGACATCTATAACTCAAAGTGACATTACCAGGGGCACCTGATGGAGGTACAACCCGTGATGGATAAGAAATCATAACACCCATAACTAATGCATCCCAGGGGATCTGTAGACATTCACTCTAAGGTTCCTTGCTTCTTTTACGCCTCTCAGTATACTCCTATTTATTGTGTAATCCTTTGCTTCGTTTGACCTCCTCAAATGTATCACCTGTCTGGGTTGAATTTCACTTGCACTTGACTGCTCACCTGACCAGTCCATTGATAGCTTCTGAAAATTTATAGCCATCCTCCTCGCTATCAACCACATAGCCAATTATTGTGTCATCTGCAAACATCTTGATCATTCCACCTACATTTACATCCAAATTATTAATATATAACCACAAAAAGCAGAGGACTTAGTACTGAGCCCTGCAGAACCCCAATGGAAACAGCCTTCCAGTCACAAAAACAATCATCAATTACCGTTTGTTTTGTGCTACTGAGCCAATTTTGTATCCAGTTTGCTACATTCCCTTGGATCCCATGGGCTTCTATTTTTTAACCAGTGTGCCATGTAGATCTTGCCAAAGCCTGGCTAAAATCCATGTAGACCACATCAACTGCACTGCCCACAAAAATTCTCCTTGTTACTTCCTCAAAAAATTCAATTTCGTCAGACACAACCTTCCCTCAACAAATCCATGCTGACTGCCCTTGATTAATGCGTACCTTTCTATTTGACAGTTCATCCTGTCCCTCAGAATTGATTCCAATAATTTTCCCACTACCAAGGTTAGACTGGCCTGCCTATAATTATTTGGTCTATCCCTCGCCCTTTTAAAACAACGGTACAATGTTAGCAGACCTCCAATTCTCCAGCCCCTCAGCTGTATTCAGCAAGGATTGGAAAATGATGGTCAGACTTTCTGCCAATTTCCTCCCTGGCTTCTTTTATCAGCCTAGTGTACACTTCATTTGCCCCCGGTAATTTATCCATTTTCAAGGATGCTAATCCCATTCATACTTCCTCTCACCCTATGTTTATCACATCCAATACTTCACACTCCTCTTTAACTACAATGTCTGCATTTTCCCCCTCTTTTGTGAAGACAGATGCAAAGTATTCATTAAGAACCGTACCCACATCTTCAGCCTCTGCAAGCCATCTTTGGCCTTTTACAGGCTCTACCCTTTCCTTCGTTATCTTCTTATTCTTAATGTATTGATAAAACATCTTTCGGTTCTCCTTGATTTTGTTGCCAATATTCTTCCATGCTCTCTCTTTGCTTTCCTAATTTCCTTTTTGATTTTGCCCCTCCTCTTTCTATACTCTTCTCGACTTTCTGTAGGATTGACTTCTCAGTGGCTGATATAAGCTTTCCTTTTTTGCCTTATCTTACCCTGTAAACTTCTTGACATCCAGGAGCTCTAGATTTGGCCATCCCAGCCGTATTAGGATTTAATTTCAAAATGTTTTAATATAATGAGTATTCATGACATGCAGAAGGCCCAACCTGCCACTGCCGCACCGCCGATTTAAATTTTTCATTCTGAACCCACTGGCATGATTTTGCCATTTCAGCTCCTTCCTGATTAACTCAGCCAGCCCACCATGTTTCCTGCTCTGGATCTGCATTACATTCTTCCCCATTGTATCCAGGGCCAGGATTTTTTGGTGTCTCCTTCCGGTGGATGCAGCGAGCCATTTAAATTTCCATTCAGTTTGGCGGGACCGTAATATCTTGCTGGATGGGAGGGACTTTCAAATCTTGGCCCAGGAATATTTGATACCCACTCCTGCCCTTCTTTGAGCCAGGTCACCATTATAGCTGCAATATCTGTATCTGCAACTCACCTATCTAATTTATCACACTCCACACATTCATATATATGCACAGTATCTCCCTTACTCTGAACCCACCTAATAACTTACTATTTGCTACTGTAGTTCTATCTGTCTCCCATTATTCTGTGCACCTTGGTATTCCTATGTAGTATTACCTCCTGGTTCCCACACCCCTGCCAAGTGAGTTGAAACCCTCCCACTAGCACTAGCAAAATCGGCCAATAAAGGAACTCTGTTTAGGTACAATCCATCCAGCCTGTACAGGTACCATCACCCCCAGAGCAGGTTCCAATGCTCCAGGAATATAAGCCCTTCCTCCTGCACCATCTTTCCAGCCACTAGTTTTTCTGCTTTAGCCTCCCACTCACTTGCACGTGGCACTGGGAGTAATCCAGAGATTATGACTTTTGAGGTCCTGCTTGCTAATTTCCTATCTAGTTCCCAAAATTCTGACTACAGGACACCTCCCTCTTTCTACCTTTGTGGACCACAACTGGCTGTTCACCTTCCCCGCTGCCCCCCTCCTCCTTCAGGGTGCTCTATAGCCAGTGACATCCTTGGCCCAGGCACCAGCAAAGGCAAAACACCATCCTGGATTCATGTCAGTGGCTGCAGAAATGCCCCTAACTTTCAGACCTTCTATCACTATTGCTCTTCCAGTCTTCTTTGTACCACACATGTCCCCCGCCCCTGCCCCCAACCCCTTGAGCCATGGTGCCATGGACTTGGTTCTAGTGCATTCTCCAGATGAAACATCACTTTGATAATATTGGCACAGTGACAGGAGGCTGTCTGGCAGGCCAGGCAATGCATTTAGCATTTCTGTGTGTATATCCATCAGCACTCCCCTGTATGTCATTCCATTGAAGTTCTCAATCCTCTGCAGTAATACTCAAATGAGCAATGCTTTACCTCTGGCCTGGCTGCGGGCCACTCATGGCTGATTAACTCACCATATGCTAATCTAACTCAGTACCAGCCTGCAAGATATGTGCAGCACCAATATTTGAGCCAGCGGGTATGAATGTCAGAGGTTGAGAATTCTTTCGTGCTGTCGATTTCCTCAGGCTGCTGTGGCTGTACTGCATAGTTTTCAATCAGACTGCTGCAGCCTCCCCATGTATCACATGAGAGCAGAGGCTACAAGCATCAGAATGAGACCCCTCAGTGTTATGATACAGTTATGCAGACAAGTTGGGTATACACAATTTGCACATTGCCCACCCTAATCTGCATGAACTGCGATAGTGTCATTTCCAAAACAATGGGACTATCCAGTTTCTAGCCCCATAAATTTCCACAGTGATGGGAGGTGACAACATTGTCACGGTTAGACCACTCAAAGATTTTGAGTAAAACAATTGCAAACCAAATGGAATTAACCTGTGCTTTCAACAGCGAGATACACACAAAAAATGTTCAGAATTTTCTACAAACGACAGCAACTATCAGTGGAAGCAAGTGAGACTCAGCAGGCTGGTGGCAGCTGAGCAGTTCTCTGCAGAATGATGAAGGTTGAAATGGTGGATGTTAATGAGGGGAGAAAGCAAATTAAAAGCTAAGAACATTTCAAATGATTTAGGAAATGTACTTTTAAGATTTAACATTATTATAGTGTTCAAAGGGTGACAAATTTTAAAATGGCTTTATTGAAACTGAGTGTGAATAGTAGCTGTAGTATAGGGACATGTGGAACATAACTGGTCACAAAGATTGGCTTGGAGTTCACTGCCACGTTACATTTGCACTTGTCCAACTGCTTTTAGCATGGGACTTGTTCTGAAAAGAGTTTTGATTTTTCCAACGTAGATTAGGGGAGGCAGTGTTATAGTGGTGTTGGCACTAGACTAGTACTCCAGATACCATGGGTCCAGGTTCAAATCCCACCATGGCAGATGGTGAAATTTGAATTTAATTCCAGAGTTTTATTGAGAAGTATAATTGTTATGATCTCAGCTGATATTACTACTGGACAAGCCTGATCCTAGGGTGGAAGCTGGCTTGATAGATCCTAACTTTTATTTTTTGTTCAGAAATGTGGAGAGTGGCTACTGAACAGAGTCACTGGAGTCAGCTAATGAACTTCTATCAAAAGAATAATGCATTTATTAAACAAGAAAAGATGAACTATTTTACAATACTTCACCCACAACCATACCTTTACAGATATGTACAGATTTGTAAGGATAACATAAGTTACAAAGCTATCTTTATACTCTGATGTTCGCAGTCCATGTAAATCATGTAACCAGTGGTTAGACACACCACACTCTGAAACCAAGTGACAGGTGCCAGTTTATAAAGATGCTATGGATCTCTCTTCAACTCCCCCCAGATGCTTTTCATACCGTGAGTCAACCAGTCTCACTGAACTCCGTCTTTCACATGAGGGTTTCCAATTTCCACTCTCCAAGAACACACTTTGGAATCTTCTCTCAAACACATAGATTCTTTCAGATGCCTTCTGCAAGGGTTCACCTCCAGGATTTTGATCTCTTTCTGATGTTCCTCTACCCTGGATCACCACATGCATTCAAGCTTTCTTCCACATACCTCTCTCTCTGCCTCAGCCATCAACAGTACACCACTGCTTCACATGCCCATAACAAAAGTTACAGACCTTTAGTTGTCTCTTTGGACCTTATGGCCCCTCGCTTTAAATCTGTTTCCTTTAAGCTTGAAGCCTTCCTCTCTGCTCCTTGCTTTCATTTCCACAGAACAGGACCTTTTCCAGGTTCCTGTCCTCCCTTTGACTAGAAGGTCTGATTGGGACTCTCTCCTGTTCCACTCCCCTAGATTTTGGGGACATTTTTCTTAAGTTTGGAACCTGCTATCTGCCCCTTTTCATGCCCTGCCTGTCCTGGTAACTTCTTCCAACTGAACTGAAACTGCTCTTTTTTTCTCTTTAGTGTGTATGTGTGTATGTATATGTGTGGGGCCTGCCTGTCTGGACCCCTGTTGCTAGGCAACAGCACAGTTTTTTTCTTCTCTTTTGTTTGTTTAACTTCTCATAAGAGTCGTAAAACTTATTAGAAATGCAGGCACCTTTTAAACTGAAACTAAAACTCAACTTGACCTTTTCTTAACACACAAATACAGAAATACAAAACAAACTTAAACTTTCAAGCTAAAACTCATTCTTACCACCCACAAATACAACTTACTTAGACTGTCCCTATTGCCTAACATAATGATGGCCATGAAACCATTGTCAATTGTCATAAAAACCCAGTTGGTTCACTAATGTCTCTTTCGGAAGGAAATCTGCCATCCTTACCTGGTGTGGCCTTCATGTGACTCCAGACCCACAGCAATGTGGTTGACTTTTAAATGCCCTCTGAGTGGCCTAGCAAGCCACTCAGTTCTCAAGGGCAATTAGGGATGGGCAATAAACACTGGCCCAGCTAGCAACGCCCACATCCCATGAAGGAATAATACAAAATTCAGTTCATTTTTACTCAGCTGACCCAAAAATAGCTACCACGTAAAAAAGTTTATATTATTATTCAATTTAAAATTGTTTACTCAGAAACATAAGCTCAGGTGTACTGATATCAATATCACTAGGGCTACACTGATATCAATATCACTAGGGCTACAAACTTGTGCAGTCAAAAATGTTATTGATTTTTTATTGATCCCATACTATATTTCACAATTTGATAGTAGGGAATGGTTTGTACTCTTGCTCATATTTACATGGAAGCTGTTTGTGCTTAGGACAAAAATGAACCATGATTAAGGGTGAATAGAATGAAAGCAAGATTATAAAAATACTTTGGAAGCAAGATCCATGGGCTGCAGTCTTATGGAGGTCTTGGTTGAAGAACTGATGGGAGCTTTGCACTGCCTGTTTCCTGGAAGGCCTGCGGCATCATGTGCCACTCAGAGGCCAGCAACACGTCTTCTCGCAAGGTCAAGGATAGGGGGGCAGATTTCCCACCACCAAGAGCTGCCGCTCTTTGTTGAACGGCAACATTACCAGGAAGGTGCTGGCTGCTGCCAGTACAGCATTCACCTGAGTCCTAGGATCATCACTCGAACCTAGGCCGCAGGTGAGTGGTGGCGGGAGAGGGGTCTTGTGGTTGTGATGGTTCTGGAGAAGAAGGGGGGGGGTGGTCGGCAACAAGGACAGAGTCGTGGTTTTCAGCATACCCCCTCCTTTCCTGATGCTGGGTCCCTTAATCAGGCAGTGAGTGTCTTTGAACAGGGACCATCACCCCGTCCCCTTCCCCTTTGAATGAAGTAATTTCCCCTCATCTCACTGCTAACTGATGGGCCCCTTATCCTGAGACTGTGCCCCCTGTGTTTTAGATGCCCTGACCAGAGGAAACAATTTCTCACCATGTACCTTATCAAGCCCTGACAGAATCTTGTAGGTTTCAGTGAGATCGCCTCTCATTCTTCTAAACTCCAGAGAATGTAAGCCCAATTTACTGAGACTCTCACCACAGGATAACCCCCTCATCCCAAGGACCAATTTAGTGAATCTTCGCTGTACTGTCGCCGATGCAAGCATATCCTTTCTTAAATGTGGAGTCCAAAACTGCATACAGTATTCCAGATGTGGTCTGATCAAGGCCCCATACAATTGTAGCAAGACTTCTGTATTTTTGTACTCCAGTCCCCTTGCAATAAAGGCCAATATACCATTTGCCTTCTTAATTGCTCGCTGCACCTGCATGCTACCTTTTTGTGTTCCTTGTGCGAGCATACCCAAGTCTCTTTGAACATCAATACTTATAGTTTTGCACCATTTAAAAAGTATTCTACTTTTCAATTCTTATGACCAAAATAAATAAGTTCACACTTCTCTACATTATACTTCACCTGCCATCTTGTTGCCTACTCATTTAATCTGTCTATATCTCTTTGCAGCATCTCTGTGTCCTCCTCAGAGTTTCCCTTCCTATCTATCATCAGCAAACTTTGATATATTACTCTCAGTCTCTTCATCTGAGCCATTAAAATGGATTGTAAATGGCTGAGGCCCCAGCACTGATCCTTGAGGCACTCCACTATTCACTGCCTGAAAAAGCCCTGTTTATGTCCACTCTATGTTTTCTATCCATTAGCCAATCCTCTACCCATGCTTAAATATTACCCCCAAGTCCATGAGCCCTTATCTTGCACTTTGTGTAGCACATTATTGAATGCCTTTTGGAAATCCAGGTATATTACATCTACTGGGTCCCCTGTATCTACCCTATTACCCTAAAATTCTCAATAAACTATAATAAATTTGTCAAACAGGATTTCCCCTGAGAACAAGTCAATATGATTTTACAAATCATATTATGCTTTTTCTAAGTCTTGTTAAAACTTCCTTAATAATAGATTACAGCATTTTCACAACAACGCTTGTTAGGCTAAATGGCCTGTCATTCACTGTTTTCCCTTCTTGTAAAGCGATGTAACATTTGCCAACATCTAATGCATGAGACTGTTCCCGAATCCAAAGAACTTTGGAAAATCTTAGCTAGAAGATCCAATATCTCTGCAGCTATCTCTTTTAGAACCCTAGGGTGTAGGCCATCAGGTCTAGGGGATTTGTCAGGTTTTAATTCCTTACATTTCTTCAATACTTCTTCTTTGCTGATACTAATTTACTTAATTTCCTCACTATTTTTAGCCCCCATTTTTGTTATGATACTGTGTCTTCTAATGTGAAGACAGACACAAAATATTCGTTCAATGCCTCTGCCATTTCCTCTGTCTCTGCTTGTGAGGGACCAATGTTTACTTTAGCTCATTTCTTCATTTTCATATACTTATAAAAGCTCTTACAATCTGTTTTTATATTCCTGGCTAGTTTACTCTGATACTCAATTTTTTCCCCTTTTTATCAACTTTTTGGTGGCCATAAGACCAAATGGTATAGGAGCAGAAGTAGGCCATTCGGCCCATCGAGTGTGCTCTGCCATTCAATGAGCTCATGGCTGATCTGATAATCCTCAACTCCACTTTCCTGCTTTTTCCCCATAACCTTTGATTTCCTTATCAATTAAGAATATACTTAATGACCCAGCCTCCAAAGCATTAAAGAGTTCCATTCCTCCTCATCTCTGTCTTAAATGGGCGACCCCTGACTCTGCGATTATGCCCTCTGGTCCTAGACTCTCCGACAAGGAGAAATAAGCTCTCAGCATCTACTGTGTCAAGCCCCCTAAGAATCTTATAAGTTTCAATAAGGTCACCTCTCATTCATCTAAACTCCAATGAGTATAGGCCCAACCTACTCAATCCCTCCTCATAAGAAAATCCGTCCATACCTGGGATCAACCTAGTGAACCTTCTCTGGACTGCCTCCAATGCCAGTATCTTCCCTGAGAGAAGGGGACCAAAACTGTTCACAGTATTCTAGGTGTGGCCTTGTAGGGTTTTAGCAAGATTTCCCTATTTTTATACTCCATTCCCTTTGAAATAAAGGCCAACATTCCATTTGCCTTCCCAATGACCCGCTGAACTTGTGGCATCATGCCCCTTCATGAAGCCATGCTGAATCTGCTTGATTATGTTATGCATTTTGAAATGCTCTGCTATTACATCCTTTATAATGATGGATGTTAAGCTAACTGGTCTATAGTTACCTGTTATTGTCTCCCTCCCTTTTTGAATAAGGGTATTACATTGGCTGTTTTCCAATCCTCTAGGACTTTTTCAGAATCTAAGGATTCTGGGAAGATTACCAACAGTGCATCCACTATCTCTGTAGCTACTTCCTTTAATATCCTAGGATGCAACCCATCAGGTCCAGGGGACTTATTGGCTTTTAGCCACATTATTTTCTCTAGCACTTTTTCTCTAGTGATAGTTATTGCATTTATTCCCCCCCCCCCCCGCCCCCCGATTATTTCGTATTTTTGGAATGCTAGCAGTGTCTTCTACCACCCTCTGCTGGTTCCTAAAACACTCCCAATCCTTAGACTTGCTGCTGTTTTTTGTTACATTGTAGGCCTCCTCTTTTAAACTAATACTATCCTTAATTTCCTGTGTGAGCCCCGGATGGGTCTTTCTTGCTGAGTTTTTGCTTTTTAATGGTATGTATTTTTGTTGAACATTTTGAATTGTTTATTTAAATGTTTCCCACTGCTGATTTTCCTCCATACATTTTAGTCTATTTACCCAGTTAACCTTAGCCAGTAATCCCCTCATTCCTATGTAATTGGTTTTGTTTACGTTTAAGATTCTTGTTTGCATTTGGAGTCTGTCACTTTCAAGCTGAACAGGGAATTTAATGGTATTGCGATCAGTATTTCCCAGTAGATCTTTTACTATGACATTACCAATTAACCCTGCTTCATTAAACAATACTAGATCTCAGATAGCTTTATCCCTATTCGGTTCCACAATGTATTTCTCCAAGAATCTGTCATGAAAATGTCCTAGGAACTCATCATCTAGATCACTCTTGCCAATTTGATTGTCGCAGTCTATATGAAGACTAAAGTCCCCCACAATTATTACATTTCCTTTGTTACAGCTCCAATAACTTCTTGTTTAATGCTCTGCCTAGTGGTATTACTAATATTAGGGGGTCTATAAACTACTCCCACCAGTATTTTCTGACTATTGCTATTCCTAATTTCTACCTATACTGATTCTGCTTCATGATCTTCTGAGGCCAGATTCTTTCTCACTAATGGCCTTATATCACCCTTTACAATCAGGGTTACCCCTCCTCCTTTGCCGTTCTATCTGTCTTTCTGAAATAATGTGTACCCTGGAATATTTATTTCCCAACATTGATCACCATGTTTCTGTAATGGCGATTAGATCTAAAACTCACTTGCTCAGTCATAACCCCTTCTTCATTGACTGTCTCCAGCTCCGACTTACCCACATGGATTCCAACTGAAGTTCTATCCATGATGTGCCGTATACATCCAGGATTACAGGTATTTCTGAGATAAACAGCATTCCTCGGACTGCTGTTCTCTCCACGTCCTGATTAGATTGAAATCATTTACCTCTACTTGTGCCACTAGTTCATCTATCTTATTGTAGATGCTTCATGCTTTTAGATAAAGAACCTTTAATTTCATATTTTTCTTTTATTCCCTGCAATGACCTTATTCACTGATGTACAGTTTTTGTTAAAATCTTTGTCCTTTCCTGTCCCACTCTGCTTGTCTTAACCACATTGCTATACTGTTCTGATGCCTCGACCTTTCCCTTTGAATTTCTAAATCTCCCTTCACCCGAACCCAACCGCCTCCCTCCCCCAGCTCCTCTGTTAGTTTAAAGCCCTGTCCACAGCCCTAGTTATGTGATTGGCCAGGGCAGTAGTCCCAGGCCAGTTCAATGGAGCCCATCCCAATGGAATTGCTCACTCTTCCCTGAGTACTCATGTCAGTGCCCCATGAACCAAAACCTCTTCTTACTGCATCACTCCTTGAGCCATGCATTTAATTCTCTAATCTGCTTGATTTTATGCCAACTGGTACATGACTCAGGCAATAATCCAGACATGATTACCTTTGATATTCTGCTTTTTAATTCGGACCCTATTCCTCAAATTCTCTTGTCAGAACATCATTCCTGGTTCTACCTATGTCGTTGATTCCCATGTGGATTACAACAACTTGATCCTCCCCCTCCCACTTCAAGTTCCTCTCCAGCGGTGAGGAGATGTCCTTAGCCCTGGCACCAGGCAGCCAACACAACCTTTGGAGTTCTCAGTCATGGCTGCAGAGAGCAGTGTCTATCCTGTGACTATGCAGTATCCTGTCACATTCCTCTTCACTCCCCCTAATTGAATGGCATCCTTCACCATGGTGTCTTGGTTAGTCCACTCATCCAACTTGCAGTCCTTCTCCTCATCCACACAGATAGCAAACAGCTTTTCCTGTTGGACAAAGTCAGGGGCTGAGGGCCCTCATGTGATTTCCCCATCCCTGCCTGACTCGCATTTACCCTCTCCCATCCTTGACCATTGACCCAATCTAAGTTTCTGCCCAATTTAAGAAGTGTGGAACAAGTGTGCCTCCTGGAACAAAGTGTCCAGGTAATTCTCCTCTCCTAATGCCCTGCAATGTCTGCAACTCAGACTCCAACTCTGAGCCGAAGGTTGCTTAAGCTGCAGACACTTACTGCAGATATGGTTGTGCCGGATTGCAGTGCATTCCACAGTTTCCCACAAGCTGAGACACCTCGGCTCACTCTAAGCATGACCCTGATCTTCCAGTCGCTTGGCATTTTAATTCACCATCTTGCTCTCATGCTCACATTTCAGTCCTCGGCCTGCTGCAATATTCCAGTGAAACCCAATGCAAGCTGAAGGAACATCACTTCATCTTCTGATTAGGCACTTTCCAGAATTCTAGACTCAACATTGAGTTCGTCAACTTCAGACCATGGACTCTGTCCTCCATTTTTAATTTTTTTCCCCAGTTTGTTTTATTCATTCATGGGATGTAGGCTTCGCTGGCTAGGCCAGCATTTATTGCCGATTCCTAATTGCCCTTGAGAAGGTGGAGGTGAGCGACCTTCTTGAGCCGCTGCAGTTCATGTGGTGTAGGTACACCCACAGTGCGGTTAGGAAGGGACTTCCAGGATTTTGACCCAGTGACAAGTGAAGAAATAGTGATATATTTCCAAGTCAGGATGGTGTGTGGCTTGGAAGGGAACTTGCAGGTGGTGGTATTTCCATGCTGCCCTTGGTCTTGTACATGGTAGTGGTCATGGGTTTGGAAGATGCTGTCCGAGGAGTTTTGGTGAAGGTGCCAGTTTGTATCTTGTTTTTGTATTTTTGCTTTCTAACAGAGCTGACCTTTATTCTGCTCTTAACACCTACTCCAGACCAATGCATAGTTTCTTAACTACTACCATTACAACTCCTTTTGCCTTTTATTCCATGACATCATTGGTATTTAATTTCCCCCATCCTCCAACCGATCTACGATCTTCCCTTTTGTTCCACCTGACTCCCCTTCCCCCGTTCTCAAAAGTATAAAAACATTTCTACTTTGCTTCAATTCCACAGAAGAGTCATATTGGATTCAAAATATTAACTCTGTTTCTCTCTCCGCAGGTTTTCTCCAGATTGCTCAAATGTCTGGGTTTTCAGCTCTCCTGAGGCCTCTTCTCTTTAACCCGTTCCTCACGTTCCATTTAGAGAATCCAGCTGGGGGCAGTGGGGGGACAACAAAAGATTGATCGCAGTGTCCAACAAAGTCAAACTTGTAGAAGTAGCACCCCCCTTCACATCTTTCAATTGAAGAAAGCCAGTTTGGAGTAGCAAGATTCACAGGAGTCGGGGACAGAGAATTAAAATCGTAGGAGGAGACAAGGCAAAGACAACTTGAGAGGGTAAGGTTCAGTCCTTAATTGCAAATAAAATAAATAACTACAGTCAAATATTTGATAGAAAAAATAGAGAGGGTCTATAGCCCATTTAATTCTAAATATGGTCCTGGTCATAACAACGAATTATAGTTCTCATATTTATTATGTATCATTCTAATTCGTAAAAAAACTAATGCTACTCAGCAATACTGCACAGTATCTGAAGTTTGAACCCCTTTTAAAATCACCATGTTTAATAAATGAAAAATTGCAAGCAGTTGGCAGAGTAATTCTGCACTGTTTGGCCACCCGTCAGCTCTCTGTTGCACCTGACCCCAAACCCCAACTCAAATTTGTCTCCTTCAAACGTTGTGGTTTGTGTTGGGAATTCAGTGTTTTAATTTTAAGGGGTGAACGTATCGATGAATAAAGAGAGGACTTGGATTGATTCTGGATGAAGGTTATGAGTTTAACTCTTTAGAGGAACCCAGTTCTTTGTCTTGGTTGAATGTAACTTGGGAAGGGGGCAGTGATATTATTGGGGCGTTGGTGAACTCTGACCTGGACTGTGAAAACCTCAATTGTCACCATAGTGTTCCAGCAATTATTTACAATCTGGATACAGGATATCTTCTGGACTGAAACAAAAACAGAATTACCTGGAAAAACTCAGCAGGTCTGGCAGCATCGGCGGAGAAGAAATGAGTTGACGTTTCGAGTCTTCATGACCCTTCGACAGAACTTGAGTTCGAGTCCAAGAAAGAGTTGAAATATAAGCTGGTTTAAGGTGTGTGGGGGGTGAGGAGAGAGAGAGAGAAGTGTGGGGGGTGGTGTGGTTGTAGGGACAAACAATCAGTGATAGAAGCAGATCATCAAAAGATGTCACCAACAGTAGAACAAAAGAACACATAGGTGTTAAAGTTGGTGATATTATCTAAACGAATGTGCTAATTAAGAATGGATGGTAGGGCACTCAAGGTATAGCTCTATTGGGGGTGGGGAGAGCATAAGAGATTTTAAAATATTTAAAAATAATGGAAATAGGAGGGAAAGGAAAAATCTATATAATTTATTGGAAAAAAAAGAAGGGGGAAACAGAAAGGGGGTGGGGATGGGGGAGGGAGCTCAAGACCTAAAGTTGTTGAATTCAATATTCAGTCCGGAAGGCTGTAAAGTGCCTAGTCGGAAGATGAGGTGTTGTTCCTCCAGTTTGCGTTGGGCTTCACTGGAACAATGCAGCAAGCCAAGGACAGACATGTGGGCAAGAGAGCAGGGAGGAGTGTTAAAATGGCAAGCGACAGGGAGGTTTGGGTCATTCTTGCGGACAGACCGCAGGTGTTCCGCAAAGCGGTCGCCCAGTTTACGTTTGGTTTCTCCAATGTAGAGGAGACCACATTGGGAGCAACTAATGCAGTAGACTAAGTTGGGGGAAATGCAAGTGAAATGCTGCTTCAATTGCAAAGAGTGTTTGGGCCCTTGGATAGTGAGGAGAGAGGAAGTGAAGGGGCAGGTGTTGCATCTTTTGTGTGGGCATGGGGTGGTGCCATAGGAGGGGGTTGAGGAGTAGGGGGTGATGGAGGAGTGGACCAGGGTGTCCCGGAGGGAGCGATCCCTACGGAATGCCGAAAGGGGGGGGGTGAAGGGAAGATGTGTTTGGTGGTGGCATCATGCTGGAGTTGGCGGAAATGGCGGAGAATGATCCTTTGAATGCGGAGGATGGTGGGGTGATAAGTGAGGACAAGGGGGACCCTATCATGTTTCTGGGAGGGAGGAGAAGGCGTGAGAGCGGATGCGCGGGAGATGGGCCGGACACGGTTGAGGGCCCTGTCAACGACCGTGGGTGGAAAACCTCGGTTAAGGAAGAAGGAGGACATGTCAGAGGAACTGTTTTTGAATGTAGCATCATCGGAACAGATGCGACGGAGGCGAAGGAACTGGGAGAATGGGATGGAGTCCTTACAGGAAGCGGGGTGTGAGGAGCTGTAGTCGAGGTAGCTGTGGGAGTCGGTGGGTTTGTAATGGATATTGGTGGACAGTCTATCACCAGAGATTGAGACAGAGAGGTCAAGGAAGGGAAGGGAAGTGTCAGAGATGGACCACGTGAAAATGATGGAGGGGTGGAGACTGGAAGCAAAATTAATAAATTTTTCTAAGTCCCGACAAGAGCATGAAGCAGCACCGAAGTAATCATCGATGTACCGGAGAAAGAGTTGTGGAAGGGGGCCGGAATGAAGAATGTTCCACATACCCCATACAGAGACAGGCATAGCTGGGGCCCATGCGGGTACCCATAGCCACACCTTTTATTTGGAGGAAGTGAGAGGAGTTGAAGGAGAAATTGTTCAGCGTGAGAACAAGTTCAGCCAGACGGAGGAGAGTAGTGGTGGATGGGGATTGTACGGGCCTCTGTTTGAGGAAGAAGTTAAGGGCGCTCAGACCATCCTGGTGGGGGATGGAGGTGTAGAGGGATTGGATGCCCATGGTGAAGAGGAAGCGGTTGGGGCCAGGGAACTGGAAATTGTTGATGTGACGTAAGGTGTCAGAGGAATCACGGATGTAGGTGGGAAGGGACTGGACAAGGGGAGAGAGAAGGGAGTCAAGATAACGAGAAATGAGTTCTGTCGGGCAGGAGCAAACTGAGACGATCGGTCTACCGGGGCAGTTCTGTTTGTGGATTTTGGGTAGGAGATAGAAGCGGGCCGTCCGAGGTTGGGCGACTATCAGGTTGTAAGCTGTGGGAGGAAGATCCCCAGAGGAGATGAGGTCAGTGACAGTCCTGGAAACAACGGCTTGATGTTCAGTGGTGGGGTCATGGTCCAGGGAGAGGTAGGAGGAAGTGTCTGCGAGTTGACGCTCAGCCTCCGCGAGGTAGAGGTCAGTGCGCCAGACAACAACAGCACCACTCTTGTCAGCGGGTTTGATGACAATGTCAGGATTGGACCTGAGAGAATGGAGTACAGTAAGTTCAGAGAGAGACAGGTTAGAATGGGTGAGAGTAGCAGAGAAATTGAGACGACTAATGTTGCGCCGACAATTCTCAATGAAAAGATCAAGAGAAGGTAAGAATCCAGAGGGAGGGGTCCAGGTGGAGGGAGAATATTGGAGATGGGTAAAAGGATCCGTTGAACTGGGAGAGGACTCCTGCCCAAAGAAGTGAGCCCGGAGATGAAGACGGCGGAAGAAGAGTTCAGCATCATGCCGAGCCCGAAATTCATTGAGGTGAGGGCGTAAGGGTATGAAACTAAGTCCTTTGCATATGAACACACTCGACCTCTCCCTCCAGCAGCACCGCTGTACCCTTTTTCAAAGCTGCGCGTGCCCCCAGTTTCATTTTATTCTTCGGCTCATCCGACGCCTCAACAAGAAACTTTTTCTCTTTCTCTCAAGTGCTAAGGAACGCAAGCTCCAACAACTCATCGACACCAACACCCATCTAGGACCCTCCAACCCTGCCCGTCCCTCCGCCCCCACCCCATCTTCCAATCCCAACCCCAGCCGTGTATTCACTATACCCCCTGACCTTCCCCTCTCCGATGCTGAGCGTTCAGTGCTCAGCAAAGGACTTAGTTTCATACCCTTACGCCCTCACCTCAATGAATTTCGGGCTCGGCATGATGCTGAACTCTGCTTCCGCCGTCTTTGTCTCCGGGCTCACTTCTTTGGGCAGGAGTCCTCTCCCAGTTCAACGGATCCTTTTACCCATCTCCAATATTCTCCCTCCACCTGGGCTCCTCCCTCTGGATTCTTACCTTCTCTTGATCTTTTCATTGAGAACTGTCGGCGCGACATTAGTCGTCTCAATTTCTCTGCTCCACTCACCCATTCTAACCTGTCTCTCTCTGAACTTACTGCACTCCATTCTCTCAGGTCCAATCCTGACATTGTCATCAAACCCGCTGACAAGGGTGGTTCTGTTGTTGTCTGGCGCACTGACCTCTACCTCGCGGAGGCTGAGCGTCAACTCGCAGACAGTTGCTCCTACCTCTCCCTGGACCATGACCCCACCACTGAACATCAAGCCGTTGTTTCCAGGACTGTCACTGACCTCATCTCCTCTGGGGATCTTCCTCCCACAGCTTCCAACCTGATAGTCGCCCAACCTTGGACGGCCCGCTTCTATCTCCTACCCAAAATCCACAAACAGAACTGCCCCACCGATCGTCTCAGCTTGCTCCTGCCCCACAGAACTCATTTCTCGTTATCTTGATTCCCTTCTCTCTCCCCTTGTCCAGTCCCTTCCCACCTACATCCGTGATTCCTCTGACACCTTACGTCACATCAACAATTTCCAGTTCCCTGGCCCCAACCGCTTCCTCTTCACCATGGACATCCAATCCCTCTATACCTCCATCCCCCATCAGGATGGTCTGAGAGCCCTTAGCTTCTTCCTCGAACAGAGGCCTGTACACTCCCCATCCACCACTACTCTCCTCCGTCTGGCTGAACTTGTTCTCACGCTGAACAATTTCTCCTTCAACTCCTCTCACTTCCTCCAAATAAAAGGTGTGGCTATGGGTACCCGCATGGGCCCCAGCTATGCCTGTCTCTGTATGGGATATGTGGAACATTCTTTGTTCCAGTCCTACTCCGGCCCCCTTCCACAACTCTTTCTCCGGTACATCGATGATTACTTCGGTGCTGCTTCAGGCTCTCGTCGGGACTTGGAAAAATTTATTAATTTTGCTTCCAATCTCCACCCCTCCATCATTTTCATGTGGTCCATCTCTGACACTTCCCTTCCCTTCCTTGACCTCTCTGTCTCAATCTCTGGTGATAGACTGTCCACCAATATCCATTACAAACCCACCGACTCCCACAGCTATCTCGACTACAGCTCCTCACACCCGGCTTCCTGTAAGGACTCCATCCCATTCTCTCAGTTCCTTCGCCTCCGTCGCATCTGTTCCAATGATGCTACCTTCAAAAACAGTTCCTCTGACATGTCCTCCTTCTTCCTTAACCGAGGTTTTCCACCCACGGTCGTTGACAGGGCCCTCAACCGCGTCCGGCCCATTTCCCGCGCATCCGCCCTCACGCCTTCTCCTCCCTCCCAGAAACATGATAGGGTCCCCCTTGTCCTCACTTATCACCCCACCATCCTCCGCATTCAAAGGATCATCCTCTGCCATTTCCGCCAACTCCAGCATGATGCCACCACCAAACACATCTTCCCTTCACTCCCCCCTATCGGCATTCCGTAGGGATTGCTCCCTCCGGGACACCCTGGTCCACTCCTCCATCACCCCCTACTCCTCAACCCCCTCCTATGGCACCACCCCGTGCCCATGCAAAAGATGCAACACCTGCCCCTTCACTTCCTCTCTCCTCACTGTCCAAGGGCCCAAACACTCTTTGCAAGTGAAGCAGCATTTCATTTGCATTTCCCCCAACTTAGTCTACTGCATTCGTTGCTCCCAATGTGGTCTCCTCTACATTGGAGAGACCAAACGTAAACTGGGCCACCGCTTTGCAGAACACCTGCGGTCTGTCCGCAAGAATGACCCAAACCTCCCTGTCGCTTGCCATTTTAACACTCCTCCCTGCTCTCTTGCCCACATGTCTGTCCTTGGCTTGCTGCATTGTTCCAGTGAAGCCCAACGCAAACTGGAGGAACAACACCTCATCTTCCGACTAGGCACTTTACAGCCTTCCGGACTGAATATTGAATTCAACAACTTTAGGTCTTGAGCTCCCTCCCCCATCCCCACCCGCTTTCTGTTTCCCCCTTCTTTTTTTTCCAATAAATTATATAGATTTTTCTTTTCCCGCCTATTTCCATTATTTTTAAATATTTTAAAATCTTTTATGCTCTCCCCACCCCCACTAGAGCTATACCTTGAGTGCTGTACCATCCATTCTTAATTAGCATATTCGTTTAGATAATATCACCAACTTTAACACCTATGTGTTCTTTTTTTCTATTGTTGTTGACATCTTTTGATGATCTGCTTCTATCACTGGTTGTTTGTCCCTACAACCACACCACCCCCCACTTCTCTCTCTCTCTCCGCCGCCGACCCCCCCCCCCCCCACACACACCTTAAACCAGTTTATATTTCAACTCTTTCTTGCTCAAGTTCTGTCGAAGGGTCATGAAGACTCGAAACGTCAACTCTTTTCTTCTCTGCCGATGCTGCCAGACCTGCTGAGTTTTTCCAGGTAATTCTGTTTTTGCTTTGGATTTCCAGCATCCGCAGTTTTTTTGTTTTTATCTTCTGGACTGAACCTGTCACAGTCAATTGTCACTGCTATTGTACAATCGTGGAATTTCGGTGCTGGTATGATGCCAGGTACGTAGGCCCTGTGATTCCCAATGACTGGTGGCTCTTTTCAAATAGCACATCTCTTCGGCTATTCACAATAGGCAAAGTATTTATTGTCCTCAACTAGCTTGTGCTTACAAAATGCAAGAATATAGTGTCGAACAAGATATGACCATCTTCAACACCTCTTTGTCCTTTTGTCTGTGACATCTTTTGGTTATCTCCACCTATCACTGGCCCTCTGTCTAGCTCTACCTGTCCCACCACCCCCCCCCCCCTTTAAACCAGCTTATATTTCACCTCTTTTCTATTTTTACTTAGTTCTGTTGAAGTGTCATAGGACTTGAAACATTAACTGTTCCTCTCCCCAGATGCTGCCAGACCTGCTGAGTTTTTCCAGGTATTTTTATTTTTGTTTTGGACTTCCAGCGTCCGCAGTTTTTTGCTTTTACGATTGGGCAGCACTTGCTGAACAATCCCAAGTGTGCTCAGATTTTTAAAAAAATTCATTCACTTGATGGCACACTCGGTCAAATACGGTCTTGATTTCAAGGGTCGTCACTCTCACCTCACCTCAGGAGTTCAACTCTTTTGTCCATATTTGAACCAAGGCTATAATGAGGTCAGGAGCTGAGTTGTCCTGGTGGAACCCAAACTGAGCATCTGTGAGCAGGTTATTGCTAAGCAAGTGCCGCTTGATGGCACTGTTGATGACCTTTTCCATCACCTTTATGATGATTTAGAGTAGACTGATGGGCAGTAATTGGCTTTGTTGTATTTGTCTTGCTTTTTGTGTACTGGACATACCTGGGCAATATTCCATATTGCCGGGTAGATGCCAGTGTCGTAGCTGTACTGAAACTTGGCCTGTGCCGTGGCAAGTTGTGGAGCACAAGTCTTCAGTACTATTGCGGGAATATTGTCAGAGCCCGTAGCCTTTAGCCATTTCTTGATATCACGCGGGGTAAATCGAATTGACTGAAGATTGACATATGTGATGCTGAGGACCTCCAGAGGAGGCCAAGATGGATCATCCACTTTTCACTTCTGGCTGAAGATGTGCTAGACTCCCGATCGTTGAGTGTGGGGATATTTGTGGAGCCTCCTCCTCCAGTGAGTTGTTTAATTGTCCACCTCCATTCATGACTGGATGTGGCAGGACTGGTTGTGGTATCGCTTAGCTCTGTCTATGACTTGCTGCTTATGCTGTTTAGCATGCAAGTAGTCCTGTGTTAAAGATTCACCAGGTTGAAGAACGGGTTCAATGTGAAGGCAGGACTTCGTCTCCACGATGACTGTGAGGTGGTCACTCCTACTAATACTGTCATGGACAGATGCATATTTGGCAGGCAGGTTGGTCAAGTATGCTTTTCCCTCTTGCTGGTTCCCTCACCACCTGCCTCAGACCCAGTCTAGCAGCTATGTCCTTTTAGACTTGGCCAGCTCGGTCAGTAGTGGTGCTACTGAGTCACTCTTGGTGATGGACGTTGAAGTCCCACACCCAGAGTACATTCTGCATCCTTGCCACCCTCAGTGCTTCCTCCAAGTGATGTTCAACATGGAGGAATATTGATTCATCAGCTGAGGGAGGGTGATATGTGGTAATCATATCTGATGCCACTAGAGGCCAAGGTGTCCAGAGTCGATGTTGAGGACTCCCATGGCAATTTCCTTCCGACTGTATACCTCTGTGCTCTGCTGGTATGGTGATGGTGGTGTCTAGGACATTATCCAAGGTATGATTCCGTGAGGATGACTATGTCAGGCTATTGCCTGCCTACTCTGTGAGACAGCTGTCCCAATTTTGGCACTAGCCCCCGGTTGTTAGTAAGGAGACTTTGCAGGGTGGACAGGGCGGTGTTTGCCGTTGTCATTTCTGCTGCCTAGTTTGATGTCCAGTTTCATTCCTTTTTTGAGGCCTTGTAGTGGTTTGATACAACTGAGGGCTTGGTGGGCCATTCAGAGAGCGTTTAAGAGTTAACCACATTGCTGTGGGTCTGGAGTCACATGTAGGCCAGACCAGGTAAGGACAACAGATATCCTTCCCTAGGGATATTTGTGAACCAGATGGTTTTTATAATAAATGACAACGGTTTCACGGTCATCGTTAGACTTTTAATTCCAGATTTTTATTGAATTGAATCCTGCCATGGTGGGATTTGAACCTGGGTCTCCAGAGCATTACTCTGGGTCTTTGGATTACTAGTCCATCAACAATACCACTACACCATCACCTCCAGCCAACCACTATGCCATTGCCTAACAACCAATTCAAGATTATTAGTCTGGCTCCCAATATGGCTCACCTGCGCTTGATTTATGATATCGATCGCAAACATTGGATGGTTCTGACTGTATTACCAGACTAGTTACCGAGGAAAAGTTAGAAGAGTTAAAACCACTTCTAATTCCTGGGTATCTATAGTACTGCTCTACTGTTGACGCCGCCATGGGACTCCCTCCACCTCCTGATCCCCCAATGGCACCCACCCTGACCACCCCCCCCCCCACAACGGACTACCACCCCCAGCCACCTGACCACCTGACCCCCTCCCCACTGAACACCCAACCACCCGAAACACCCAACTGATCTGATCCCACTTGCCACTGACCACCCAACAGCCCTCCAACCACCCAACCTCCCCGACACCTGACTCCCCCCACTGACTGCCTGAGGTCCCCGAACACCCAAGCACCCCCATTGACCACCCAACCCCCATACCCCTACTCACTGGCTTTTTGGCAGCTGGCACAGTAAAAAGGGGCATAGCTTCCTTACCTCTGACTCTGCAGCCCTCAGCACAAGGTCTTGGGAACCTGCTGCACTAGACAGTTCTTGCCCAGCCTGAGTCGGAAGGTTGGGCAAGAAAGGAGCGGCTGGATTTACAACT